>NC_091124.1:152416154-152781154 GCF_040183065.1 Periplaneta americana | reverse complement strand
TCGTTGAAATCGCTGTACTTTGAATACGAAAAAAGAGAATCGTTGAAATCGCTATAAACCGAAATAGGGAAAAAAGAGAAATCGTTGAAATTACTGTGGGTTCAATAGGAAAAAAAAAGTAATCGTTGAAATCACTGTACGTTGAATATGAAAAATGAGAAATCGTTGAAATCGCTGTACCCTGAATAAGAAAAAAAGAGAAATAGTTGAAATCGCTGTACGCTAATACGAATAAAAGAGAAATTGTTGAAATCGCTGTACGCTGAATATGAAAAAATGAGAAATCGTTGAAATCGCTGAACGCTGAATGAGGAAAAAAGAGAAATCTTTGAAATCGCTATACGTTGAATAAGAAAAAACGAGAGATCTTTGAAATCGCTGTACGCTGAATACGAAAAAAGAGAAATCGTTGACATCGCTGGACGTTGAATACGAAAAAAGAAAAATCGTTGAAATCGCTATCCACCGAATACGAAAAAAGGGAAATCGTTGAAGTCACTGTACGTTGAATACGAAAAAAAGAGAAATCGTCGAAATCGCAGTACGTTGAATACGAAAATATATAGAAATCGCTGTACGCTGAATACGAAAAAAAGAGAAATCGTTGAAATCGCTGTACGCAGAATAAGAAAAAAAGTGAATTAGTTGAAATCGCTGTACGCGGAATACGAAAAAGAGAAATCGTTGAAATCGCTGTCCGCTGAATACGAAAAAAGAGAAATAGTAGAAACCGCTGTACGCTGAATAAGAAAAAAACCAGAATTCGTTGAAATCGCTGTACTTTGAATACGAAAAAAGAGAATCGTTGAAATCGCTATAAACCGAAATAGGGAAAAAAGAGAAATCGTTGAAATTGATGTGGGTTCAATAGGAAAAAAAAAGTAATCTTTGAAATCACTGTACGTTGAATATGAAAAATGAGAAATCGTTGAAATCGCTGTACCCTGAATAAGAAAAAAAGAGAAATCGTTGAAATCGCTGTACGCTAATACGAATAAAAGAGAAATTGTTGAAATCGCTGTACGCTGAATATGAAAAAATGAGAAATCGTTGAAATCGCTGATCGCTGAATGAGGAAAAAAGAGAAATCTTTGAAATCGCTATACGTTGAATAAGAAAAAACGAGAGATCTTTGAAATCGCTGTACGCTGAATACGAAAAAAGAGAAATCGTTGACATCGCTGGACGTTGAATACGAAAAAAGAAAAATCGTTGAAATCGCTATCCACCGAATACGAAAAAAGGGAAATCGTTGAAGTCACTGTACGTTGAATACGAAAAAAAGAGAAATCGTCGAAATCGCAGTACGTTGAATACGAAAATATATAGAAATCGCTGTACGCTGAATACGAAAAAAAGAGAAATCGTTGAAATCGGTGTACGCTGAATAAGAAAAAAAGTGAATTAGTTGAAATCGCTGTCTGCTGAATACGAAAAAAGTGAAATAGTAGAAATCGCTGTACGCTGAATAAGAAAAAAACAGAATTCATTGAAATCGCTGTACGCTGAATACGAAAAAAAGAGAAAACGTTGAAATCGCTGTTTAGTTAACATGAAAAAAGAGAAATCGTTGAAATCGTTTTACGTTGAATACGAAAAAAGAGAAATCCTTCATATCGCTGTACGCTGAATAGCTAAAGTAAGGAAATCGTTGAAATCGGTTTACACTGAATAGGAAAAAAAGAAATTTTTTATCTCCCTGTACATCGAACACAAAAAGGAGAAATCGTTGAAATCGCTGTACGATGAATACGAAAAATAGAAATACTTGAAATCCTTTACGCTGAATACGAAAAATGAGAAATCGTTGAAATCGCTGTACGCTGAATACAAAGAAATTGAAGTCGTAGAAATATCTGTACGAAGAATAAGAAAAAAGGAAAATCGTTGAAATCGCTGTACGCAGAATACGAAAAAATATCGTTGAAATCGCTGTACGCTGAATACGAAAAAAATTCTCGAAGTCGCTGTACGCTGAGTAGGAAAAAACGAGAAATCGTTGAAAACGCTGTACGCTCAATACGAAAAAAAAGAGAGATCGTTTAATCGCTGTATGTTGAATACGGAAAAAAACTAATCGTTGAAATCGCTGTAGGCCTTACCTGAATACATATTATTTTGAATGAAATAGCTGTACGTACAATACGAAAGAAAGAGGAATCGTTGAATTCGCTGTACGCAGAAAACCAAAAAAATTTCATATATATCGCAGTGCGCTGAATACGATAAACAATAGTTGAAATCGCTGTACGCTGAATACGTAACGATACGTTGAAACAGCTGTACGCTGAATTCGAAAAAAATCGTTGAAATCGCTGTACGATGAATACGAAAGAAAATCGTTGAAATAGCTGTACGCAGAATACGAAAATGAAATATCTTCGAAATCGCTGTAAGCAGAATACGAAAAATAAGATAAATCGTTTTAATCGCTGTATTTTGAATACGAAAAAGTGGAAATCGTTTTAATTGCTGTACTTTGAATTCGAAAAAATAGAAAACGTTGAAATCGCTATACAACGAATAAGGAAAAAATTATTGAAGTCACAGTACACAGAACACGAGAAAAATAGATATCGTTGAAATCCCTGTACGCTGAATACAAAAAATTAAAATCATTGAAATAACTGTACGCTGAATACGAAAAAACAAAAATCGTTTAAATCGCTGTACGCTCAATACGAGGAAAGAGAAATCGTTGAAATCGCTGTACACTAAATACGAATAAAATATCGTTGAAATTTCTGTACGCTCAATACGAACAAAAATCGTTGAAATCGCTGCACGCTTAAAAAAAGAGAATTCGTTGAAATCGCTGTAGGCCGTATACGGAAAAAATTGTTGAGATCGCTGTATGCTGAATAAGAAAAAAAGAGAAATCGTTCAAATCCCTGTGCGGTGAACATGAAAAAAGAGCAATCGTTAAAATCGCTGAACGTTGAATACGATAAAAAGTGTAATCGTTGAAATTGCTGTACGTAATATAAGAAAAATAGACAAATCGTTGAAATCACTTTACCCTCAATACGAAAAAAAGAGAAATCGTTTAAATCGCTGAACACAGAACACGAGAAAAAGAGCCATTGTTGAAATCGCTGTACACAGTATACGTGAAAAAGAGAAATCGTTGAAATCGCTGTACGCTGAACGAGAAAAAGAGAGAAATCGTTGAAATCGCTGTACCCTGAATAAAAAAAGAGAAATCGTTCAAATCGCTGTACGCTAATTCGAATAAAAGAGAAATTGTTGAAATCGCTGTATGCTGAATATGAAAAAATGAGAAATCGTTGAAATCGCTGTACGCTGAATGAGGTAAAAAGAGAAATCTTTGAAATCGCTATACGTTGAATAAGAAAAAACGAGAGATCTTTGAAATCGCTGTACGCTGAATACGAAAAAAGAGAAATCGTTGACATCGCTGGACGTTGAATACGAAAAAAGAAAAATCGTTGAAATCGCTATCCACCGAATACGAAAAAAGGGAAATCGTTGAAGTCACTGTACGTTGAATACGAAAAAAAGAGAAATCGTCGAAATCGCAGTACGTTGAATACGAAAATATATAGAAATCGCTGTACGCTGAATACGAAAAAAAGAGAAATCGGTGTACGCTGAATAAGAAAAAAAGTGATTTAGTTGAAATCGCTGTACGCGGAATACGAAAAAGAGAAATTGTTGAAATCGCTGTCCGCTGAATACGAAAAAAGAGAAATAGTAGAAATCGCTGTACGCTGAATAAGAAAAAAACAGAATTCGTTGAAATCGCTGTACGCTGAATACGAAAAAAAGAGAAAACTTTGAAATCGCTGTTTGGTTAACATGAAAAAAGAGAAATCGTTGAAATCGTTTTACGTTGAATACGAAAAAAGAGAAATCCTTCATATCGCTGTACGCTGAATAGCTAAAGTAAGGAAATCGTTGAAATCGGTTTACACTGAATAGGAAAAAAAGAAATTTTTTATCTCCCTGTACATCGAACACAAAAAGGAGAAATCGTTGAAATCGCTGTACGCAGAATACGAAAAATAGAAATAGTTGAAATCCCTTTACGCTGAATACGAAAAATGAGAAATCGTTGAAATCGATGTACGCTGAATACAAAAAAATTGAAGTCGTTGAAATCTCTGTACGAAGAATAAGAAAAAAGGAAAATCGTTGAAATCGCTGTACGCTGAATACGAAAAAATATCGTTGAAATCGCTGTACGCTGAATACGAAAAAAATTCTCGAAGTCGCTGTACGCTGAGTAGGAAAAAACGAGAAATCGTTGAAAACGCTGTACGCTCAATACGAAAAAAAAGAGAAATCGTTTAATCGCTGTATGTTGAATACGGAAAAAAAATAATCGTTGAAATCGCTGTAGGCCTTCCCTGAATACATATTATTTTGAATGAAATAGCTGTACGTACAATACGAAAGAAAGAGGAATCGTTGAATTCGCTGTACGCAGAAAACCAAAAAATTTTCATATATATCGCAGTGCGCTGAATACGATAAACAATAGTAAAAACGCTGTACGCTGAATACGTAACGATACGTTGAAACAGCTGTACGCTGAATTCGAAAAAAATCGTTGAAATCGCTGTACGATGAATTCGAAAAAAAAGGAATCGTTGAAATCGCTGTACGTTGAATACGAAAAAAGAGAAATCGTTGAAATCGCTGTACGGTTAAAACGAAATAAGAGAAAACGCTGAAATCGCTGTACGTTCAATACAAAAAAGAGGAATATTTGAAATCACTGTACTCTGAAGAAGAAAAAAGAGAAATCGTTGAAATCGCTGTAGGCTGTATGAGGAAAAAAGACAAATCGTTGAAATCGCTGTCCGCTGAATACGAAAAAAATCATTGAAATCGCTCCACGCTAAATACAAGAAAGAAGTAGTTGAATTAGTTGTTCGCTGAATACGAAAAAAGAGAAATCGTTGAAATAACTATGATGAATATGAAAAAAAGAGAAATCGTTGAAATCGCTGTACGCTGAATACAAAAAAATAGAAATCGTTGAAATCGCTGTACGTTGAATACGAAAAAACAGAAATCGTATAAATCGCTGTAAGCTGAATTTGAAAAAATGAGAAAACGTTGAAATCGCTGACGGGTGAATAGGAAAAAAAGAAAGAGAAATCGTTGAACTAGCTGTACGCTGAAAGTGAAAGAAAATCGCTTAAATTTATGTATGCTGAATACGAACCAAATCGTTGAATTTGCTGTTCGCTGAATACGAAGAAAAATAGTTGAAAACGCTTTACGCTGAATACGAAAGAAAATCGTTGAAATCGCTTTACGCTGAATACTAAGAAAATTGGATGTAATCGCTGTAAGCTGAATACGAAGAAAAGAGAAATCGTTGAAATAGCTGTACGCTGAATACGAATAAAATCGTTGAAATCGCTGAACGCTGAATGCGAAAAAAATGTGTTGAAATAGCTGTACGCTGAATACGAAAAAAGAGAAATCTTTGAAATAACTGTGCCCTAAACACTTAAAAACAGAAATCTTCTCTTTCAACGATTTTCCTTTTTTCGTTGTCAGCGTAGTGATTTCAACGATTTCTTTTTTTTTCATATTGAGCGTACAGCGATTTCAACGATTTCTCTTCTTTCATATTCCCGGTACAGAGAATTGGACGATTTCTATTTTTCGTATTCAGCTTATAGCGATTTCAACGATTTATCTTTTTTCGTATTCTACGTACAACAATTTCAAATATTTCTCTCTTTTTCTTATCCAACGTGCAGCGATTTCTTCGATTTCTCTTTTTTTCCCCACAGTGTGCGTACAGCGATTTTAACGATTTCTGTTTTATCGTGATCAGCGCTCGGCGATTTCAAAGATTTGTCTTTTTTTAGTATTCATCGTTCAGCGATTTCAACTACTTCTCTTTCTTTCGTATACATCGTACAAGTCTTTTTTTTCTTATTCGGTTTACAGCGATATCAACGCTTGCTTTTTGACATATACCGCGTAAAGCGATTTCAACGATTTCTCTATTTTTCGTATTCGTACGCTGAATACGAAAAATATCTTTGAAATATCTGTACGCAGAACACGAAAAAAAATTTGTTGATATCGAAGTACGCTTAATACGAAAGAAAATCGTTGAAATCGCTGTAAGCTGAATACGAAAAAAAGGAAATCATTGAAATCGCTGTACGTTGAATAAGTAAAAATGAGAAATCGTTAAAATCGCTATACGCGGAATAAGAAAAAAAAGAGAAATTGTTGAGATCGCTATACTTTGAATAAGAAAAAAGAGAAATCGTTGAAATCGCTGTAAGCTGAATAAGTAAAAAGAGAAATCGTTGAAATCGCTGTACGCTAAAAACGGAAAAAAGGAAAATCGTTGAAATCGCTGTACCCTGAATACGTAAAAAGAGAAATCGTTGAAATCGCTGTACGCTACAAACGGAAAAAAGGAAAATCGTTGAAATCGCTGTACCCTGAATACGAAAAAAATCGTTCGAAATCTCTATACGCTGAATACGAAACACAATCGTTGAAAAAGCTGTACGCTCAATACGAAAAAAGAAAAATCGTTCAAATCGTTGTATGACGAATACGAAAAAAAGTCGTTGAAATCGCTGTACGCTGAATTTGAAAGAAAACCGTTGATATAGCTGCACGCTGAATACGAAAAAAAAAATATCTTCTAAATCGCTGTAAGCTGAATACGAAAAAAAAGAGAAATCATTTTAATCGCTGTATTTTGAATACAAAAAAAGAGAAATCGTTTTAGTCGCTGTACTATGAATTCGAAAAAAAGAGAAAACGTTGAAATCGCTGTACACCGAATAAGAAAAAAATCATTGAAGTCATAGTACACAGAATACGAAAAAAATCGATATCGTTGAAATAGCTGTACGCTGAATACGAAAAATAAAAATCATTGAAATAGCTGTACGCTGAATACGAAAAAAGAAAAATCGTTGAAATCGCTGTGGGCCAAATACGAAAAAAAATCGTTGAAATCGCTGTACGCTCAATACGGAGAAAGAAATCGTTGAAATCGCTGTACACTAAATACGAATAAAATATCGTTGAAATTTCTGTACGCTGAATACGAAAAAAAATCGTTGAAATCGACGCACGCTGAATAAGAAAAAAAGAGAATTAGTTGAAATCGCTGTAACCTGAATACGAAAAAAAATCGTTGAAATCTCTATACGCCGAATACGAAACAAAATCGTTGAAATCATTGTATGACGAATACGAAAAAAAATCGTTGAAATCGCTGTACGATGAATACGAAAGAAAATCGTTGAAATAGCTGTACGCAGAATACGAAAAAGAAATATCTTCGAAATCGCTGTAAGCAGAATACGAAAAATAAGATAAATCGTTTTAATCGCTGTATTTTGAATACGAAAAAATGGAAATCGTTTTAATTGCTGTACTTTGAATTCGAAAAAAAGAGAAAACGTTGAAATCGCTGTACAACGAATAAGGAAAAAATTATTGAAGTCACAGTACACAGAACACGAGAAAAATAGATATCGTTGAAATCCCTGTACGCTGAATACAAAAAATTAAAATCATTGAAATAACTGTACGCTGAATACGAAAAAACAAAAATCGTTGAAATCGCTGTACGCTCAATACGAGGAAAGAGAAATCGTTGAAATCGCTGTACACTAAATACGAATAAAATATCGTTGAAATTTCTGTACGCTCAATACGAACAAAAATCGTTGAAATCGCTGCACGCTTAAAAAAAAGAGAATTCGTTGAAATCGCTGTAGGCCGTATACGAAAAAAATTGTTGAGATCGCTGTATGCTGAATACGAAAAAATGAGAACTCGTGAAATTGCTGTGCGCTAAATAAGAAAAAAAGGGAACTCGTTGAAATCGCTGTACGCTGAATAAGAAAAAAAGAGAAATCGTTCAAATCCCTGTGCGGTGAACATGAAAAAAGAGCAATCGTTAAAATCGCTGTACGTTGAATACGATAAAAAGTGTAATCGTTGAAATTGCTGTACGTAATATAAGAAAAATAGACAAATCGTTGAAATCACTTTACCCTCAATACGAAAAAAAGAGAAATCGTTTAAATCGCTGAACACAGATCACGAGAAAAAGAGCCATCGTTGAAATCGCTGTACACAGAAAACGTGAAAAAGAGAAATCGTTGAAATCGCTGTACGCTGAACGAGAAAAAGAGAGAAATCGTTGAAATCGCTGTACCCTGAATAAAAAAAGAGAAATCGTTCAAATCGCTGTACGCTAATTCGAATAAAAGAGAAATTGTTGAAATCGCTGTACGCTGAATATGAAAAAATGAGAAATCGTTGAAATAGCTGTACGCTCAATAAGAAAAAAATGAAAAAGATGAAATCGCTATACGTTGAATAAAAAAATGACAGATCTTTGAAATCGCTGTACGCTGAATACGAAAAAAGAGAAATCGTTGAAATCTTTGTACGTTGAATACGAAAAAAGAGAATCGTTGAAATCGCTATAAACCGAAATAGGGAAGAAAGAGAAATCGTTGTAATTACTGTGGATTCAATAGGAAAAAAAAGAAATCGTTGAAATCACTGTACGCTAAATATGAAAAAATGAGAAATCGTTGAAATCGCTGTACCCTGAATAAGAAAAAAAGAGAAATCGTTGAAATCGCTGTACGCTAGTACGAATAAAAGAGAAATTGTTGAAATCGCTGTACGCTGAATATGAAAAAATGAGAAATCGTTGAAATCGCTGTATGCTGAATGAGGAAAAAGAGAAATGTTTGAAATCGCTATACGTTTAATAAGAAAAAACGAGAGATCTTTGAAATCGCTGTACGCTGAATACGAAAAAAGAGAAATCGTTCACATCGCTGGACGTTGAATACGAGAAAAGAAAAATCGTTCAAATCGCTATCCACCGAATACGAAAAAAGAGAAATCGTTGAAATCACTGTACGTTGAATACGAAAAAAAGAGAAATCGTCGAAATCGCAGTACGTTGAATACGAAAATATATAGAAATCGCTGTACGCTGAATACGAAAAAAAGGGAAATCGTTGAAATCGCTGTACGCTGAATAAGGAAAAAAGTGAATTAGTTGAAATCGCTGTACGCGGAATACGAAAAAGAGAAATCGTTGAAATCGCTGTCCGCTGAATACGAAAAAAGAGAAATAGTAGAAACCGCTGTACGCTGAATAAGAAAAAACCAGAATTCGTTGAAATCGCTGTACTTTGTATACGAAAAAAGAAAATCGTTGAAATCGCTATAAACCGAAATAGGGAAAAAAGAGAAATCGTTGAAATTACTGTGGGTTCAATAGGAAAAAAAAAGAAATCGTTGAAATCACTGTACGTTGAATATGAAAAAATGAGAAATCGTTGAAATCGCTGTACCCTGAATAAGAAAAAAAGAGAAATCGTTGAAATCGCTGTACGCTAATACGAATAAAAGAGAAATCGTTGAAATCGCTGTACGCTGAATATGAAAAAATGAGAAATCGTTGAAATCGCTGTACGCTGAATGAGGAAAAAAGAGAAATCTTTGAAATCGCTATACGTTGAATAAGAAAAAACGAGAGATCTTTGAAATCGCTGTACGCTGAATACGAAAAAAGAGAAATCGTTGACATCGCTGGACGTTGAATACGAAAAAAGAAAAATCGTTGAAATCGCTATCCACCGAATACGAAAAAAGAGAAATCGTTGAAATCACTGTACGTTGAATACGAAAAAAAGAGAAATCGTCGAAATCGCAGTACGTTGAATACGAAAATATATAGAAATCGCTGTACGCTGAATACGAAAAAAGGGAAATCGTTGAAATCGCTGTACGCTGAATAAGAAAAAAAGTGAATTAGTTGAAATCGCTGTACGCGGAATACGAAAAAGAGAAATCGTTGAAATCGCTGTCCGCTGAATACGAAAAAAGAGAAATAGTAGAAACCGCTGTACGCTGAATAAGAAAAAACCAGAATTCGTTGAAATCGCTGTACTTTGAATACGAAAAAAGAAAATCGTTGAAATCGCTATAAACCGAAATAGGGAAAAAAGAGAAATCGTTGAAATTACTGTGGGTTCAATAGGAAAAAAAAAGAAATCATTGAAATCACTGTACGTTGAATATGAAAAAATGAGAAATCGTTGAAATCGCTGTACCCTGAATAAGAAAAAAAGAGAAATCGTTGAAATCGCTGTACGCTAATACGAATAAAAGAGAAATCGTTGAAATCGCTGTACGCTGAATATGAAAAAATGAGAAATCGTTGAAATCGCTGTACGCTGAATGAGGAAAAAAGAGAAATCTTTGAAATCGCTATACGTTGAATAAGAAAAAACGAGAGATCTTTGAAATCGCTGTACGCTGAATACGAAAAAAGAGAAATCGTTGACATCGCTGGACGTTGAATACGAAAAAAGAAAAATCGTTGAAATCGCTATCCACCGAATACGAAAATAGGGAAATCGTTGAAGTCACTGTACGTTGAATACGAAAAAAAGAGAAATCGTCGAAATCGCAGTACGTTGAATACGAAAATATATAGAAATCGCTGTACGCTGAATACGAAAAAAAGAGAAATCGTTGAAATCGGTGTACGCTGAATAAGAAAAAAAGTGAATTAGTTGAAATCGCTGTACGCGGAATACGAAAAAGAAAAATCGTTGAAATCGCTGTCCGCTGAATACGAAAAAAGAGAAATAGTAGAAATCGCTGTACGCTGAATAAGAAAAAAACAGAATTCGTTGAAATCGCTGTACGCTGAATACGAAAAAAAGAGAAAACGTTGAAATCGCTGTTTGGTTAACATGAAAAAAGAGAAATCGTTGAAATCGTTTTACGTTGAATACGAAAAAAGAGAAATCCTTCATATCGCTGTACGCTGAATAGCTAAAGTAAGGAAATCGTTGAAATCGGTTTACACTGAATAGGAAAAAAAGAAATTTTTTATCTCCCTGTACATCGAACACAAAAAGGAGAAATCGTTGAAATCGCTGTACGCTGAATACGAAAAATAGAAATAGTTGAAATCCCTTTACGCTGAATACGAAAAATGAGAAATCGTTGAAATCGCTGTACGCTGAATACAAAGAAATTGAAGTCGTTGAAATCTCTGTACGAAGAATAAGAAAAAAGGAAAATCGTTGAAATCGCTGTACGCTGAATACGAAAAAAATTCTCGAAGTCGCTGTACGCTGAGTAGGAAAAAACGAGAAATCGTTGAAAACGCTGTACGCTCAATACGAAAAAAAAGAGAAATCGTTTAATCGCTGTATGTTGAATACGGAAAAAAAATAATCGTTGAAATCGCTTTAGGCCTTCCCTGAATACATATTATTTTGAATGAAATAGCTGTACGTACAATACGAAAGAAAGAGGAATCGTTGAATTCGCTGTACGCAGAAAACCAAAAAAATTTCATATATATCGCAGTGCGCTGAATACGATAAACAATAGTTGAAATCGCTGTACGCTGAATACGTAACGATACGTTGAAACAGCTGTACACTGAATTCGAAAAAAATCGTTGAAATCGCTGTACGATGAATTCGAAAAAAAAGGAATCGTTGAAATCGCTGTACGTTGAATACGAAAAAAGTGAAATCGTTGAAATCGCTGTACGGTTAAAACGAAATAAGAGAAAACGCTGAAATCGCTGTACGTTCAATACAAAAAAGAGGAATATTTGAAATCACTGTACTCTGAAGAAGAAAAGAGAGAAATCGTTGAAATCGCTGTAGGCTGTATGAGGAAAAAAGATAAATCGTTGAAATCGCTGTCCGCTGAATACGAAAAAAATCATTGAAATCGCTCCACGCTAAATACAAGAAAGAAGTAGTTGAATTAGTTGTACGCTGAATACGAAAAAAGAGAAATCTTTGAAATAGCTATGCCCTAAACACTTTAAAACAGAAATCGTTAAAATCGCTGTACGTAGAATTTAACAAAGGAGAAATTGATTAAATTGCTGTACGTTGAATAGTAAAAACAGAGAAATCATTGAAATCGCTTTACGGTGAATACGAAAAAAAGAGTAATCGTTGATATCGCTGTAAGTTGAATACGAAAAAAAGAATCGTAGCAATCGCTGTACGTTGAATACGAAAAAAAGGAACCGTTGAAATCGCAGTACGTTGAGTACGAAAAAAGAGAAATCGTTGAAATCGCTGTACGTTGAGTACGAAAAAAAAGAGACATCGTTGAAATCGTTGTACGTTGAATACGAAAAATAGAGAAATCGTTGAAATCGCTTTACGCGGTATATGTCAAAAAGCAAGCGTTGATATCGCTGTAAACCGAATAAGAAAAAAAAGACATGTACGATGTATACGAAAAAAAGAGAAGTAGTTGAAATCGCTGAACGATGAATACTAAAAAAAGACAAATCTTTGAAATCGCCGAGCGCTGATCACGATAAAACAGAAATCGTTAAAATCGCTGTACGCACACTGTGGGGAAAAAAAGAGAAATCGAAGAAATCGCTGCACGTTGGATAAGAAAAAGAGAGAAATATTTGAAATCGTTGTACGTAGAATACGAAAAAAGATAAATCGTTGAAATCGCTATAAGCTGAATACGAAAAATAGAAATCGTTCAATTCTCTGTACGGGGAATATGAAAGAAGAGAAATCGTTGAAATCGCTGTACGCTCAATATGAAAAAAAAAGAAATCGTTGAAATCACTACGCTGAAAACGAAAAAAGGAAAATCGTTGAAAGAGAAGGTAGAATTTGAAAGTATATCGTTGAAATAGCTGTACGCTGAATACGAAAAATATCTTTGAAATATCTGTACGCAGAACACGAAAAAAAATTTGTTGATATCGAAGTACGCTTAATACGAAAGAAAATCGTTGAAATCGCTGTAAGCTGAATACGAAAAAAAGGAAATCATTGAAATCGCTGTACGTTGAATAAGTAAAAAAGAGAAATCGTTAAAATCGCTATACGCGGAATAAGAAAAAAAGAGAAATTGTTGAGATCGCTATACTTTGAATAAGAAAAAAGAGAAATCGTTGAAATCGCTGTAAGCTGAATACGTAAAAAGAGAAATCGTTGAAATCGCTGTACGCTAAAAACGGAAAAAAGGAAAATCGTTGAAATCGCTGTACCCTGAATACGAAAAAAATCGTTCGAAATCTCTATACGCTGAATACGAAACAAAATCATTGAAAAAGCTGTACGCTGAAAATGAAAGAAAACCGTTGATATAGCTGCACGCTGAATACGAAAAAAAATATCTTCGAAATCGCTGTAAGCTGAATACGAAAAAAAAAGAGAAATCATTTTAATCGCTGTATTTTTAATACAAAAAAAGAGAAATCGTTTTAGTCGCTGTACTTTGAATTCGAAAAAAAGGAAAACGTTGAAATCGCTGTACACCGAATAAGAAAAAAATCATTGAAGTCATAGTACACAGAATACGAAAAACATCGATATCGTTGAAATAGCTGTACGCTGAATACGAAAAATAAAAATCATTGAAATAGCTGTACGCTGAATACGAAAAAAGAAAAATCGTTGAAATCGCTGTGGGCCAAATACGAAAAAAAATCGTTGAAATCGCTGTACGCTCAATACGGAGAAAGAAATCGTTGAAATCGCTGTACACTAAATACGAATAAAATATCGTTGAAATTTCTGTACGCTGAATACGAAAAAAAATCGTTGAAATCGACGCACGCTGAATAAGAAAAAAAGAGAATTAGTTGAAATCGCTGTAACCTGAATATGAAAAAAAATCGTTGAAATCTCTATACGCCGAATACGAAACAAAATCGTTGAAATCATTGTATGACGAATACGAAAAAGAATCGTTGAAATCGCTGTACGATGAATACGAAAGAAAATCGTTGAAATAGCTGTACGCAGAATACGAAAAAGAAATATCTTCGAAATCGCTGTAAGCTGAATACGAAAAATAAGATAAACCGTTTTAATCGCTGTATTTTGAATACGAAAAAATAAAAATCGTTTTAATCGCTGTACTTTGAATTCGAAAAAAAGAGAAAACGTTGAAATCGCTGTACAACGAATAAGGAAAAAATTATTGAAGTCACAGTACACAGAATACGAGAAAAATAGATATCGTTGAAATCCCTGTACGCTGAATACAAAAAATTAAAATCATTGAAATAACTGTACGCTGAATACGAAAAAACAAAAATCGTTGAAATCGCTGTACGCTCAATACGAGGAAAAAGAAATCGTTGAAATCGCTGTACACTAAATACGAATAAAATATCGTTGAAATTTCTGTACGCTCAATACGAACAAAAATCGTTGAAATCGCTGCACGCTTAAAAAAAGAGAATTCGTTGAAATCGCTGTAGGCCGTATACGAAAAAATTTGTTGAGATCGCTGTATGGTGAATACGAAAGAATATCGTTGAAATACCTGTACGCTGAATACGCAAAAAATGTCGGTGTAATCGCTGTAAGCTGAATACGAAAAAAAGAGAAATCGTTTTAATCGCTGTACTTTGAATACGAAGAAAACAAATCGTTGAAATGCCTATACGCGGAATATGAAAGAAAATCGTTGAAATAGCTGTACGCTGAATACGAGAAAAAACTTTGAAACCTCTGTATGCTGAATACGAAAAAATATCAGTGAAACCGCTTTACGCGGAATACGAAAAAAAGAGAAATCGTTGAAATCGCTGTTCGTTGAATACGAAAAATTGAGAAATCGTTCAATTCGCAATACGCTGAATACAAGAAAAAAAGAGAAATCGTTGCAATCGCTTTTTGCTGAATATGAAAAAATGAAACCGTTCAAGTACTGTACGTTGAATACGAAAAAAGAGAAACCGTTGAAATCGCTGAACGCTGAATACGAAAAAAAAAAAGAGATATCGTGGAAATCGCTGTACGCTGAATAAGAAAAAAAGAGAAAACATTGAAATCGCTGTACGTTGAATATGAAAGAAGAGAAATCGTTTAAACCGGTGTACGTTGAATACGAAAAATGAGAAAACGTAGAAATCTCTGTACACAAAGGAAGAAAGAAGACAAATCGTTGAAAACACTGTACGTTGAATACGAAAAAAAGAAATCGCTGAACGCTGAATACGAAAAAAAGAAATCGGTGAAATCGCTATTCGCTGAATACGAAAGAATGAGAAGTCTTTGAAATCGCTGAGCGCTTAACACGTAAAATGAGAAATCGTTAAAACCGCTGTAAGTAGAATATGAAAAAAGTGAAATCAATGAATTCGCTGTACATTGAATAGGAAAAAGGGAAATCGTAGAAATCTTTGTACGCTGAATACGAAAAAAAAAAGAGAAATCTTCGAAATCGTTGTGCGTTGAACACGTAAAAAGAGAATCGCTGTACACGGAATATGAAGAATAGAAACCGTTCAAATCGCTGAACTCGAAAAATTGAAATCGCTGTACGTTGAATGCGAAAAAAAGGTAAAACGTTGAAATCGCTATTCACTGAATACGAAAAAGAGAGAAATCGTTGAAATCGATATACTCTGCATGTGGCAAAACAGAATTCGTTGCAAGCACTGTACGCTGAACCCAAAATAAAGGAAATCGTTAAAATCGCTGTACGTTGAATAGGAAAAAAAGGAGAAATCGTTGAAATCGCTGTACGCTGAATAAGAAAAAAGAAGAAGTTGTTAAAATCACTGTACGTTGAATACGAAAAAAAGATAAAACGTTGAAATCGCTATTCACTGAATACGAAAAAGAGTGAAATCCTTGAAATCGATATACTCTGCATGTGGAAAAACAGAATTCGTTGCAAGCACTGTACGCTGAACCCAAAATAAAGGAAATCTTAAAATCGCTGTACGTTGAATAGGAAAAAAAGGAGAAATCGTTGATATCGCTGAACGCCGAATTGAAAAAGGAGAAATCGTTGAAATCGCGGTACCCTGAGTACGAAAAAAAATAATAAATCTTTGAAATCGCTGTGCGCTGAACACGTAAAAAGAGAAATCGTTAAAAACGCTGTACGTAGAATACGAAAAAAAGAGAAATCGATTAAATCGGTGTACGTTGAATAGCTAAAAGAGAGAAATTGTTGAAATCGTTGTAAGCTGAATATGAAAAAAAGAGAAATCGTTGAAATCGCTGTACGTTGAATAGGAAAAAAGGAGTAATTTTTAAAATCGCTGTATGTTTTATACGAAAAATAGACAAATCGTTCAAATCGCTTTACCCTGAACACGAAAAAAAGGGAAATCATTTAAATCGCTGTACGTTGAATACAAAAAATAGAAATCGCTGTACGTTGAATAAGAAAAAAAGAGAATACGTTGAAATCGCTGTAGGCAGAATACGAAAAAGAGAAGTCGTTGAAATCGCTGTACGCTCAATACGAAAAAAGAGAAATCGTTGAAATAGCTGTACGCTGAATACGAAGTAATTGAAATCGTTGAAATCACTGTACGGTGAATATGAAAAAAGAAAAATCGTTGAAATCGCTGTACGCTGAATAAGAAAAAAAATCGTTGAAATAACTGTACGCTGAATATGAAAGAAACTCATTGATAGAGCTGTACGCTGAATACAAAAAAATTGTTGGAATCGCTGTACGCAGAATACGAAAAAATATCGTTGAAATCGCTGTACGCTGAATACGAAAAAAAAATGAAGTCGCTGTAAGCTGAATAAGAAAGAAGGGAAATCATTGAAATCGGTGTGCGCTGAATACAAAAAATAGAAATCGTTCATATTTCTGTACGCTGAATATTACAGAGGAGAAATCGTTGAAATCGCTGTACGTTGAATATGAAAAAAACAGAAATCGTTGAAATCGCTGTACGCAGAATACGAAAAAATATAAATCGCTGAAAGAGAACGCAGAATATGAAAGAATATCGTTGAAATAGCTGTACGCTTAATACGAAAAAATATCTTTGAAATACCTGTACGCTGAACACGAAAAAAATTCGTTGATATCGAAGTACGCTTAATATGAAAGAAAATCGTTGAAATCGCTGTAAGCGGAATACGAAAAAAAAGAAATCGTCGAAATCTCTGTACGCTGAGTAAGTAAATTAAAAAATCGTTAAAATCGCTATACGCTGAATAAGAAAAAAAAGAGAAATTTTTGAGATCGCTATACTTTGAATAAGAAAAAAGAGAAATCGTTGAAATCGTTGTACGCTGAATACGAAAAAAAGAGAAAGCTTTGAAATCGCTGTGCGCTGAACACGTAAAAAAAGAATCGTTGTACACAGAATATGAAGAATAGTAACCGTTCAAATCGCTGAACACGAAAAATAGGAATCGCTGAAATCTTTGTACGTTGAATACGAAAGAAAGGGATAACGTTGAAATCGCTGTTCACTGAATACGAAAAAAAGAGAAATCGTTGAAATCGATATACTCTGAATATGGAGAAACAGAAATCGTTGAAATCGCTGTGCGCTGAACACAAAATAAAGGAAATCGTTAAAATCGCTCTACGTTGAATAGGAAGAAAAGAGAAATCGTTGAAATCGCTGTACGCTGAATGAGATAAAAGAAGTTGTTAAAATTACTGTACGTTAAATACGAAAAAAAGAGAAATCGATTAAATTGGTGCACGTTGAATAGCAAAAACAGAGAAATAGTTGAAATCGTTGTAAGCTGAATACGAAACAAAGAGAAATCGTTGAAATCTCTGTACGTTGAAGAGGAAAAAAAAGAGTAATGGTTAAAATCGCTGCACGTTTTATACGAAAAATAGACAAATCGTTGAAATCGCTTTACCCTGAACACGAAAAAAAGGGAAATCATTGAAATCGCTGTACGTTGAATACGAAAAAATAGAATTCGCTGTACGATCAATAAGAAAAAAGTAGAAACCGTTGAAATCGCTGTAAGCTGAAGAGGAAGAAAAGAGATATCGTTGAAATCGCGGTACTCTGAATACGCAAAAAAAGAGCAATCTTTCAAATCGCTGTGCGCTGAACACGTAAAAAGAGAAATCGTTAAAGTCGCTGTACGTAGACTACGAAGAAAAGATAAATCGATTAAATCGGTGTACGTTGCATAGGAAAATTTGAGAAATCGTTGAAATCGTTGTAACCTGAATACGAAAGAAAGAGAGATCGTTGAAAACGCTGTACGTTGAATACGTAAAAAGAGAAATCGTTCAAATCGCTGTACGCTGAAAACGGAAAAAACAAAAATCGATGAAATCGCTGTACCCTGTATACGAAAAAAATCGTTGAAATCTCTACGCCGAATACCAAACAAAATCGTTGGAATCGTTGTATGACGAATACGAAAAAAAATCGTTGAAATCGCTGTACGCTGAATACGAAAGAAAATCGTTGAAAAAGCTGTACGATGAATACGAAAAAAAAATATCTTCGAAATCGCTGCAAGCTGAATACGAAAAATAAGAGAAATCGTATAAATCGCTGTATTTTGAATACGAAAAAAGAGAAATCGTTTTAATCACTGTACTTTAAATTCAAAAAAAAGAGAAGACGTTGAAATCGCTGTACACCGAATAAGAAAAAATATCATTGAAGTCACAGTACACAAAATACGAAAAAAATAGATATTGTTGAAAACCCTGTGCGCTGAATACAAAAAATTAAAATCATTGAAATGACTGTGCGCTGAATACGAAAAAAGAAAAATCGTTGAAATCGCTGTAGGCCAAATACGAAAAAAATCGTTGAAATCGCTGTACGCTCAATACGAGGAAAGAGAAATCGTTGAAATCGCTGTACACTAAATACGAATAAAATATCGTTGAAATTTCTGCACGCTGAATAGGAAAAAAATCGTTGAAATCGCTGCACGCTTGAAAAAAGGGAATTCGTTGAAATCGCTGTAGGCCGTATACGAAAAAAATAGTTGAGATCGCAGTATGCTGAATACGAAAGAAAATCGTTGAAATAGCTGTACGCTGAATACGCAAAAACTGTCAGTAAAATCGCTGTAAGCTGAGTACGAAAAAAAAGAGAAATCGTTTTAATCGCTGTACTTTGAATACGAAGAAAACAGAAATCGTTGAAATGCCTATACGCTGAATATGAAAGATAATCGTTGAAATAGCTGTGCGCTGAATACGAGAAAAAACTTTGAAACCTCTGTACGCTGAATAAGAAAAAAAAATCGGTGAAACCGCTTTACGCTGAATATGAAAAAAAGAGAAATCGTTGAAATCGCTGTTCGTTGAATACGAAAAATAGAGAAATCGTTGAAATCGTAATACGCTGAATACAAGAAAACAAGAGAAATCGTTGCAATCGCTGTACGCTGAATACGAAAAAAAAGATACCGTTCAAGTACTGTACGTTGAATACGAAAAAAGAGAAACCGTTGAAATCGCTGTACACCGAATACGAAAAAAAAGGGAAATTGCTAAAATCGCTGTACGTTGAATACGAAAAAAGAGAAATTGTTGAAATCGCTGAACGCTGAATACGAAAAAAAGAGAAATCGTGGAAATCGCTGTACGCTGAATAAGAAAAAAAGAAAAAAAAATTGAAATCGCTGTACGTTGAATATGAAAAAAGAGAAATCGTTTAAACCGGTGTACGTTGATTACGAAAAATGAGAAAACGTAGAAATCGCAGTACACAAAACAAGAAGACAAATCGTTGAAACCACTGAACGTTGAATACGAAAAAAATAAATCGCTGAACGCTGAATACGAAAAAAAAAGAAATCGATGTAATCGCTGTTCGCTGAATACGAAAGAAAGAGAAGTCTTTGAAATCGCTGTGCGCTGAACACGTAAAAAGAATATCGCTGTACACAGAATATGAAGAATACAAACCGTTGAAATCGCTGAACACGAAAAATAGAAATCGCTGTACGTTGAATACGAAAAAAAGGGAAACGTTGAAATCGCTGTTCAATGAATACGAAAAAAAGAGAAATCGTTGAAATCGATATACTCTGCATGTGGAAAAACAGAAATCGTTGAAATCACTGTACGCTGAACCCAAAATAAAGGAAATAGTTAAAATCGCTGTACGCTGAATAAGAAAAAAGAAGAAGTTGTTAAAATCACTGTATGTTGAATACGAAAAAAGGAGAAATCGTTGAAATCGCTGAACGCCGATTAAAAAAGGAGAAATCGTTGAAATCGCGGTACCCTGAATAAGAAAAAAAATAAATATTTGAAATCGCTGTGCGCTGAACACGTAAAAAGAGAAATCGTTAAAAACGCTGTACGTAGAATACGAAAAAAAGAGAAATTGATTAAATCGATGTACGTTGAATAGCTAAAAGAGAGAAATTGTTGAAATCGTTGTAAGCTGAATACGAAAAAAAGAGAAATCTTTGAAATCGCTGTACGTTGAATAGGAAGAGAGGAGTAATGGTGAAAATCACTGTACGTTTTATATGAAAAATAGACAAATCGTCCAAATCGCATTACCCTGAACACGAAAAAAAGGAAATCATTTAAATCGCTGTATGTTGAATACGAAAAAATAGAAATCGCTGTACGTTGAATAAGAAAAAAGAGAATTCGTTGAAATCGCTGTACGCAGAATACGAGAAAGAGAAATCGTTGAAATCGCTGTACGCTGAATACGAAAAAAGAGAAATCGTTGAAATAGCTGTACGCTGAAAACGAAGTAATTGAAATCGTTCAAATCTCTGTACGATGAATATGAAAAAAGAAAAATCGTTGAAATCGCTGTACGCTGAATAAGAAAAAAAAGAAAAATCGTTGAAATAACTGTACGCTGAATATGAGAGAAAATCATTGATAGAGCTGTACGCTGAATACAAAAAAATCGTTGGAATCGCTGTACGCAGAATACGAAAAAATATCGTTGAAATCGCTGTACGCTGAATACGAAAAAAAATTGTTGAAGTCGCTGTACGCTGAATAAGAAAAAATGGAAATCGTTGAAATCGCTGTACGATGAATACAAAAAATTGAAATCGTTCATATCTCTGTACGCTGAATATTAAAGAAGAGAAAAATTGTTGAAGTCGCTGTACGCTGAATATGAAAAAAACAGAAATCGTTGAAATCGCTGTACGCTGGATACGAAAAAAAGATAAATCGTTGAAAGAGAACGCAGAATATGAAAGAATATCGTTGAAATAGCTGTACTATTAATACGAAAAAATATCTTTGAAATACCTGTACGCTGAACACGAAAAAAATTCGTTGATATCGAAGTAAGCTTAATACGAAAGAAAATCGCTGAAATCGCTGTAAGCTGAATACGAAAAAAAGAAATCGTTGAAATCCCTGTACGTTGAGTAAGTAAAATAAAAAATCGTTAAAATCGCTATACGCTGAATAAGAAAAAAAAGATAAATTTTTGAGATCGTTATACTATGAATAAGAAAAAGGAGAAATCGTTGAAATCGCTGTACGCTGAATACGAAACAAAATCGTTGAAAAACCTGTACGCCCAATACGAAAAAAGAAAAATCGTTGAAATCGCTGTAGGACGAATACGAAAAAAAATCGTTGAAATCGCTCTACGCCCAATACCAAAGAAAATCGTTGAAATAGCTGTACGCTGAATACGAAAAAAATTTCTTCGAAATCGCTGTAAGCTGAATACGAAAGAAAGAGAAATCGTTTTAATCGTTGTATTTTGAATACGAAAAAAAGAGAAATCGTTTTAATCGCTGTACTTTGAATTCGAAAAAAAGAGAAAACGTTGAAATCGCTCTACAACGAGTAAAAAAAATCATTGAAGTCACAGTTCACAGAATACGAAAAAAGTAGATATCGTTGAAATCGCTGTACGTTGAATACAAAAAATAAAAATCGTTGAAATAATTGTACGCTGAATACGAAAAAAGAGAAATCGTTAAAATCGCTGTACGCTCAATACGAAGAAATAGAAATCGTTGAAATCGCTGTACAATGAATACCAATAAAATATCGTTGAAATATCTGTACGCTGAATACGAAAAAAAATCTTTGAAATCGCTGCACGCTGAATAAGAAAAAAAGAGAAATTGTTGAAATCGCTGTACGCCGTATACGAAAAAAAAAATCGTTGAGATCGCTGTACGCTGAATACAAAAGAAAATCGTTGACATAGCTGTACGCTGAATATGCAAAAAATGTCGTTGAAATCGCTGTAAGCTGAATACGAATAAAAGAGAAATCGTTTTAATCGCTGTACTTTGAAAACGAAGAAAACAGGAATCGTTGAAATGCCTATACGCTGAATATGAAAGAAAATCTTTGAAATAGATGAACGCTGAATACGAGAAAAAAACATTGAAATCTCTGTACGCTGAATACAAAAAAAAATCGGTGAAACCGCTGTACGCTGAATACGAATAAAAGAGAAATCGTTGAAATCGCTGTACATTGAATACGAAAAAATGGGAAATTGTTGAAATGGCAATACGCTGAATACAAAAAAAATGAGAAATCGTTGCAATCGCTGTACGCTGAATACGAAAAAAAAACCGTTCATGTCCTGTACGTTGAATACGAGAAAAGAGAAATCGTTGAAATCGCTGTTCGCTGAATACGAAAGAAAGAGAAATCTTTGAAATCGCTGTAGGTAGAATATGAAAAAAAAGTGAAATCGATGAAATCGCTCTAGGTTGAATAGGAAAAAGAGAGATATCGTAGAAATCGTTGTACGTTGAATACGAAAAAAGAGAAATCGTTGAAATCGCTGTTCGCTGAATACGAAAAAAAGAGAAATCGTTGAAATCGCTGTACGTTGAATACGACAAAAAGAGAAATCGTTGAAATCGCTCTGCGGTGAACATGAAGAAAGAGAATTCGTTGAAATCGCTGTATGTTGAATACGAAAAAAAGAGAAATCGTTGCAAACCCTGTACGTTGAATCCGAAAAATAGAGAAATTGTTTAAATCGCTTTACGCTGAATACGGAATAAGAGTGAAATCGTGAAATCTCTGTACTCTAATACGAAAAAAAGACAAATCGTTGAAATCGTTGTACACTGAATACGAAAATATAGAAATCGCTGTACGTTGAATAAGAAAAAAATATAAATCGTTGAAATCGCTATACGCTGAATAAGAAAAAAGGAGAAGTCATTAAAATCACTGTACGTTGAATAAGAAAAAAAGAGAAATCGTTGAAATCGCTGTGTGGTGATCATAAAAAAAGAGAAATCGTTGA
This sequence comes from Periplaneta americana, assembly GCF_040183065.1. Classification (NCBI taxonomy): domain Eukaryota; kingdom Metazoa; phylum Arthropoda; class Insecta; order Blattodea; family Blattidae; genus Periplaneta; species Periplaneta americana. Next base: position 152,758,149 of record NC_091124.1, on the reverse strand, counting down.
AATCGCTGTACGTTGAATACGAAAAGAAGAGAAATCGTTGCAATCCCTGTACGTTGAATCCGAAACATAGAGAAATCGTTGAAATCGCTTTACGCTGAATACCGAAAAAGAGAGAAATCGTGAAATCGCTGTACTCTAATACGAAAAAAATACATAGTTGAAATCGCTGTACACTGAATACGAGAAAGGGACAAATTTTCGAAATCGCTGTACGCTGAATACGAAAAAAAGAAATCTTTAAAATAGCGGTACGCTGAATATGAAAGGAAATCGTTGAAATAGCTATACACAGAATACGAAAAAAATCGTTGAAATCGCTGTACGCTGAATACGAAAAAAAATAGTTGAAATCGCAGTACGCTGAATACGAAAAAAGTTGAAATCGCCGTACGCTGAATAGGAGTTAAATTCATTGAAATAGCTGTGCAATGAATACGAAAAAAACGTTGAAATAGTTTAACGCTGAATACGAAAATGAATCGTTGAAATTGCTGTACTCTGAATACGAAAACTAATAGAAATAGTTGAAAACGCTGTACGCTGAATAGCGAAAAAAATAATTCTTGAAATCGCTGTACTCTGAACACAAAAAAGTTTGGTTGAAATAGCTGTACGTTGAATAAGAAAGATGAATCGTTGAAATCGCTGAAAGCTGAACAAGAAAAAAAGAGAATTCATTGAAATCGCTGCACGCTGAATAGGAAAAAATGGTTGAAATAGCTGTACCTTGAATACGAAAAACAAGTGAAATCGTTGAAATAGTTGTACGCTGAGTACCAAAACAAAAAAAAACATCGCAGAAATCGCAGTGCGCTGAATAAGAGAAGGAAGAAGATACCATTGAAATCCCTGTATGCTGAATATGAAAGAAGGAGAATTCATTGAAATCGATGGACGCTGAATAGGAAAAAATGGTTAATAGCTGTACGTTGAATACAAAAAAAAGAGAAATCGTTGAAGTAGCAGTACGTTGAAAAAAAAGAGAAATCCCTGAAATCGCTGTACACAGAATACGAAAAAAATAGTTGAATAGCGGTACGCAGGAAATGAAAAAGAGAGAAGTCGTTGAAATAGCTGTACGCTAGATACGAAAAAAAATATACCGTTGAAATCGCTGTACGTTGAATACAAAAAAGAAGTACGACCCCTAAACGCTGAATACAATTCGTAAATTGAGCTGGACGTCCTTCTATGTTATTTACCTTGGGTATGCGGACGACAAACTGACTAATTTCGGAGGATACCAACGAAGTATGACGAATTATATTAATTGTGTCTCATAATAGTCTGAGTACACATCTGTGGAGTAACGGTCAGATACGCGCTGGCCGCGAAACCATGTGGCCCGGGTTCGATTCCCGGTCGGGGCAATTTACCTGGTTGAGGTTTTTTCCAGGGTCTTCCCTCAACCCAATATGAGCAAATGCTGGGTAACTTTCGGTGCTGGACCCCGGACCCATTTCACCGGCATTATCACCTTCATCTCATTCAGACGCTAAATAACCTAAGATGTTGATAAACGTCGTAAAATAACCTACTAAAAATAATAGTCTGATCAGTGTAATATCTAACTAATCAGCGATGTATGCAATGGAAGGGGAATTGAACTTGCCACTCTACCACATTATCTCTTGGATTAATTGCCTCATGAGTGATGAATTATGAGGTTCAGATCTGTTTTAGGACTGTTGGCTAAACAACAATTTGAAATGACGCATAATAAAGGATGACAATGATGAACTGTGATTGATGATGGGCTATGACGACGAGGAGAATGACTACGACGAGTTAAGATTGATGATATATTATGACGGATAATTGAGGATTATAGGCGAATTATATGATACGATGATCCAGTACGACGAATAATGGAGCATGACTGATGAATGGTGATTGATGAGCAATATTGACGAGTTACGGGGATGAATATCAAGAATTGTGGCGGATAACTTACGATGAATTGTGGCAGACAACCTATGATAATGAATAATGTTGGATGACGTCCTATGGTGGAGAATAATGTCTGATGAAGATGACCTACGATGACGAGTAATAGAGGATGACTACGATGAATAAAATAAAATAATTAATAATTATAATGGGTGACGGATAATTACGAATTACGAGTAATAGGGAAGAGGTCTGAATAATTCTCGAGGACAGCGACTACTTCTGACAGACTGTGAAGAATATTAGGATTTACAGTAATGCAGGGTAGGCTACCTACAGAATTAATGCCTTCTTCACCCAACATTCCCTGAAAATTTTCATCGCGTTCCCAGGCCGTTCTCATAAAATATTATTATTATTATTATTATTATTATTATTATTATTATTATTATTATCATTATTATTATTAAAAGTAACACGCAATATTATTTAAAATGTACAGTATTATTACTCCTATTTCGGCCTCCTCCTCCCCTCTAGCCGACCTTACCTCGCCAATTGTTCTTCCCTTTTAATATTTTCAAAATTTATAATTACAATGAAAATATATCCTAAAGTAAAGAAGAGTAATAATAGTGTACATATTACAAAGTGTATTATATCTAACTAACTAGAGTACAAGTTAATGTAAAATAAATGCATACAAAAGACTAAGTCAACAGACAAACACAGTCTTTTAGGAGAGCAAATCCTTTTTCTTATACCATCAGTTGCATTTATAATAACAATAAAAATTTAATACAGAAAAAGAGCAATCTACGGAACTCTAGAAAAATAACTAACGGAGAGACAAGTGAAGTGCTTTGTGTGGAGTGTGACATTGTATAAGGTGGAATCATAGACATTACGACGAAGTGAAGAGAAGGGACTAGAGTCATGTGAAATGTAGATATGGAGAAGAATGGAGGGTGTGAAACAGACAGACAAAATAAGAAATGAAGCTGTGTTGGAAAGAAAGGGTGAAGAAAGAATGTTGCTGAAAATGATCAGGATGAAAAAAAGGAATTGCCTGGGTCAAGGGCCAAGAAGAAACTGTCTACTGATGGATGCACTGTAAGGAATGGTCAACGGACGAAAAAAAAGTTGAAAATGCTGAACGATGAAAGGGAAAAAAGAGTAGGAATGGCTGTACGGTGAATACGAAAAAAAAACAGTTGAAATCGCTGTACGCTGAATACGAAAAAAACCTTGAAATTGCTGTACGCTGAATGCAAAAAAAATCGTTGAAATAGCTGTACGCTGAATACGAAAAAAAGACAAATCGTTGAAATCGCTGTAATATGAATACGAAAAAAAGAGAAATCGTTAAAATCGCTGTACGTTGAATAGGCAAAAAAGAGAAATCGTTAAATCGCTATACGCTGAATAAAAAAAGAGAAATCGTTGAAAATGCTATATGTTGAATAAGAATAAAAGAGAAATCATTGAAATCGCTGTACGCTGAATACGAAAAAACAGAAATCGTTGAAATCGCTGTATGCTGAGTACGCAAATAAAGAGAAATCGTTAAAATCTCCGTAAGCTGAATACGAAAAAACATCGTTCGAAATTTGTGTACGCTGAATACGAAAAAAAATTGTTGAAATCGCTGTACGCTGAATACGAAAAAAGAAGAAATTGTTTTAATCGCTGTACATTGCATACGATAAAAAGAGAAATCGTTGAAATGAATATATGATGAAAATGAAGAAATTCTTGAAATAGCTGTACGCTGAATACGAAAAAAATCGTTGAAATCGCTGTACGTTGATTAAGAAAAAATGAGAAGTCATTGAAATCGCTGTGCGGTGAACTTGAAAGAGAATTCGATGAAATCGCTGTACGTTGAATACGAAAAAACGACAAATCGTTTAAATCGCTGTGCGGTGATCATAAAAAAGAGAAATCGTTGAAATCGCTGTGCGGTGAACATGAAAAAAGAGAAATCGTTGAAATCGCTGTACGTCGAATACGAAAAAAGGAGAAATCGTTGAAATCGCTGTACGCTAATACGAAGAAAAGAGAAATAGTTGAAATCGCTGTACACTGAATACGAAAAAAAACAAATCGTTGAAATCGCTGTACCCTGAATGCGAAAAAAATGAAATCTTTGAAATCTCAGTACGATGAATATAAAAAAGAGAAATCGTTGAAATCGCTGTACGCTAAATAAGAAAAATGATAAATCGATGAAATAGCTGTACTTTGAATATGAAAGACAATCGTTGAAATAGCTGTATGCTAAATACAAAAAAAATCGTTGAAATCGCTGTACGCTGAATACGAAAAAAATCGTTGAAATCGCAGTACGCTGAATACTAAAAAAATCGTTGAAATCGCTGTGCGCTGAAGAGGAGAAAAATTCATAGAAATAGCTGTAGGATGAACACGATAAAAACGTTGAAATAGTTGTACGCTGAATACGAAAAAAAAATCGTTGAAATCGCTGTACGCTGAATACAAAAAAAGAGAAATTGTTGAAATTGCTGTACGCTGAATACGAAAAATAATAGAAATAGTTGAACACGCTTTATGTTGAATACGGAAAAAAGTAATCCTTGAAATTGCTGTACCCTGAATACAAAAAAATGGTTGAAATAGCTGTACGTTGAATACGAAAGAAAGAGGAATCGTTGAAATCGCTGTACGCTGAATATGAAAAAAGAAAATTCATTGTAATCGTTGCACGCTGAATAGGAAAAAATTGGTTGAAATAGCTGTACGTTGAATTCGAAAAACATGAGAAATCGTAGAAATAGCTGTACGTTGAATACGAAAAAAAGAGAAATCGCTGGACAATGAATGCGAAAAAAAATAGTTGAAATAGCGGTAGGCATAGTACGAGAAAAAGAGAAATCGTTGAAATAGCTGTACGCTGAATACGAAAACAAAAAAAAAAGCACCGTAGAAATCGCTGTACGCTGAATACGAGAACGAAGATACCATTGAAATCGCTGTACGCTGAATACGAGAAAAGGAGAATTCATTGAAATCGCTGCACGCTGAATAGGAAAAAAATGGTTGAAATAGAGTATGTTGAATAGGAAAAAAAGAGAAATCGTTGAAGGAGCTTTACGTTGAATAAGAAAAAAGAGAAATCGCTGTACACTGAATACGAAAAAAATGTAGTTGAATTAGCGGTACGCAGAATACGAAAAAAAAAAGGGGGAAATCGTTGAAATAGCTGTACGTTGAATACGAAAAAAAGAGAAATCGCTATGCACTGAATACGAAAAAAAATAGTTGAATTAGCTGTACGCAGAATCCGAAAAAAAAAAAAAAAGGAGAAATCGTTGAAATAGCTGTACGCTGAATACCAAAACAAAAAATAACACCGTAGCAATCGCTATACGCTGAATATGAAAAAAAGAGAAATCGTTGAAATCGCCATACGTTGAATAAGAAAAAAAGAGAAATCGTTGAAATCGCTCTACGCTGAATACGAAAAAAGAGAAATCGTTGAAATCGCTGTACGCTGAATAAGGAAAAAAGAGAAATCGTTGAAATCGCTGTACGCTGAATACGAAAAAAAGTCGTTGAAATGTCTTACGCTGAATATGAAAAAAGTCGTTGAAATCGCTGTACGCTGAATACGAAAAAAAGGGAAATCGTTGAAATAGCTGTACGCTGAATACGAAAAAAATATCGTTGAAATCGCTGTAAGCTGAATACATAAAAAAGAGAAATCGTTTTAATCGCTGTACTTTGAATGCGAAAAAAAGAAAAATTTTTGAAATGGCTATACGCTGAATATGAAAGAAAATCGTTGAAATATCTGTACGCTGAATACGAAAAAAATCATTGAAATCGCTGTACGCTGAAAAAACCGTTGAAATCGCTGCACGCCGAATACGAAAAAAAGAGAAATCGTTGAAATCGCTGTACGTTGAGTACGAAAAAGAGAGAAATCGTTGAAATCGCTATACGCTGAATACGAAAAAAATAGACATCGTTGAAATCGCTGAATTGAAAGAGGACGATTTATGTGATAGGTATGGACATTTAAGCAGAATGGATGAGACATGTACTCCTAACATTGTATATGAATGGAAGTTGGAGGGAAGAAGAAGACAACGATCACAGACTTACTGGAAACAGAATATGCAGCAACCTATGAGGAATATTGAGATCACAGAGGATGATGCTAAAGATAGAGATCGATGGAGGCAGTTAATAAATGGAAAAAAAGAGTGAAGATTGTGTGGCTGTAATGTCATACTGTTCTGGCAGAAGAACCTCTGTAGTGAGGAATATTCTCAATGCTTGCTCACTCGCTAGTTCGTTGGTTCCTTGGTTCGTTTGTTCGTCTCTTTTATTTACTTACTTATTTATTTATTTATTTATTTATTTATTTATTTATTTATTTATTTATTTATTTATTTATTTATTTATTTATTTATTTATTTATTTATTTATTTATTTATTTATATTTATGTGCTGGTCAATACCCGTTGGCTAATTAAAATACAGTATATAGGTAATAATAATAATAATAATAATAATAATAATAATAATAATAATAGACTAATATTGAAATTATCAAAAAACGAGAGGTTTTCAAACCAGAACACTCAAACTACAACTGTGGAACATACGAGAATATTTTCGAAGATCATAAAATTCAGTACTTATATCGAGAAATAATGCAGTTAAATTTACAAACAACCGCTTCATCAAAGGGATGCCATTAAAAGTTGCTGCACAAACAGTATAGGTTTTCCAATTCTGTTAGGCCAGTGGTCGTCAGCACTCGCTGAAATGGGTAGAGTGAATGGAGGGTAAGGAACTCCGCTCCGTCGTGCACAAGGAATAGAGAGATAGCATACCCGCCAGCAGCGACGATTGCACGCTAGGGCAGTGTCTGTCCGCGGGTAAGTGACGCTAGCCCGAGAGTGCAGTGTTCTGATGATCGCTGTGTTAGGCTATGTACTAGGGCTATAGTTTGACGCGTTAAAGTAATTTAATCAAGTAATTGTCTCGGAAGAGCGCAATTCAATGCAGATATTGCAAATCTCATATTATGTGGGGTTGGAGCAGTGCCAATCCGATATTGTAAGAAAGTAATGCAATCTGACATAACTGGGTTACAAAATCATATTAGCCTAACAATGTGTGAAAGAACAACCTTCCTGATTCGTTTTCTTTATATCGTCGGTTTAGAAGCAAAACACATTAAGTCAAAAATATAACTTCTGAGAAAAAGGCGTATATAATGTGCACAATGCAGTCTATGTGTATAAACTTAGAATTTAACAATCATACACACATAAAGAGAACAACTTACTAAAAATAATACTTTGAGGATTCAGTTTTTCCAAGAACATACAAACGCCGTTTCTCAAAATTAATTAATATATTTTACTTAAATTGTTTTGCTTGTAAACCGACATTATCAAAGATTTATCCTAAATTACCCTATATTAAAAGAAATACATGAATATTAAAACAAGACAATAATTTCATCTTAGTTCCACACTTATCGGTATTTGCATGATGTCAAATTACAAAATACTTTCAATGAATTGAGGCAACATAGCCTTATTGATCCTAAATCTTTAGGTTTAAACCCTGATATAAGTGTTTTAGATTATTGGAAAATGTTTTTTGTTCTCTGAAAAATGCTGCAGACCATCAGGTGTTCCCGAATCTGAAGACTATTTTCTGTCTGCCATCGTCAAATGCATCAGTAGAGAGAGTTTTTAGCCAGCTAAAGCTAATAAAAACTCGTCACAGAAATCAGCTAAAAACAGACACGATGAGTGAAATTATGCGTACCAAAAATGGTGTTCAGGACTGTGTTAAAAAAAAACTGTTACAGCAGAACTGGAAATAAGACTGATATAGTTCAATATTAATAGTAAAATAATGCTTTAATAAGCAAATTCTTTTTCCATATCAAAGCTTCTAGTTTCTTCATTATTACCCTAAAATTACTCTAAGAGTAACTTTACCTTAGAATTACTCTATGTAGTACAGAATTACCCTAAAAGTGGCAATACTGTTGTATTTATAGTATTTAAATCTAATTCCATCCAATAAAATACATATTTCGCATACATGGAATGAATTATACCATTATACAGAGTGGAAGGGAACCTATTGTACTAAATCACAGTGGTAATAGATGAAGTCAATGCGAACCAGTTTTGTCAAATAAGTTTTTGATACGTCCAATAGTTTGAGAATAAGAAATGCAAGATGTTGCAACGCTGCAAAGCTCCTTGAGGTCATTGCTACTCAGTATGGGTGGGTGAGTGTAACTGCAATCATCCACTCCGCAAGACTTGCGAGAGGAGAATGTAAACAAAAATGTCTCATCAAATACATTTCAATAAAATTATTGTAGATGAAAACAAAGTACTGAATCAATTAATTACGCAAATTGTTTGGTTTTTAGCATTCTTTATTATATGATGAAGGATGGATAGAACAGAGAAAAATTCTCGAATTTTTCTCTGTTCTATCCATACTTAATCACATGGTAACGCAGAATTCCTGCACGGAAATATCATTATGTACTTCAGTACATCATAATAATATGATATGCGTAAGTAATCACTTAGTGATTTAAGATGGCGTTCATCCTATCGGATTCCGGCCACTTAGTCACTCGTAATGAGTGCACCTCTGTACACAGTGCGTTGGACATTATGCCAATGTCACATATTCTGTGACACAGTACATGAGGGTAGGCCACCAAAGGAAAACTGAGAGGTAGAACTTAACTGAGACGGATTCGATCAGGCATCGGAACTATAATCCAGTGTGGCTTAGTAGATAAAGCGTCAGCACGTAGAACTGAAAACGCAGATTCGAGTCCTGGTGCCGGAGAGAATTTTTCTCTGTTCTATCCATCCTTTATCATGTGGTAACGCAGAATTTCTGCACGGAAATATCATACTTTTAGTGACTGGTAAATCCGACCCTAGAACTTGGAGAAGTTAGGGGTGAAAATTGCTCCCCACCCACCACACGCTTCAGTAGCGAGAGTCTGTCAGTCAGTTTATGGTTGTCAGGTGGTCAGATCCTCAGTCTTGCTGCCTGTGTGTTGTACGTGTTGAAAACATCTGGTTTGATGATCTTCCGCTTTCGCGTTCTGTAATATATTACTAGCTCTTTAGTTTTTGTTATAACAATTTAGTTTAGTTAGTGTGTTCTTCTTTATAATTGTTTCAAGTTTTTAGTTCTAATAAATGCCGCCTTGGACTTACTCATTCGGTGTTAACATCCGACTCCCTCTGCCTAGTTTGAAAGCGGGAATCTGATTTCAATACCAAGCCTGATTTGATAATTACTCATGATGACGGGTAATGAACTTCTTCGTTACTTTAACCCTTTGTCCATTTCTTAATGATTCGAGGGAGTCTCGCTGTCCTTCGGCAGGTCTTCGTACACAACTTCTTTGTCTTGTTTTATCTCCGCCTTAACAAGCCAACGAGATGTAGGGGATGGCATATCTCTCACAACACAGGACCATCGTGGAGACGTTACAGGGCAAGTGCAAGACCTACCGAGTCCTGTGGCATAGAGATAAATTTCACCCCACGTCAGGAATGGAACCACGGACTGCCTAGTTGTGAAGCACACGCTGTCGTAACTGAGGATCCTACACTTCTTTCCTGTGAAAATTTATTGCTAGCTACTTTCACAACGCGACTTCTTAAAAGTATTATTTTATTCTATTTTTACAGCAAAGTGCTTGCTGGCACTTTCTCTTAATATGCAGTTAGCTTATCGAAACAATTTTGAAATTACTGAAGAGTGTGATTAACTCGCAATTTATTAAATGAGCATGTTAATTCATTTACAGCTGTTGAAGGGGCTGCGACTGGATAGGCAAAACGTTTTCCCGTTACTAATTAAACTACATAATAGCGAACTAGTATTTACTATTTAGATGTAGTTATAGACATTTTCAGAATACCCTCAGATCGCTTTAATGTGTATTTGCTATTTGTTGTATTACATTTAGGACACTGCAGTCCTAAGTTTCCAATAATGTTTTAATTACCATTGGTCACAAATGTTTGATGAAATAGTTAATTTCGGCGAACTAATGCACGTAGTAATTTACCAGAAATCTTTTCAAACTTATTTTCCTTCTGATTTTGTTGTCAGAAATATGCAATGCGAATTCATCCCTTTCTTGCAATATGTCATTTTGGTTAATGTGTGAATTTCGGCATTTCTCGTGTGATTTATCTAAGTGAATCCAACCGTTCATATAGTGCTGTTTTTTTTAAACAGCGCCCTTTTTTGTAACAGAAAATAAGCAAGTAATATGTAATAGTAAATAAAATATTTGAACAGGTGAATGTGTTCAGTTTAATGGGATGGCTGTTATCAAATACAGCTAAAACGGTTTCTGAGGCTAATGTAATTGAAGCAACAGCATTATGATTCACCGATGAGTAATATGTTTTCTTTATCAATAGTAGCAGTAGCAGAGCAGTCTCTTCTCTACCTTCTATCTCGGTTTGTAACGTGTTTGTTGACAGCTTGCGGACTGTTAGAAGTGGAGTGGGTGAAATTCGTTACAGGGCCGGATTTACCAGTCACCAACAGTACGTACTTCGGCACATCAAAATAATATTCTTTATGACGCTATAACCACTTTAACTTTAAGTTTAGTGCCATGAAACTTAATTTAACTTTCACTGTATCTATTTCCATTAAAGATTCCTTTGCATTAGATGTAAATTCAAATTAACATTATTACGAATACACTTCCTATAACTCAATCTTCATTCAAGTTATTATCTTTGAAGGAATTAAAAATAAATTAATTTAGAAAAGAAATTAAGTTTACAGTATTGTTAAATAATGTGTTAAGTGTTACGATAGTACAATAATTTGATCGAAACGTATGTGATGAGACGTTTTTGTTTACATTCTTCTCTCGCAAGTCTTGGAGTTACACTCGTCCCCACTGCGGAGCAATGACCTCAAGGAGCGTTATGTTTCGTACTCCCAAAACTATTGACGTATCAAGAAAATTATCTGTGAAAACTGGTTCGCATGACTTGATCTATTATCTCTGTGAATATTGTAATAGGTTCCCTATGTATCTAGTTCCTTCTCATACATAGCACACAATTATTCTCCGTCTAAGAAGAGCATGTAGAAATTATCGTGAAAAATTAATTTACCAAAATTTTATTTAAAGAGCTACTTTTAGTTACTTCGTCAAATATTTAAAAAGAAAGTACGTACTATTTCACACATTCTTATTTATTTAACCGCAATTTTCTGCCAAAAGCAATGTTTGTAGGAAAGCCTGTAGCATTTCCCACGTATCAGGCCAATTAACTCTGAGCACCGAATAGAGGCATCAGCACTGCTACTATCCGTGTGAAAGTCTCTTGTCCGTACCACGAAACTTTGAGGAAATGCATTAGGTTTCATGAACATCACATTCGTGTATAGGCCTACTTCATAACGTGAAAACTAGGAAACTTGGGAAGTTTACAGTCGCCAACGGAGCGAATGCGAGCTTCTCCTGTACAGCAACTCAGCGGAGCGCACAGCTGAATGAAATAACGAAATAGGTTTTTGATTCATTCATAAAACATCAGAGTGGACGCAAAACTGAACGGCACGCAGCATACAGTTTGACAACCGGAACAAATCTGTCACTCGGTAAATAATTTGTACATATTAAAGTAAAAGCTGCTGCCAGGAAGTCAAAAGGAGGATAGCAATGGCCAAGGAAGCTTTTAATAGAAAAAGGAGCATCTTCTGCGGACCTCTGGAAAACGAACTAAGGAAGAGACCAGTGAAGTGCTTTGTGTGGAGTGTAGCATTGTTTGACGGCAGAAACATAGACGTTACGACGAAGTGAAGAGAAGCGAATAGAAGCATTTGAAATGTGGATATGGAAAAGAATAGAAGGTTGAAGTGGCCAGACAGAATAAGAAATGAAGCTATGTTGGAAAGAGTGGGTGAAGAAAGAATGATGCTGAAACTGATCAGGAAGAGGAAAAGCAATTGGTTGGGTCACTTGCTAAGAAGAAACTGCCTACTGGAGAATGCATTGGAATGAATGGTAAACGAGAAAAGAGTTCGGGGCAGAAGAATATATCAGATGATTAAGATATATGGACATATGTGGAAACAAAGAGAAGGCAGAAAATAGAAAAGGTTAGAGAAAGCTGAGTCTGCAGTGAAAGGCCTGTCCTTGGACAGAACACTATGAATGAATGAATTAACGAATGAAAGTACAATTTGAATATCGTAATTTAGTGATAGGCTATATTGTTGTAGTCATCTCTTGTCCCCAAGGTATCACATTTGCCATTTTCAAAATAGTGTAAAATCTTCAATGCTTTGTGTAACGTAACATAATGTAGACCTTACTGATGAGCCCTACACCTCTTAGCTGAGAAAAATAATTATCTCCACCTCGTACAAGTGCACTTATATATTTACTGGATGTACCTGCTCTACAAACCTAGATATTTAAATTGATTTTTTTAATTTTTAGTAGGTTATTTTACGACGTTTTATCGACATCTTAGATTATTTAGCTTCTGAATGAGATGAAAGCGATATTGCCGGTGAAATGAGTCCAGGGTCCAGCACCGATAGTCACCCAGCAAATGGTCATATTGGGTTGAGGGAAAATCCCGGATAAAACCTCAATCAGGTAACTTGCCCCGACCGGAACCGAACCCGGGCCACCTGGTTTCGCGGCCAGACGCGCCAACCGTTACTCCACAGATGTGGACATATGGTCTTATATCGTTATATGGACACTGACACCGTTTATGAAAGAAATGTCCTGTAAATGATGTTTTTACACGATAGTGTGTTTTTTCGTCGTTACTGCAAACGACCGCACTTTCTTTTTATGAGAAGTTTTTTATTATTTCCACCTAATTTTCTTCTAATTTCATTCAAAATTCCTCAAAATTCCCCTTTTAGTCATCCATAATCTCTCCAATAAAACAACACTTTTTCTGAAAATGATTAGGGGAGAGTCGGGTAGTATCGGACAGTGCGTTTCTTTCATCTACCACCATATGGTAGTACCTGAATGACATGGTTACGTTTCTCTATGCGACATCACAGAAACGTATCCATGTCAATCAGGTACTATCATCGTGTTGTTGATGAATGAAACTCACTCTCCGATATTACCCGATCTCCGATACTAGCAGACTCTCCCCTAATGTAACCAAAACCGCTTCCATTTTACCTACACTTTGAAAAGCTAAAAACCCAACAAAACAAATTTACAGTTCTTGAACCAGGTGACAACCACGTAGATAAAGTGCAATTGTTTTTTGTAGGATTGCTTTTCAAGTAATGAAAGTCAAGAGTTGGTTTGTTTCTTCTCCTCGAATATTGTTACACAGCATTCATCTCTTACACATCACGTGCCGCTTGAAGGTACCTCTGCCTATCTGTCCGATAGGGCTGTGTAAGGTAGACAAATATTCTTTTAGATATGTCAATTCTGCTTTACAGCAGTAATATCATGTTAATTCAATATAGCACACTGCGCATCGGATAGCTCAGTGTAAAACAAAAAGTACATTAGCATATTAAAACATGATATCGTTCATATAAGGAGATTCCCTCAGATATAGAAAAATTGAACCAAGTTCAATTCTCAAAATTTCCCAATTCTATAACTTACAGAAAATCTTATTATAACCAAAATATAAATAGACTAAATTAGGATATTTTTAAACACACTTCCGTACAAATTTTTCTAAGTTTTATGAGAGGAATATTGGTAAAGATTTCTTACTGAAATGAAACAAATATACAAAATATTTTAACTACTTATTGCACTATTTTTTTATTTAGGATCTTCATGAAAACTCTTCCTTGAGGGACACTAGGACTGAATTTTTGGCCAAAATAGTTAAAATAAACATTTTTGTTTCTTTCCATAAATAATTATCTTATACAATTCTTTATATCCTATGATTGAAGTTCTGGCTGATATGTATAGCCTATCTATTATCAGGCAGTACAACTCACTTGACGATATGTGTCAGAGGTAAATAATTGTTTGTATGCATCTGAACTGACTAGTGTAGTATGTATGCAATGGAGGGGAAAAGTAACTGACCACCCTACCCCATTATCTCCTGGTCTAGTTGCCTCAGTGCCTTGTTGGTGTCACTTATGAGGTTCAAACCTGTCTTCGAACAGTTGACTAAACAACAACATAATTTGTTTAACATTCTGTCCTATATTTAACCCCACCTACAAATTTGAAAGCTCTGGCGACCATTTTTAAGATGCTACGCGCAGCTCTCTTAAACCTACCACACCCACTAAAAATAAAGTTTTCTCAAAACTAGGGCTATGGTCAACATATAACGGCTATTATTTCAGGAGTTGCATAACTTAATGCGATCATTTATGTTGAAGGCTTCCGTTTGCTCCGATCTACATGAAACTTTGCAAGAATACTCAGCTTAGTCCAATACACAAAGCTGTGTATGGAATGAGTTCTTTACCGAAAACTTTTCATGACATGAATTTTTAACTTTAAAAAAATTAAAGAAAATTGTTAAGCAAAAATTATTACTTGTAAGAAAATGTTTATCTCGTGAACCAATTCTCAAATTTAAAAATCCATACGCAGTTTTCTTTATCATGGAATGTAAGTCCCTCACAGAAAATGTTTAAAAGCAAAAACAATTCTGAAGCCGTCAGCTAGGATTTACGCATAATTTAAAATTACTTACTTATTTAAAAATGACTTTTAAGGAACCCGCAGGTTCATTGCCGCCCTCGCATAAGCCCGCCATCGGTCTTTATTCTGTGCAAGATTAAGCCAGTCTCTATCTTCATATCCCATCTCCATCAAATCCATTTTTATATTATCCTTCCATCTACGTCTCCGCCTCCCCAAAGGTCTTATTCCCTCTGGCCTCCTAAATAACACTCTATATGCATTTCTGGATTCGCTCACACATGCTAAATGCTCTGCCCATCCCAAACGTCTGGATTTCATATTCCTAAATACGTCAGGTGAAGAATACAATGCGTGCAGTTCTGTGTTGTGTAACTTTCTCCATTTTCCTATAACTTCATTCCTCTTTGCCCCAAATATTTTCCTAAGGACCTTGTTCTCAAACACCCTTAATCTCTATTCCTCTCTCAAAGTGAGAGTCCAAGTTTCACAACCATACAGAACAACCGGTGATATAACTTTTATAAATTCTAACTTTCAGATTTTTTGACAGCAGACTAGATGACAAAAGCTTTTCAACCGAATAATAACAGGCATTTCCCATATTTATTCAGCGTTTAATTTCCTCCCGAGTACCATTTATATTTGTTACTGTTGCTCCAAGATATTTGAATTTTTCCACCTCCAAGTTTTATATTTCCTTTTTGTACATAATCATATACTTTTTTTTCTGAATTTACTTCCAAACCTATCTCTTTACTTTCTCAAGTAAAATTTCCGTGCTTTCCCTAATAGTTTCTGGATTTTATCCTAACATATTCACGTCATCCGCATAGACAAGAAGCTGATGTATCCCGTTCAATTCCAAACCCTCTCTGTTATCCTGAACTTTTCTAATGTCATATTCTAGAGCGAAGTTAAAAAGTAAAGGTGACAGTGCTTTAGCCCGCAGTGAATTGGAAAAACATCGGACAGAAGCTGGCCTATACGAACTCTGCCGTAAGTTTCACTGAGGCACATTTTAATTAATCGAACTAGTTTCTTGGGAATACCAAATTCAATAAGAATATCATATAAAACTTCTCTCTTAACCGAGTCATATTTAATATTAATTTAATATTATTAAAATAAATGAAAATTAATGTCTATGGGCCATATTCATAGACATTCTTAGAGCGGATTTCCGGTGTATGATCAGCGAACTAACGTTTTTCGTATTCATAAACCAGTGTTAGCGATATGATATGCTATGAATCCTGTACAAGTAACCAGTCGATAGGCGGGGCTAGTTTAGCACGTTCGTAGCGCGGGCTTGCGAAATGTCTATGCATAGCACCCTTAGTAACTAATGAATAAAACTTGATGAAATTTGGTACTGTTATTTAAATGTACAGACACAACAAACCCGCCGAATTTGAAATAAATTAATCAAGAACATTAAAAGCTTCAAAACTCAGTCCCAGTATCCCTCAAACCTCCGTATTACTGCAGAACCTCTGAACAAAAACTCCAGTTTTATTTTGACTGCATGAAATCATGTAAAATAGCGCAAGATTTTAACATTGAGGCTGATAAATAGAAAACAGATTTTTGAATAGATATGTGTCATCCTAATATCGCATTGGCGCACAATTACACAAATAATCGATTCGTGGTGCGAGCAGCTGCAGTGCCGTGATAACTCGATTCTGCAGCACTGCAGCGGAATAAAGCCAGTCCTGTGCAGTCGTCGACCCTTCGCCACGTTGCGAAGTTGTAAGAAATGTCGACACAAATGTATTTTCCACCCGAGAGTGCACGTCGTTGCACTACCGTCAATGTAAAACAGCATTACACGGGTTTAAATGTAAACTAGTGGCTTGTGCAGCAAATGCTGCTGCAAACTAAGTTCGTGAGACGTTCAAATAAAATTATTTTCAGATTTATTTTCAGTGAAGGATACTTGACATTTTGAAAGTTATTTGCTTCCATAATAGTGAAACATTCTCCCTCTGAATGTTTCTTT
Source organism: Periplaneta americana (assembly GCF_040183065.1). Classification (NCBI taxonomy): domain Eukaryota; kingdom Metazoa; phylum Arthropoda; class Insecta; order Blattodea; family Blattidae; genus Periplaneta; species Periplaneta americana. The sequence goes on along the minus strand of NC_091124.1, from coordinate 152,741,560 downwards.
TTATACCAAATACTTTTTCTTGAACTTATCCGTCTCCAGTTCTTGAGTTTCAATGCGAAATCGCAAGTAACAATGTCAGGACGATCAGCGAGTTTTTCATGTGGGAGTAATGAAGTAGCTGTTTCAGGTCATTGCGGATTGTAGGTGAAACTTAAGAAAATGTAGGTTCGTCATGCTTTGAACAAAAGACTCAGCATCTTGGTATAGCTGCTACATGTTTCGTGAACTACCCTGAAATATAGAGGGCAGAAACACTTTTTCCCACTAAGACAGTGACCGGCATGTTCCGTGCTCTGTGACGTCATACCACGGAGCCGCCACGCTCTTTGCTCGGCAATCTCTGCATACTGAGCACAGCGAGGAGAGAAGGTTCAACTGAACAGTGGTGGTACGACGCCTATGCACTGACAGAGAGCGATCCATTCGTCTGAGGTAGTATGGGAACAGCACATTACAATATATTTGTACGAAAACAAAACTGTACATCCGTGATAAATCAATGTAACAAAATATTTTGGTATGTAATCATATTTAATATACTCATAATAATATGAAATTCATAATACAGCCAGCTGCAGAAGCGTTCGCATTATGTAAATGAGGCTCCGAAACTGCTATAAATAGTATACAAATATAGAAATAAATAATTTAAGCAGTACTACAACACTTTGTCTACTCGGAAACTTGAAAACAGTTCAAACGTTTTCAACAGACATTTTCCTACACAATATACAGATTGAACTATATAATAGTATGCAAAGTATATTTCAACTTTTGAAACACACCATCACTTTGTGTTACTACCGTGCCCAAGCTAAATGCTTTGTCGAGATCAAACTGTGTAATGGTGTATGGAGGAATGGCGAAGTGTTTGATTTGTGGCAAGCTGTTTCAGCATGTAAAGAAATTCAATATACAATGTCATTATTCTCTATGCCACACAAATGATTATGAGAAATATGGGGGAGAATATCGACAAGTACTAGTACAGCAATTGAATGGTAAATTGTTAAGTGAAGCTAGGGAACACAGTGTCAGTGAATCAATGGTAAGCTTATGGCTTAAGATATAGGATTTACTAGTCATTGCAAAGAACATGCGTTCTTATAATGTCGGGGAATTGCCAAGAATGTTGCCATCATGACCGCAGAGTAGTTATTCCCTAGCAAAATACAGGAATGTGATTCCATCAATTTATCTCCAAGAAATGTCGTATCAATGCTGCACTGACGCCACTGCGCTGGTGCGTGATAACAGTAATACGACTCAACTGCTCGCTCTTCCAAGCTCTTGAGGCCTGACTGGCTCTTACGTCATAACTGCAGCGTCTGCCGGCCACTGCACTAAGAGATCTTGCTGAGGTGATCAAGAGACTATAAAATCTTGTAGGCCTCTTATTTTACCAGTAAGTAATACCTTTTGGTCTTCTCTTAGGAATTGTAATTTTTGCGCTTCCTCCAGACAATACTGATCTACCAAATACTGCTTGATTTATTTGTGTAACAATGAATGTTATCGCGTATATTTTCTGTAATATAGGCTGTTGTGAGGAATCTATTGCCGAGATGCGGAAAATGAGGCGAATGATATGTCAGAGTTGTAGAATCTTATATGCGCCTTAAATAAAATTGTCCATTGTAAATCGTTAGCAGTTTCAGTGTTTCATTCGTTGCTGGTTGCGGGAAATAAACTTACTCATCACGGTAGCAAGAAGTGAAATGGCATTCTATTTTCCCTACAACAAAATATGCTTGGCAGCGATCACAAATCTAATCTATTAAACCAAAGAAATATTAAATTAATTTTTTATGCAGTTTAAAGATGCAGCTAAAATAGGAAGCATGACTCAATTACTACCAAGGAAAATTAGAGAATCAGACATCATAATTATACATATCTATACCACACTGCCATTAAATACTGTATATGAAAAAGACCCACACTACTTGATTAATAACTATAAAAGTACTTCATTTTTAATTACAATACAGTTACCTTACGTAAGTTTTATAGTTTTCAGTAACATATATAGCCGTTACTCCGTAAATTATAAAAATGAAGATATAATTTAAAATATTCTCTCTGCGTCTACTTACTTAAAGCCCCAAAAGGATTCACTTTCATATCATCAGTATATCATTATGTGTTGCATTAATATAGGTTAAGGGTGTTTGAGAATAAGGTGCTTAGGAAAATATTTGGAGCTAAGCGGGATGAAGTTACAGGAGGATGGAGAAAGTTACACAACACAGAACTGCACGCATTGTATTCTTCACCTGACATAATTATGAACATTAAATCCAGACGTTTGAGATGGGCAGGGCATGTAGCACGTATGGGCGAATCCAGAAATGCATATAGAGTGTTAGTTGGAAGACCGGAGGGAAAAAGACCTTTAGGGAGGCCGAGACGTAGATGGGAGGATAATATTAAAGTGGATTTGAGGGAGGTGGGGTATGATGATAGAGACTGGATTAATCTTGCACAGGATAGGGACCGCTGGCGGGCTTATGTGAGGGCGGCAATGAACCTTCGGGTTCCTTAAAAGCCATTTGTAAGTAAGTAAATATTTCTTTTAATGGTAATAATGTCATAAAACATTCTTATGTTTTGTAGTTCTTAATATCCAATACACAGCTGTACTCAGAAAACTACAGACCAGAGAATCAGACCTGTAAATTATTTTTTATAGGTTATCAAAAAATTACACAAATGAAGATAGACATATTGAATTATGATGTGAAATAATCTGAGCCATCTGAACTCTATGTCAGCAATCCTGTAGGTCATGGCCTCCGTGTATTAGTCTATTGTTTATTGTAGTGTATGTTTTGTTTTATTCTGATACGCAAGTAATTAGTTCTCAAAATTGACGGAAGATGAATTTTGGAAAATAGGAAAATTATGTAGGAAAATTGAAAATTCACTGAAAACTACTGTTTTTCTGAAAAACTTTGGGTTCCAAGCTTCAAAATGAGGGGTCATTTATTAAAATCCGTTCAGCCGTTCTCCCGTAATTTCCATTACCAGTTCAAATTATATATACAGATATATCATCTCCCTGTGCCTGATTGTTATACTACAATTGAAATTTTCTTCCTACATTCAATTTACCTTTCCAGTCACCATCCTGTAATCCTCTCGCTTCCATTACGCCAATAAACACTCTTTAATTAAAGCTTGATTAACTTTGTGGTTCCGATAGCTTAAATAATTTTACTTACAAGTTTTTATTTCCTTCATAACTTATGTTTAATACAAATTTATATTTGAACTAACGTTTTCACTGATGTGATTATTATTAGGTCCTAACAGAGACGTACGCAAAGAGTGGAGGGGGTTCGAACCCCCTTTAAACTAAAAAAATACATATTTAGATCTGAGTATTTTTAATCCATAATCGTTTTCCCTCTAATTTTTCACGTCAGAGTAACAAAAACTACATCGACATAAGGTATAGTCCTCCTACCCCTCCTTCAATATAATCCCTGTGCTTGATGCTTCGGCACGTTCGAATTATAACAATGCTATATTTATTATACCGCCTAGTACCGACCTTGTAATAAAATGAATCTGACACAATATGAAATTTAACTCGTTAAACATACTGAAAAGGTTGTTTTCACAGTTCTGCAGTGCAGACGTTCAACATTGTGCATTGTCGATTTTAAAATCATTTTCAGAGCGGTATTCATCCGTTCCTTAGCTATTATGAAAAGTTCGTTTAACATTTTGTGCATTTGACAGTTCATAACTTTAATACAGTATAAACTTCTTATGTAAGTATATTATGACACAAGTATTTTTATTATACAAAATTAAACAGAAGTTAAAATTTGTTAACAATTGACTATGAAAAAATCACGTTACAGAGATTTTATAAGGATATTCATGTATATGTTCTATTAGAATAGTACAATATTAATCAATAATACCAACATAATAATGATAATAATAATAACAATAATAATAACAATAATAATAATAACAACAAAACACAAAATTTAAAATACCGATGAAGAAAAATAAAAAAGGTAAACTTTCAAATTCTAAATGAGGCAGTACAGTAAGTGAACAGCTTCAAATACTTGGAGTGTAGGCTACTATAAGTAGTAACATGGACTGTTGTCACGAGGTCAAAAGAAGGATAATAATGGCTCAGGAAGCTTTTAATAGAAAAAGGAGCATCTTCTGCGGATCCCTGGAAAAATAACTAAGGAAGAGACTAGTGAAGTGCTTTATATGGAGATGGCATTGTACGAGGCAGAAACATGGACATTACGACGAAGTGAAGAGAAGTGAATAGAACCATTTCAAATGTGGATATGGAGAAGAATGGAGCGTGTGAAATGGACAAACAGTATAAGAAATGAAGCTGTGTTGGAAAGAGTGGGTGAAGAATGAATGATACTGAAACTGATCAGGAAGAGAAAAAGGAATTGGTTGGGTCACTGGCTGAGAACAAACTGTCTGCTAAAGGATGTACTGGAAGGAATAGTGAACGGGAGAAGAGTTCGGGGCAGAAGAAGATATCAGATGATAGACGACATTAAGATATGTGGATCATATGTGGAGACTAAGAGTAAGGCAGAAAATAGGAACGATTGGAGAAAGCTGGGTTTGCAGTGAAAGATCTGCCCTTGGACAGAACAATGAATGAATGAATGAGTCATAGTTTGATGACATTGTGGTTCCGATAACTTAAATAATCTTATTTACAAGTTTTTATTTCCGTCAATAATTCATGTTTAATACAATTTTATATCATTTGAACTAACGTCTTCACTTATGTCGGGCATCATCAGGTCCTAACACGGCCGTACGTAAGAGGGGATTACGGGATTTTAATCCCCCCCCTTGAACTTAAAAAATGGCATATTTAGATTTGAGTATTTTTTGTATCCATAATCGTTTTCTTTTGTCTGATTTTTCACTGCCAGAGTAACAAAATCTACATCGACATAAGATATAGCTCTCCTAACCCTTGTTCAATATAATCCCTGTGTTTGATGCCGCGGCACGTACGAATTATAATAATGCTATCTTTATTACAAAGAGACCTACAGCCTAATAAAATAAAGCCAACACAATATGAAATCTAACTTCTTGTGAAACATATTGAAAAGCTTGTTTTGTCAGTTTTGCAGTGCAGATGTTAAATATTGTGCATTGCCGATTTTAAATTAATCTTAAGAGTGGTATTCACCCGTTCGTTAGAGTTCTGACTTTACTGTGAAACGTTCGTTTAACGTTTTGTGCATTTGACAGTTCATATCTTTAATTTAAACTTTTTATGTAAGTGTAATAATAACACAAATATTTTTTATTATACAAAATTAAATATAAGTTGAAATTTGTTAAAAATTAGATAACTGTGAAAAAATTACGATTCAAAGATTTTATAAGGATATTCAAGACTATGTTCTATTAAAACAGTACAATATTAATAAATAAATACCTTACTTACTTATGGCTTTTAAAGAACCCGGAGGTTCATTGCCGCCTTCGCATAAGCCCGCCATCGATCCCTATCCTGAGCAAGATTAATCCAGTCTCTACCATCATATCCCACCTCCCTCAAATTCATCCCGTCTACATCTCGGCCTCCCCAAAGGTCTTATTCCTTCCGGTTTCCCAACTAACACACTATATGCACTTCTGGATTCGGCCCTAAGTGCTACATAATAGAAATAAATAATACTGTAACATAATAATAATAATAATAATAATAATAATAATAATAATACATAACATTTAAAATAACGATAATGTAAATTATAAACAATTTTCATAATGACCGTTATAAACATCTGTTGGTGACAAATCGTTGCCTTGGAATAAAATAGTCACAACTCAAAAATCACCATTTTTTATTTTCCCATAATTTTAATTTTATGTGGAAAACCGTCACAAATTAAATTCTTTTACTTTCTGAAAAAATAAAATAATTACACTCTAATAAAATTAAAGTTTTGCCTTTAATTCACCTAAAATGATCTCCCAATTACTGGGAAAATACCGTCATATTACGAGTATAAAAGGGTCTAATAAAAGAGATTTATTATTATCATAATACTCAGAGATTAAAGTCTAACGTAGCACATAGTATCTTCATTTTCCACATAAAACAGTTTTGTTGTAGGTTAATTTTCGGATTCATATCAGGGTTTATGTAACGCCTAATTTTTTTAATGTTTCTCCTGAAAAGAATTTTAATACTTTGTTACTAGATGTGATTTTAGTCAGTTTGTAAAATATTTTTGGTCCAGGGAAAATATACATCTTTTTATGAATATACAACAATGGCTGACTTAATGACTTATGCAACGAGAACCGGGTACTAGGAAACTTCCGAAATTAGTAATAAGTATACATATTGTTACTTCAATTTCAATCCCATATCCCAAAGAAAACACAGCCACACCATCAGTTCATTATTAAGCTTGCATATTCTGCCCTCCCAAGCCAAAAGGGCGTATCTCAAGGATTTTCTGAAAATCAGTTTTTGAAATAATTGGATAGTTCAGATGCTAATATATCTATTTCCTAAAGGAAATGGCCGTTTCTCAATAAATTGTGCCTTTAAGATGTGATTTAATGAAAGCCGTATCTCAAAATTAATATGAATTCCTAAGCGAATTTGGCGGAAGTTCATTTTTTCTAAGCAAAAAAGGCCGTTTCTCAGGCATACGTTCTTTTCGCTTAGTATTTCCTATTTGCCATTCTAGTCAAATTAGACGTAACTGCATTAGTAACAAATCCTTCGTGTTTTAATCCGTTCTCAGCATGTAATCGCCACTACCCGAATGCTCAGTTCCCATAGTTTAAACATAGTTCTTATAATTAATTCATTGATCATGAAAATTAATGTGCAAGATGTATTCCGATTAATTTTTCTAGCTTATTATTGAAAACATGTCAATTTTCATTTTCTTGTTAGTTATTATGTAGCCAAGACGCAGAATATTGATTCTACTCAACCTTATTTTAGAAACACCATTATAATCATCATGTAAGTAAAATAATATATATTTTTATCACTATTGGACTGATAGTTCATATGCACATATGTTTTAGAGACAACGAAATGGACAATGAAATTATTCGTAGACACATAAATTCATTTAATCCTACCATATCACATTAGTACATTACCGGAGGGAACATGCATCTAATCGTCTTTATTTACCAAGTGCTATAACTCTGACTGCCATGCACCATGATTTTATTACTCAGAATGTTAATTACAAATGTTCATACGAAAAGTACAGAACGGTAGCCAGTGAAATGGACATATCTTTTGATAAACTGTGAAATCTTCAATGTGCATAATAATAGCCACACAAAGGAAAATTTGGACACTAACTTTTAAACTTGTAAAATGTGGAAAGCATATTGAGAGAGCATCAAAATCTCGGGCCAAATACAGAGAAGATGCTGAAAAAATTGAAGAGGTTAACAAAATAATTTATTATGCAGATCTTCAAAAACTTATCTTGTTGCCAAGACTGGACACATTTAAGGTAGCTATATTCACAAGTGTTTGACTGTCTACATGAGAGCTTCGTTCCTGTTAGGGGGGGGGGGGACACACACACAAAAAATGTGCAAGCCGTTTGCAGCTGTCCGGCACGAGGCTCTCTTTAAAAGGAGCAAAGAAGAAATAGTAAGCACTTTCTACAATTTTTTCAAGTACAAGAGAGATTGTTCAAAATTACTCTATGGTTGGACAACTGCACGGTCCAGAACAAAAATTGGATATTCTTTTCATTTTTTATTTACATTGTTAATTCAAATGAAGTAAGTACTAATGAAATTTTGATAAGATATTTTGAACCAGGCCATTCGTTAATGCCTTCTGATCCTTTCATCACAAAGTAGAACAGTCAGTGAAAAGACGTGGATATAAAGTATATGATTTTGCAGACTTTGTAGATGCAGTAAAATCAGCATCTTACTAGACTGAGGTACTGCCAGTGGAACTTCAGTATTTTTTTCATTTGGTCTGACTACTCATCACAATATAAATTGAACCTGATTAGTTTATTGATTACTTTTGTAAGGCTAAAGATACTCTCAATATAAATTCCAACTTATCATGTCATACTCAGTCTCTTTCTTTGGAATATCACTTTCTTTATGAATGATGTGTTTCATCCACTTAATACAGTATAATATTATACTACTCTGGAATTTAAGTGAATATTCCTTCTTAACTCTCTATTATGTTATTAAGATTTAAGACACAAGTGCAATATTAAGAAATCAGTGTTAGTACTTCTGTTTTACAGACAATATAGATAACATTAAACAGAAAGAAGCCATATAAAAATAACGACATAAAATTTCACGTTCCGTTTGAAGTTTGTGCACCACTGTTTTTTTAATCCAACAGGTTGCTTATTCATATACACAACCCTTCCTCTTTCCATACTTAGCGCTTGCTGCCCGCGCACGACGTCAAGGTCAGAAAAATGCGCTTGCTTTGACATCACTGGGCTATGCTTTACAAAATTGCCCAGTGTTATTCATATTGTAAATTTGTGTACGTCACACTGTTTAACATGAATATTGGAATAATTTTACTCCTGCCTTTCTGTATTTGTTGTACACACCAGGTCGAATTATGATTCTAATTGTTTCAATACATACCGTACTATGAAAGGTATTAAAATTGGTGAAGTTCCTATGTTTTCTCATGAGAAGGAATTGCTAAATTACAATAATTTGGTTTAAGAGACCGTTACTTGCTTTCAGTCCTCTGATGATTCACGTAGAAAAAGCATAGCTAAGCAGACTGAACAGCCCGTCTCAATAAAATCGTAATGAAACAGAAGTGCTACGCATTCTCATACGCACTGAGTACTTATTCTTCTCGAGATTCTTTCATGGAGCGATTCTTGAAGGAAGTCCACTGGTAAGTAGGCAACAGTTTCGCACGACTGTCGACAAGTAGCATACATATAGGGGCACTTGTTTACTGCACATGCGCAGTGTGTTGTAAGCGAAACTTGAACAATAAGGGAGCTCCAATTTTTTTTTCCGTATCTATACAGTACATACTCGTAGATCTGTGATTGATACTTTTGTACGGGGTCTGTAACAGTTGGTTTTTCCTAAATCCCAAAAGACACAAAACCTATACGAAAGAACATACTGTTCTATCGTCGTTAAAATTGCCCGTTCAAGACGTTATGAAAATGCAATCATTTATAGTCGCGACGCTGTTATTTCCGGCGTGACTCCTCCTCTTTGCTTACACCTTAGGAAGTGAAGGCTGTATAAAGTCTAGGTAAATAACATCATTCGTCATTTTTGTTCCTTCGTTGCCGAGCACCAGACGAGTAATCTATTTGTCACACCGTTAAACATTATCATGCCGTAGCTCGTATGATAATAAATCAAACGCACTGTAATTGAGCAAATAATTGAGCGGTAAATAACGTCCTCGTGTGCTTTCTACGAGCGCCAACAAAAGAGCCAAATTGGCGGGTGATTATATTAAGTAATTATAGAGCCTTAGAAAGTGCATAACGTGATCAGCAGTGGATCACAAGACGCACACGTTTAAATGTAGCCGATCTGCAACGTGATTGGCTACTGGAAATTAGAGCGACGGGACTATAACTAGAATAATTCTCAAAACAAAAGCCTTATATTTCTGTAGGTAAATAATCTTAAACCCTCAGTTTCCTGCTAGTGCAATGCGGACCAGAAATACTGCTGGAGTAATAGTTCATGCTAATTAAGTTATGTGACCTAATAAAGAAGATCAAAGCCGCAAGGTCTTACCTTGTTGGCGAAACGATTAGTTCACTAGCATTATTTCCACTGGGTATCCCATTCCATTGTCTGGTATTCTGTTGTAGCCAGATGTTCGACTGGGTTTGTTGCAGACTCCCTCTCCATGGGCTGCAGATCATTCTTGGCGTCGATACCTTCCAAAAGCATGCGCTCCTGATGTTCCTAGAAAATTTCAGAAATGTGGAATAATGAGTTTTAAAGTTTTAATCGAGGGTTAACTCCATATGTAGATGAAATTATTGGGGATCATCAGTGTGGTTTTAGGCGTAATAGATCAACTATTGACCAGATATTTTATATTCGACAGATAATGGAGATAAAATGGAAGTATAAGTGTACAGTGCATCAGTTATTCATAGATTTCAAAAAGACATATGACTCGGTTAAGACAGAAGTTTTATATGATATTCTTATTGAATTTGGTATTCCCAAGAAACTAGTTCGATTAATTAAAATGTGTCTCAGTGAAACGTACAGCAGAGTTCCTATAGATCATTTTTTGTCAGATGAGTTTCCAATTCACTGTGGGCTAAAGCAAGGAGATGCACTATCACCTTTACATTTTAACTTTACTCTAGAGTATGCCATTAGGAAAGTCCAGGATAACAGAGAGGGTTTGGAATTGAACGGGTTAATACATCAGCTGCTTGTCTATGCGGATGACGTGAATATGTTAGGAGAAAATCCACAAACGATTAGGGAAAACACGGGAATTTTACTGGGAGCAAGTAAAGAGATAGGTTTGGAAGTAAATCCCGAAAAGACAAAATATATAATTATGACTCGTGACCAAAATATTGTACGAAATGGAAATATAAAAATTGTAAATTTATATTTTGAAGAGGTGGAGAAGTTCAAATATCTCGTAGCAACAGTAACAAATATAAATGATACTCGGGAGGAAATTAAACACAGAATAAATATGGGAAATGCGTGTTATTATTCGGTTGAGAAGCTTTTATCATTCAGTCTGCTGTCAAAAAATCTGAAAGTTACAATTTATAAAACAGTTATATTGCCAGTTGTTCTTTATGGTTGTGAAACTTGGATTCTCACTTTGAGAGAGGAACATACTTAGGTTAAGGGTGTTTGAGAATAAGGTGCTTAGGAAAATATTTGGGGCTAAGAGGGATGAAGTTACAGGAGAATGGAGAAAATTACACAACACAGAACTGCACGCATTGTATTCTTCACCTGACATAATTAGGAACATTAAATCAAGACGTTTGAGATGGGCAGGGCATGTAGCACGTATAGACGAATCCAGAAATTCATATAGAGTGTTAGTTGGGAGGCCGGGGGGAAAAAGACCTTTAGGGAGGCCGAGACGTAGATGGGAAGATAATATTAAAATGGATTTGAGGGAGGTGGGATATGATGATAGGGAATGGATTAATCTTGCTCAGGATAGGGACCAATGGCAGGCTTATGTGAGGGCGGCAATGAACCTGTGGGTTTCTTAAAAGCCATTTGTAAGTAAGTATTATTTATTGAAGTGGGTGTAAGTGGATTGAAACTATTTAATAATGCACATACATTGTCAAAACTTGTATTTTCAGTTTAGTTTGAAGTGCACCTTCGCTTTACTCAGTAGGCCTACTGTGAACTGTCGTAAGATCTTTAAAAGAATAAAAAATAATGCTCACGATGCAAATGTTAATATATTTAATAGTATTTAATAAATAACACACGTAATTATATAAAGTGTAGAACAGAATTGTTCTGTTTGGTGGGGTGAATGTGTTCTTTTTTAAAGGCTAAACATTTTTTGTATAACTATTTGGTTTTAGGGCGGGAAGGTGTAGCCTCATTTCTGCATCTTCATTTAGCCTATTTCGGTAATCTGTTTTCATGGATAAATACGCAGAGAACCCAGATATGGAACTGATAATTATTGTATATCTTTTTAGATCTTTAATTGTATTAATGATATTAATAATTATTATTAATATTTATTGGAAGTTTCCTAGTACCCGGTACTCGTTACATAAGTTGTTAAGTCGGCCATTGTTGTATAATCATAAAAGATGCATATTTTCCCTGGACCAAAAATATATTACAAAATGACTAGAATCACATCTAGTAACAAGCTATTAAAATTCTTTTCAGAAAGGAGCCACTGTGTAAACACAAAAATAATCTATCTAACGAGTACCGGGTACTAGGAAACTACCTATTTATTTTCTAATACAATTATATTATAATAATTCTTATTGGTGATATTACATGTTTTATTGATTCGTACTTTTGTGAATTTGTATACATTTTGCAGTATTATCCAAATATAAAATACTGTTTAAATACTATTTATGATTAACATGTTTCCAAACTTTCACGTGTGTAGCATTGTATGATTTATTTTATTACTATTTATTAGTAAGGAAGGATGGTCATAAAACAGTGTAATGTATTAAAGCCATAAAACCTCATTGTCCTCAGTAATTTTTAAACTGCGTCGTGCATTCGTTAGTGTTTTTAAATATGCCTGTCCAATCGAGTCTTAATTATCAGCCCCCTAATATATACATTTATTCCTAGAATAACCATTGACGCTACAAAACGTAAATGTTTTATTCCCTACTTGCTGTTGTAGTTTTCAAGCAGGAATCGTAATATAATTAGAAAGCTTACCTCAGTGGAAAGAGCTTCATCCTGATTGTCCCATGAGAATCGAACCGAACTCCTCAATACACATAAAGCGCTATCTTTTCTTGCTTTAAATGAAATCAAAACTCATAATGGCGGTCCAATATGTCATTTGCATTGTTGAAGAGGGCTTTGTTAACGCGTTGAGCGATGAACGCGAATTCCATAGAGAATGAAAAAATGGAATTAGCGTCAGGGAATAGAAGCTGTAGGTAAGAAAATTGATGGTACTTGTGTTGAGAACTTTCGACCTGATTTTAAATGTAGTCAACCGGCCGCAATGGAATTTAAATATTGTCGTTTTCGTATTTTATATTTAAACCGTATTTTTAAGTTTTGTAAAGAAACTGATATAACTTACATTTTATGATGCAGTTATGTATTGCACTCATGTTACTTGATTTTTATCATTATAAAATTCACTCTTTGGCTTGGAGTTCTTCTTCCTCTTGATTTATTAATTTTGTAGCAGAAATTCATTCTACACTATGTTGGCTGCGTTTTCGTAATAGTTAGGAGATGAATTTCAATGTTGTGACTGTGCAGTTAAGGAAATATAGTTCTTACCACGTGTTCAACTGTGTATTTGGTTTTTAAAAAATTACATTTATTTGCATGTGTCCCCATTTTCTCTTGAACAAGTGAAAGTAGACAGATGAAATTTCACCGTTTTTTATCATACTACCACAGTCTGTGATACTACATTATGTCAATAATGTGGTAATGAACTTACTGGTAGAAGACATAGGTTAGAAACATCTGTAGGAGTCAAAACTTTTTCAAATAATAATACAATAGAGATGGGTTAATTCGACATTCGATTATTGAAATAAATGTCTAATTCCTAGTAATTACTTTTAAAACTAATGTTAATCCCTGCGTAACAAATTTTAACTTTTTTTTTTTTTTTTGCACTGGGCATGTGATAAATGTTTTCTATATAATTTGAACCTCCTGAATACGAATATGACAATAAAAAGCAGTTTTAGGTTACGTTTTTTTTTTTTTAGAAATTTTCAAATTTATGTCTATTCAAAATATTGCTTTATATAAAGACCGTAATGTTAAATACTCACTATTCAGAAGATTACAGATTTATTTTTCTGCATTTTCTTTTTTACTGGACATCGGGTACATCACGAGCTAAGGTCCAACAATAGTCTGCTAGCATATTGGTACTCCACTGTTCTTGGTATCTTTTTTAAATAGATAAAATTTCTTCATCAGAGCGCTTACAATGCTCATCACTGAATTTGTCATAATTCTCGGGGAAGAAGTCAAGATGGGAGTAAATGAAGTGAATTTTAAGGGATATGTTACAACCCATAGCTTCAAACGCAAACAGTAAATTTTGTACTAGTTATTCGTAGTGCTCACTTCCACGGTATCCACACCTGTGGAGTAACGGTCAGCGCGTCTGGCCGCGAAATCAGGTGGCCCGGATTCGAATCCCGGTCGGGGCAAGTTACCTGGTTGAGGTTTTTTCCGGGGTTTTCCCTCAACCCAATACGAGCAAATGCTGGGTAACTTTCGATGCTGGACCCCGGACTCATTTCACCGGCATTATCACCTTCATTTCATTCAGACCTAGTTGTTGATACAGTGTCGTAAAATAACCCAATAAAATAAAAATAAACTTCCACAGTTACCCAGAAAATTTAGTACAACCTCCTTCAATGCAATCCAGGCGGCTCTCTCTTTTCCTTCCAACAAAGATTCGAAGTGATTGTCCTTCATTATTACTGTCCCATTCGCACAGAAAGATTTTGTGTAGCCTAATTGCATTCTAAGAAGCAATGCTACAAACTTCAAATCCGCACATATAAAGATTCGTACTTTAAATGTTATCATTAAAGCACATTTTAAAGCAATACAAGTCTTATACAGAATACTAACACCACGGAAATCTCCTGGTAATCTGAAGTGATTTCATGTGGCGAACCTGAATCTCAGCTCAGCTCAGTGTGAAATAAATACACATCTCAAGTAAAATCATGTAAACGCAAGCGAATTCATATCGCAAACCTGTTTCACCTCCTCCAAATAGATTCGTAAAAGGGCAATAAAATAATTTACATTTCTACAAGTGTTTCTAACAAGGTGGCCTACTTAAACTAATATTGTTTTCCACATAATAGATCATCACAAATAGTTTCACATTTTTTTAAATAAAATACATAGAAAATGAATTATATTGTTCACCTCGAAAACCCGAACTGATGGAATATTTTTCTTGTTATTTTTTTTTAATTCATGAGTCGAAATTAGTAACAATTTGTTAGTTTTATGTCTGGCGCAAAATGACTGTTTACCACTGTAATGAACATTGCATTCCAATTTTCGAAGCTTACGTTTCCGGAAAATTAAAAAATTTCAACGAAAATATTGTAGATTCTGGAATCCTAGAGTATGTTGATGAAATGTCATTATTTTCTTCTTTTAGCTATAAAACGTGAGATCGTAACAGGCCATTTGGCCTAATACTTGAAGGGAAGAAGAAGAAGAAGAAGCTATAAAACGTTGTCCTTCAATAGAGCAATTAATTTTATTTTATAACAAAACAAAATAATGTAATTTTTATGTCTTTATGTTGTACCATCTGAAAGCACCTTCTTGATTCTATCTTTAATTAAACTGGTTAGACTTTTCAGAAATCTCAACTCAACTATAGACGAACAAAATGAATAAATTGCCTTTAGGTATATGTACACCTTTACATATAAACAATTTTGTTTTGCGTAATATTGCCCTATAAAATTTGTATACACTTGAGTATGGTACCGGAAAGAAAATGAACTGAACAGATCCCTTGAAATATTTTCTAAAAATTATTTTGTTTTTAAATTTGACTTAAAACTGAAACATATCTCATGCAGTTTTCAAGATAGAGCCACAGTTTTTTTCACTATTTTATAGCTAAAACTATTGTTTAATGCCTGACATAGAGCTATTTTTTATTTTCATTTACATTAATTAAATAGTACCATATATATGTAACATATGACAGTGTTTTATGTTCCATAATTAAGTAAAAAAAATCCAAAGATATTAACTATATTATTGTAATTTTATTCATTGTCAGGCACTAAGGAAGCTTCGAAATTATACCAATATCTTCTTGGTATAATCATTAGGGAGCGGATTTTTATGTGCTAAAAAATGTAAATATATTTATTTTTTATGTACTAAAAAGTACGAAAATATTTGCTAAAAATTAAAAAATATATATATTTTTTTTAATATAACAAAAATACCTTACTTAGTTTGGAAAAAAGTATGTTACAAGGTACTCACCAACCACACTTGAGTGCTAGAAGTTGGCCGAGAATTGCAGTGAACAACAAAGGTCATCTCCAAATTCTCCATCACAAATGCTTGCCGATTATCTCTGAACAACGACTTATACTGTGAAAACGATATTTCCACATCACAGGACGTCAGACGTGCATATTTAAAGAGAGGAATGTCACAAACACATACACCGTCAATTTCACCCACAGGCACACCCTCCAATACTTGAGCAACTTTACACATTTTTTTTTATATCTACTGTTTTTCCCAAACACATTCTGGAATTTGTCCCTTAATACTTGTACTTCTGAACCTGGTAGCGAGTCTAGTTTAATTTTCACGGCACGCACCTCCCTGTCTCAGAAAACAGGTTTTTGGATGTTTCGAGTTTTTTTTTTGTGGTGTCACACAAAAAGCTTAGATTTGCTAATAGGAAAGCCAAATCGTTTTTTAAACAACCATCTTTCAGTATATCTTGAAGGATATCGATTGACGAAGCCGATAACAGGGAATCATAACAAGACGTATTGCCGAGCGAGAGGCGAGAGATTTGTCTAAATTAGCCGGCCTGGGTGGCGCAAGCGCTAGAGGCATGGACTCTCTCTACCGCTTGCTCCGAAGGGCTGTGGGTTCGAGTCCCGCCTCGGGCATGGGTGTTGTGTTTGTATTAGTTTAAGTCCTTAAGTAAAAGGAAACAAATAAAAGAAAACAGAAAAACAATGATAACTTAGGTAAATGACCTCTGGCCGGTCAAAATTTTAAGCTTGAAATTTCATGTTCGGAATTTTTAACTTTGTTAACTGTGTTTTATCACACGCAAAAATAATATTTAATTACATAGGAATCCGCTCCTTAATCATCATATTTGGCTGAGATATTATGTCTCAAAAAATTAAATGTTCTAAAATTACTACTTACAGGAAATGAGCCACAAACTTTCAGAGCATAGAAGCCTCCAGCTTCATATGTAACCCCTTCAGCAGCTTCATGTTGGTCCAGTTTCAGCTTCTTTCTGTCCCTCAGATACCTCCTCCTTGTTTTAACTTCAGGTGTTGATGTTTTCTGTCACTTTTGTCCCCTTTTCCCATCGATGCGGCTTTGTCCTCATTTTCCATTAATGCGGCTTTTGTTCTCATTTTACATTGATGCAGCAACTCCTGCGATGGTGTTTGTTTCAGGGTTTACATCCATCCTCCTTAGAATTTCAATTTCTACTTCTGGATCCAAAAATAAAATGACACACAGCATTACTGACACACAAATTTACAGTTTACTGAGCTGTATAAACTTCCTTGGAGCACCTGTTCCATATTGTTCCATTGAACGCCTCGTTCACATTTTGGGTTTTTCTATGTAAGCACCTTGCCAACAACTTTAGGTCAATCAACCTCTCATATACAGATTTAATCGCTCTTACGATATCTATTTTCATGCCAGGTCCTTTGTGTTTGTATGTTTCTCCTTTGACTTTCACTACTTGGTAAGGACACCAACTCCCTTCACCCATGGAGAGGCTGATCATCATCTGCTGCGATATGGAACAAGGAAACCCAGATTGCTCTAGAATTATCTTCTACATTGCCAGTATTGTCCCTCAAAGCAATGCCAAAGTAGTTCTGGAGGTTGTCGATAAGTTTGTGCGTTAGCCCGCCCTCTACAACCTAGATTGTTTGATTTTGCTAGTTGGCGTAGAGCATTTCTAACACGTTTTAGTAGTAGTATTCCACACATTTCAATTTCATAATAGTCTTTCCATTATATGGATCTAGTTCACACACCGTTTCACTGTCATTGAGTGGTGCACAACCATCTTCACATAGTAAACAGAGTCCAGTTTCCTTTGTGCTACTCAATGTCGCAGGTTTCGTGGTATCCAAGTCGATTACCAGAGACACTTTAATTTTCGATTCTACTTTTGAACTGATTAAAATCTGGAAGAGCAGTTCGAAGTGACGGTAGTGTTCTTGTAATGCCCAGAAAAATACCTAAACTCACGGATGATGCAGTCCCTTCAAAACTTCCAAATCAGCCATCATATTTGTCCTCTGAATGTAAACAAAAACGTGAAGAACCAGAAGAAAGACAAAAAGAAGCAGAGGCGAGAGATGAAGATGCGTTTAGCAAGTGGTTGGTAAATGACGTGATTTCAGATTTTAACCAGTACAAAAGTAGGATCGAAAATATGAAGATTGATGGGTTCACGGTAATAGTAAATGATATTGAACGTTGTATTTTTTTAAATTGGCGGTACTTCTGTTGTGCCAAAAATTATCGCGAGTTTAAAAGTAATTAACGAACTTAGAAGTAATATTTCAAACAACGACATTTCCATTGCTAGCTCTAAATTTAAATGAGTGCTTGGCAAAGATATGGTAATGCATAAGTGGTCTGAATTCGACACTCTTTTGAGTCATTTGAAGTCTTACAAAATTTGGAATTTATCACCAAACGAGAAAATTGAACTAGCTTCAAATTTGTAGCGCAACTACTGCGATGAAATTGACGAAAGTCCTGGACTTTACAGTAAGGTTAAGTTTTTGAAGGAGCAAGCATAGGCGGAGTTATGGGGGGGAATGGGGAACACTACACCCCAAAAATTGTGTCAACGCCTTTTCCGTTATACAGGATGATTCAAAACCTCTGCGACAAACTCTGAGGGGTGATAGATCTAACAATAAGGAACTCTTTTTGTTAAACAACCTATGTTTTTTGACGCGTCGTTTCGAAGTTACCGTTGAAAATGTTTTTGCGCGGGCGTTTGTCAGTGTAGGCGAATGTGTGCATCCCTGTTTGTTTGTTGAGATGTTTGTAAGAGACGAAAAGGGCTGTTGTTGTTTGTTTACGTTTAATGTTCAATACCTTTTTCTTTCAGTTCAGTCTAATCATCAATTGAGAATGGAATGTCTACACTTTTCCCGAGTTAGACGACATGATAATGTGTTATGGGGAGGCTCGCGGAAACGGAAGAAGAGCTCTCCACATGTATCGACAACAGTTTCAAAACAGAAATCACCCTCACCACACAATGTTTGCTCGACTTTATCACCGCCTTCGAGATGATGTGTCTCTTCGTCCCTGGCGCATTGGTGGAAGACCGCGTAGACATCCATTCTCAATTGATGATTACATTGAACTGAAATGAAAAGGCATTGAACATTAAACGTAAACAAACAGCAACAACAAAAACCCTTCTCGTCGCTTACAAACATCTCAACAAACAAACAAACAGGGCTGCACATATTCTCATATATTGACGTACGCCTGCGCAAAAACATTTTCAACGGTAACTTTGAAACGACATAGGTTGTTTAACAAAAAGAGATCTATCACCGCTCAGAGTTTGTCGCAGAAGTTTTGAATCAATCTGTATACGAAAGTTAGAAAATAGTGAATTCAAAAAATGTTTTTTGCTTTTGTTTATGATTAAATTTCTGTGCTTAAATTGACGAATTAATGTCTTCAGATCATGTGTCTGGACTATAATATATTTTATTTTAAATTTCTGAATGTATAACAATCTCTATACATCATTTGAATGGGAATATTGAGAAACCACACACGTCCATAAAAGTAAAATTTTCAGGAACGACAAAAACCACACAGCTACTTTTACCTAATACTTTGACCCCGTAAAAAAAAAATATATATATGTGGTTATGTACAGTAAGTTAAAGATTTTCAGTAGATTTCATCCCAATGCGACACCTATTTTCCGAGAAAAAATATATATAAAAGCCGTTCGATATGTATTGTTTCTCAATATTTTGAACATACATTAATTAGCAGAATACATTAAAATATTACATATTTACTCACAACAAATGGTTTCTTTGCAAAACTGTCACAGATCATCAATATATCATTTTCATTTGTGTACTATTACTGTAAACTTCAAAACAGAACAAAAAAAATAAATTTTCATTTAGAATAAATTGTTATTTCGGATTGCAAATCCTTCACAGATCATTAATATAATAAAATATTCATTCATTTTTATGTGTAGTCAAACTTTAAGCTTCAGAATAGAACGTTAAAATGATATTCTTATTCAGGAAAACAGTAAGTAACATTCACAGATCATCAATATAACAGAATATTAATTTATTTTTATATATACTCAGAGTAAAAGTCGGAATAGAACAATAAAATTAGATTTTATTCAGAACACAGGGTAAAAGTAAATCGTCCACACCTGTGGAGTAACAGCTAGCACGTCTGGCCGCGAAACCAGGTGGCCCGGTTTCGATTTCCGGTAGGGGCAAGTTGCCTGGTTAAGGTTTTTTCCGGGATTTTCCCTCAACCAAATATGAGCAAATGCTGGATAACTTTCGGTGCTAGACCCCGAAGTCATTTCACCGGCATTATCACGTTCATCTCATTCAGACGCTAAATAACCTACTTAAATAATAATGAAAAAAAGTAAATCCGTGGCGCTACAGCACATTAAGGACCAAGACCGACCAGCCAGTTGCTGGGTCTCACGTCCACATGCTGAAGCAGAGGTGAACGATCATCCAACCAGAATGGAGGTATCGTGTGGTATTTTTAAGTAAGTTATTTTACGACGCTTTATCATCATCTTAGGTTATTTAGCGTCTGAATGAGATAAAGGTGATAATGCCAGTGAAATGAGTCCGGGGTCCAGTGCCTAAAGTTACCCAGCATTTGCTTATATTGGGTTGAGGGAAACCCCCGGAAAAAACCTCAACCAGGTAACTTGTCCCGACCGGGAATCGAACCCGAGCCACCTGGTTTCGCGGCCAGACACGCTAACCGTTACCCCACAGGTGTGGACTGGTATCGTGTGGTTAGCACGATGATGCCCCCAGCCGTTATAGCTGGTTTGCGAAACCGGATTTTCGCTACCTATCGCAGCTCCCCAAGCACATCATGATGCTTGGTGCACATCGGTCCCACAGGCCTACACTAGCCGAAATTTCATGAGAAAATTTCTTCCCCCATGAGGAGGAAGCGCGCATCCCTCAGAAGAAAGGGTACATATTGCAAATCCTTCACAAATCATCAATATCATATTATAATACTCAATCATTTTCATGTGTACTCATAATGTAAACTTCCTGCACCCCTTCGTTTTCTGGAAGGAATCTGTGGGACTTTTTCAGATGATCGGTTTTTTTTTTTTTTTTTTTTTTTTTTTTTTTGTTACTTGGCTAACTTCCTTTATATGGTATGAGAAATCAATGAACGTTCTGATAATACAAAAGTATGTTCCATTATTCTTCAATCTATGTGTACTTTTGCTTTTACAACTCCAGGATTTTCACTGGAGTACTGAAACCGATGGAATTCAGTTTAAAATGGTTTACTGAGAATGTGGGGTTCCTCTCACTTGAGTTTCCAGGGACTACGTATTCTTGCGATAATGGTGAGGCCACCATTCTTTAAAATCAATATTTCACTTCTTTCTGGAACTGTAACTTAAAGTTATTTTTTGAACTAGATTGTTCTTTTCAGTTTCCTTTCTATAACGCCAAAATCACGGTCGCAGGGGAGGCAGTAATGGCCTCTTATGGGGAAGTATTGTGTGATTGTTTCAAACCTCCCCTGTGCTAGGGAAAATTGTATTTAATATACAATGTTACCAAACTATGCATGTGCTGCCAATCTATGAATCTAAAATATTGAGAAACCCCACAAGTCCTGAACGTATTGTGTGGTTTCTCTTCATATTGGAAATAAATTGAACTGAATTCTGGAATAGGGTATGATGGAAGATATAGTGTCTCTCTTCAGAATGATGCGTCCTGGTGTGTAGAATACAAAATGGCATGTAACTTAATTTAGTAAAAAAGTGGACATGTGGGGTTTCGCAATATTCCCATTCATCTGAGGAATGAAAGCATTGTAATGTTTCTTTTGTAACAGCCTGTACTCATGTGTTAAACCCGAGTCACACGAGGATAGTTTACAGGAGTCAAGTGGTTGAAGTCTCCAAACTTGATGCTATATTTGTGATCATACGGAGATATTCAACTTGAAACCATGCTTGAAAAAAAGCGCGCGCTGAATGTTGTATTCGTAGTGGTGTTTGAATTCTTGTATTCTGTTATGGTTAATAAAAATCAATAGTGAACTGGCATTTTTAGCTTGATGAAACTGAAGACGCCACCAGCATGTGTGCAGCTAATTGGAGCCTTGTTATTGTATGAATTACAAAATATTCTTGAAAAAAAAAAAGGAAAAGAGAACATGGGTTAAGAAATGGATTCGTAGAAGAATTATGCACGGTGCATCTAATACCTTGTTGAAAGAATTAGCTGAAGAAGATCCTGCAGAATACAGGAAACATCTCAGAATGAGTCCTGTTTTAAGAGTTTTTAACTTTTTTATAACCACTTCTACGTCTATGTTTTCGAAACCTTGTTCCATGAGTTCACTGGCTAGTTTCTGGAATAATAATTCCCGCTTGTTTTTATTGAGGTATTCTTTGTCACGTATATTCCATAGAAGTTCATACTTCTCACACACTTCCAAAAACTTAATGATATCGTTGGAATTCCACTTAGGAGCGCTCATTATATATATATATATATATATATATATATATATATATATATAGGGTTATTTTACGACGCTGTATCAACATCTAGGTTATCTAGCGTCTGAATGATATGAAGGTGATAATGCCGGTGAAATGAATCCGGGGTCCAGCACCGAAAGTTACCCAGCATTTGCTCGTATTGGGTTGAGGGAAAACCCCGGAAAAAACCTCAACCAGGTAACTTGCCCCGACCGGGATTCGAACCCGGGCCACCTGGTTTCGCAGCCAGACGCGCTGACCGTTACTCCACAGGTGTGGACCGCTCATTATTAATAATTATTAATTTACTTCGACAATAGGCCTAAAACTGCAAACTTTCTACTTGCCAAGTTGCTACAAGTTCGGATTCACACGCGGAAAGTGGTGGAGTCAAGTTGGTCACGTGACGGGAAAGTGGACACAAAAGTTGATGGGTCGTCAACTCAAATCCTGCTTGACCGCCAAGCCACAACTTGACTGTCTCGAACATATCACACGGGGAAAGTTGAAGGAAAGTCGACTTGCTCCAAGCACTTGACTCCTGTAAACTATCCCCGTGTGAATTAGCCTATAGGAGTCTGCAGGTGTTCAGGCCGCCACTTGGAGAAATATGAATAACATACTGCACAACAATGCAGAAAAAAGAAAAATGATTCCGGTATAATGTGTAAACTTAAAGACGAGATTAAATAAAATATCAAAATTAGAGTTTACATTTGTTGTGATATCTTCAGCAACGTAAGCTTCATATAAAAAAGTTTGTTAGCACTATTACGTAATTTTATTGATGTATGTATGCATGTATTTTATACGACAGACAAAAAGAGGGAGATTGTTTTAAATTTTCTCTATTATAATATGTAGTATACCTACAGTTCAAGCCACATACAACTCAGTCCGAAACATCGCGGATATTGACGTAACTCTGTAAGAAACATGCC
Organism: Periplaneta americana; assembly: GCF_040183065.1. Taxonomy (NCBI): domain Eukaryota; kingdom Metazoa; phylum Arthropoda; class Insecta; order Blattodea; family Blattidae; genus Periplaneta; species Periplaneta americana. The sequence continues at coordinate 152,718,337 of NC_091124.1, read as the reverse complement.
TCCGAAAATGAGTACTTTTATTAAATGATCATATTTCGATATACTGTACCACGGTGAATCTGTAACGGGGGGGGGTGAAGGTAAATGATGTCCCCCATAACCCTGTCATATGGGAATTCTGTGATTTTGCTTTGCCCCCCCCCCCAAAGAAAACAGTTCTCTCTCCGCCTATGGGACCAAGTATCACTGTTAACAACAAAAGTGCCGAAATACTCAACTGATACTTTAGTATGGGCATCCTTGAATTATTTTTCAAATCCGCTATCCTATAGACAATTATGGAGTTCCAACGTGCTCACCATTCCTCGTCCTAACTATCTAAGACAGCTATCCCACTCCTTGAGTCCAGAAAGCTCAAATTCCTATTGATTAAAATATCTTTCTGAAAAAGCTTAGACATTAGAAGATCACGAGAAAGTTGTTAACTTATTATTGGACGAAATTTATGTTAAACCTGCAATTTCTTACAAGGGTGGGAAAATACAGGATTTCGCAGATAAATTGCAATCTGCTACCACAGTGCAAGCATTTATGATTACGTCACTCTGTCAAACAATAAAGATATACCATAAAGTCTTTTTCCCGTAAAGAATTTCACTTCAGGAAAGCTTTACGAGTTTGCAGTATCAATTCTAAACATCCTGAATCAGTGCGAATTTCAAGTTGTCCCTCTCATTTCAGACAACAATAGAATCAACTGGAACATGCCAGCGTTTCTCAAACTATGGTCCGAGGACCACCTGTGGTCCTCGAGGTCTGCCCTTGTGGTCCTTCAAAAAAGGACGGAAGAAAAAATAAAATTCAAACGAATTGCGTATCATACTATAGCTAAAAATCTCAGAGTTTGGAAATGAACCATGACAATCGCCTTTCACTTTTTCTCCCAGTACTGACATTTTATGAAATTTATTACCCTACTCGTCTACCGAATTTCCACTCTACTCTAAGCAACAAAAGAGGGATGTAAAGCACTATGAACGTGGTGTTTCTCGCCATCTTTTCCCTGCACATCCCGCGTCTGTAACCCAGCCAGGGACCACCCGAATTCATAACAGAAGACCAAAGTACCGAATGTTTTCATATATTTATGACTTTCTTAATAGTTTTGCCGATACCTAGTCTGCACACTGAAATGGTCACGTACTGCACGTCGTACACCAATAATAGAACGTGCCAAATTGCATATTTACTTTTTGGAAATCGGGCATGTTTCTGGATTAATTCTTTTTATTTCTGTTTTTTCCAGATGACGATATAGGACATTTTAGACTCTGCCTATTTTAAAATCCGGGCGAATCAGATCCAAAAATTCAAATTACAATACCTTTCTAATTATATTTTTTGTACCCAATCACAAGTAACTTAAGAAGGTGGTCCTCACTTCAAAAAAGTTTGAGAAACGCTGTGCTAGAGAAATTATGTAATGGACAACTAACGTCTACTTTTAAAATTCCCTTAAATGGGAGTGGAGATGATTGTAACTACAGGGGAGATTTAGATGCTGTTGTGGAATGTGGTTATGAAGATGTTATTTTTGTTTGTGAGGATGTTGAGTTAGAGGAAAATAATATGATGGCGCTGATATAGGTTATATAACATTGCTGATATAACATTGCAGGTTATGTTGCCAAGTGTGTAAGATGTAAACATGTTTTATACAGTGATCAGACATTAGAATATTCCAGTGATACAGTAGAATTGAATAATTATTTAAGAATAATAGACAGAGGAGGACTCTTGTGGCGCACACAATTCGTAACAAATGTGACTGTACTTGCATATAAAGTGTTCCAGTGTTTAATTTCGGACAAATATGAGAGCGACTTCATTAACCCTCTACTGCATGAATTATTTTCTCAAATAACGTCGTTCAGCTGTTTTATTGGCGCCATAGTCTCATAGATACCAACTTCTTAAATTGTCTTCGACTTTGTCTTCGTCGTGCAACAAATCAAAGGCGTCTCTTAAAAACATTAATACGTGAACAATGTGAAAGTGTGTGATTGCGGACATTCCACAAGTATGCTAGTTTCTAGAGCCACAACTATATTGGATAATATTCTAAAATGAAACAAGATAGTATTACCGGTGCTTCAGGAACAAGAAGAAAATTGCAGACTTTCATTTAAAAAAACAGGTACCGGTAACAGTGTGTATTTAAATGACATCTGATGAATAACTTTACTGCTTCTACTTCTTTAGGGAACTCGCATTCCTGTCAGTTTTCTGCTTTCTTAACTGTCGTTTTTCTGTACTAACAGTAGTAAGAAACGAGCTTTGAATGACTTCCGCCGAATTTGGAATAGACATCGACTGACTTGGACTGCCAACATAGAAAACGAAATATCACTACCTGTTCAAGAGCGCCACACTCAATCGCTTTCACCTTCATCTTGACGATAATAAAAGCCTAAACTAACCTAACCTAACCTAACCTGTCACCAAAATCCTAAACTAATCTAACCTAACCTAACTTGTCACAGATTCGCCTATACAAGGCATAACAAAAGCCTAAACTATCCTAACCTGTTACAGTTTCGTATATGCAAAGCATGATAAAAGCCTAAATTAACCTAACCTAACTTGTCACAGATTCGCCTATACAAGGCATAACAAAAGCCTAAACTATCCTAACCTAACCTGTCACAGTTTCGTATATGCAAAGCATAATAAAAGTCTATTCTAACGTAACCTAACCTGTCACTAAAATTCTAAACTAACCTAACCTAACACAGATTTGCCTATACAAGGCATAACAAAACCCTAGGGCGCGCTTCCGTACAGGGGCAGCGGTATTTCTCTAAGGTTTAGAGCCCAGTTTAGGTGTGCGTGTATTAATCGAAAATTAGGTGCTAGAAAATATTGAGAATAGGAGCATATTTACATGACATTTTTTTTTTCGATTAATACACACACAACTAAACTGGGCTCTAATCTTAGAGAAATGCCACTGCCCCTGTACGGAAGCGCGCCCAAACCCTAAACTACCGTAACCTAATCTGTCACAGATAAGTACGTAAGACATACCGGTAATAAAAGTCTAAACTAACCTAACCTGTCATAACACTCCATTTTCTTACCCCTACACACTTCCCTGAGGTATGAAAATGGCCGAATTTCTATCCTGCTGGAACATTGCAAACTAGGTGAAACGTTTGTAATGTCTCGTAAGTTATGTTGGTACGACATGTAAGACTGCTGAAGATGCATATATCCATAATAGGAAAGAAGTATGTTGCAGTAGTAGTAGTAGTAGTAGTAGTAGTAGTAGTAGTAGTAGTAGTAGTAGATAAAATAATAATTACTGTACTACAACCACGAGAAAGTCTTTGGGGACTGAGACGAAGAGGGGTAATGCTGTGAATGAATGTTGATGTCATAACATGTCAAAAGGTCACACACGTGGGTACTCGAACCTGTATTGGCTAGATCTCACAGCACAAACAATAACATTGATACACACACATATTTATACTACCCTAGTTTCAAAATTAGATCATTGTTAATCTCTTGGTCTTTTAATCTCTCCATACAGGAAATAACATACGCAGGAGAGTGCATGGTTTTTAAACTGACGTTATAACGGTAATATTATCTATCTACTTCGCTCCAATAGATGACGCAATAGTAAGCACATTGCTTTCACGGTTGATCTCCTGGTTGGAGAACAGTATGCTGATTACTGTCCTGTTAATATAATTTACTAGTAACTAGAGTAAATAATGCCAAGCACCGCTATTAAATATACCCAATAGAAATGGCATGCAGAGCATGTCCTGTTTGTATGACTTCACGATTCTGCTATCCAGGCCGATAAAGAACTTATAGCGAAGGCCCCAGCAGACCCTATGAATGAATGAATGAATGAATGAGTGTATGCCCTCTTGTTCTCTTTTGTATCCACTGTCCACGTAGAACTACGTCTTTCTCCTCAGGAGGTACCTATGAGTGATAACTATGGATTTTTTTTTTCTTGTTAGGAGGGAGGGAACATCTTACGCACAACGACCTGAGGTCTAGTGTACACCCCCTCGATATGGGATATGGGATGAGTTGCGTGACCACCGATCCCCTACACACACCAACCTAACCACTTGACCCCCCTTAACGACCGGTCCCTACAGCCAACAGAGTCCATGTACCACTCCTGCTCCGGCAACCACTCCAAGGCTCCCTTAACGGTCCGAGGCGGAAGTCCTCCACAGAGAAGGTTTGCCCCAGGTTGCGTTGCAGAAGCTATCCATCATCACTTGAATACAATTCACAGAGACCGGTCGAGAGAGCCAGCAGCTTTGGAGGGCCGCCTGTAGAGCGATCTGAAAACCAGAAGAAGTAACAGGATGATGAATGAAAGGATGATAGGGAAGGAAAGGAAGTGGCGAAGTTGAGTGGGGCTCCAATTGCCTGATAAAGTTACCTGATATTCATCCATAGGAGTGAGGGAAAAACCCCGAAAAAACCTCACCCAGGCACCTCTTCTCGACCGGGAATCGAACCTGTGCCTGCTGGATTTAGAGTTAGACTCACTAACCTCTCAGCCACAATGGTGAACTCTGGAATTAACTGTCACTGTCCTGGTGGAATGGAAGAGAAGGCCTGATGGCCTTAACCTTACCAGAATAAATAAATAAGTAGTAGTAGTAATAATAATAATAATAATAATATTATTATTATTATTATTATTATTGTTGTTGTTATTATAAATAACCCACACTTGTTCTCCTTGTCTCCTTAGCAATTAGAATAATAGTTGGAGCAAAGGCTAGAGAATCATGTAGACCATTTTTTTTAAATGAGAGATTCTGACCGTAACAAATCAGTACATATACTCTTTAATAAATTTCCTCTTATGTAATAATAGTTATTTATGGTACGTGTGAGGTAAGTGCATCTTTATTGCGCGAGTGGAAAGATTTAAGCACGAGGCGTTGGATAAATAACAAATTATAATTAATTATATAATTTTAATATAGGCCTATGTTTTTTTTTTATTTTAAACATGCATTTTCGTCTTTTTGAAGTTTCAGGAATTATTTAGAAGTGTTCACGGGACTAATGTGAGTAAAATAATTTCACATTTTACTTCTGTAAACTTAAGAGGAATATTAAAACGTAATTAATCTTCGTGTCTGTTTAGCTCAGTTTAATTAAGGCGTGTTGTTACAAAATCCTATAAACCCAACTTCGCAGGTTCAAGTCTCCTCACATCCCAAAAAGTAAATTATTAGTTCTTCTTCTTCTTCACTTCATGGTATGGGCAATTTCCCGTTCCGGCTTCAAAGGTCACTCCATCTTTTCATCGGTCATCCCTGATCTCTTCGTCCTTTTGGTTTATAATTTATTGCTTTCTTAGGAAGTCTGTAGTCGTCCATTCTCTCTACATGTAATTTCCAATCTTGTCTGTAATTGTCTATTTTATCAATAAGTGGGTATACTCCTAGTTCCTGCCTAATATCTTCATTTCTAATTCTATCTAATCTCGTGCATCCTTTTACTTTCCGCAAGAATCTCATCTCTGCCGCTAGTATTTTACTTACTTCAGGTTTTGCTGTAACCCAACTTTCACTTCCATATAAAAGAGTAGGGACTGCCATTACATTATTACAAAATTTTACAAAAGTACATATTAGATATGGATGAAATGCACAAATTACGACGTAGTAGATAGAGAAAAGAAAAGGAGATTGAGTGTATGTATATTTAAGAAATGGTAATAAAGAAGTAGAGGTAGTGACATCTATTAACTAATATATTAACTTCTTGAGTAATAGTTGAACAGAAAAGTATATGTGTGTGACTGGGTATTAGGAAAATACTAATGAACTGTGAGATAAAGTTCAAACTGTGAGGTAAAGTCTTTATCTCACTAGTAGAATAAAGTAATGTTGGATAAAGGCCTACTTTGCAAACGTAAAAGTATTTAGTAAAGGCATGTTTTTCGTTATTGTCATGGATAAAGAATATTTTCTAACTAATTCAGCCATACATAGCACAAATACCCGCAGAAAGAATGCTTTTCATACACCATCATCAAATTTATCATGCTATCAAAAGGGAGTACGTTACATGGCAATACAAATTTTCAATGGTCTTCCTGAAGACATTAAGAATCATAACCAAAACCCTGCATTATTTAAGGTAAAACTAAAAAATTACTTAATATCTCACACTTTTTATTCTGTAGATGAATTCTTGACATTTCACTGTACTGTGTAAATATTTTAGTAATATTAAATGGTAAACATATTGCATTGTATAATATGTTATTGTTATTAAGGTACCAGTATTAATTCTGTATATATTTCATATTTATATTTTTATATGTTAAACGTAAGAATTGGATATGTTAGGCTATATTCTATGCTATAAAGCAACTGTAAGAATATTATGGAAAAAATTAATCTATCTGCCTGCCTGCCTGCCTGCCTGCCTGCCCGTCCATCTGTCTTCACCTTGATCGTCTTGTATTTTCTTTGTTTTTGTATTCCCTTTCTCCTTGTATTTTGAGAAAAAAAGTTACATTTGTTTGTACCAAATTTTCTCTTTAAACGACAAAACTAAAATTCTTTCAAACATCTATTATCATAGTTATATATTATAGAAGTATTATAATACAGTTGTATGAACACTTTTTAATGATTGAATAAAATTAATAAAATCGGTTAAAAACCATACATGTTTCGGAGGAATGCTCCTCCATCTTCAGTGGTAGTACCACGACTCTGGTACAGATGTTCGACCGCGTAACATAGCTTAAGGAAGACTGTAATTTAATCTATTATCATAATACATTGCTCTCTTAAACTGACTTAGCATATTGGGAATTAAATCAATAGCTTTCCCAAAATAGGCTATGAAAAGTTTCATATAAAACAATAGAAGATAAAATTAATGTGCATTAAATTGTGAATTACTTGAAAGAAACATCATATATTCTGTATGACAATGTCATAAACTGTAAAGGAACGAAAGTACTTGCATATCATTTGAAATATAAATTATCTACATATCGAAATAATGATCTTTATACATTGGGAGGAAAAAACAAAACAAGAAAAATATATATTTTCGCTGCCAAACACTTCACCATTTTATTTCATCACATTCCTCTTAAGACATTCAACTTCTTATGTTGGGTTCCAAAACAATTAACAAGTAGGCTATGAAAAATACGTTCGTTTGTATCCTGACAGTAATATTAATGCAATTTTTACCACCAAAAAATGCTGTAAAGTGAGTTTTCAATACATATCATTACAGCTTTAAAGTAACTATTGAAGTAATGTCTATAAACTACAAACAAGTAGGCTACAGATAAACTAGGTTTGAAGATTATGGCTATGGAAACAATTGAGACAAGATACACACATACGGAGTGTTGACAAATTTATACAGATGGATCTCTTATATCATATTCAAGAGGTGCAGAAACTGGAATGAATAATGTCCTGTCTTTTCATTTTACTATTCTGTAGGAGAATAAGTTGTACAATAAATTTTTAAGTTACTGCTATTTACATATTAGGCTACTTACAAATGGCTTTTAGAGAACCCGGAGGTTCATTGCCGCCCTCACATAAGCACGCCATTGATCTCTATCCTGAGCAAGATTAATCCAGTCTCTACCATCATAACCCACCTCCGTCAAATCTATTTTTATATTATTCCTCCATCTATGTCTAAGCCTCCTCAAAGGTCTTTTTCCCTCTGCCCTACCAACTAACACTTTATATGGATTCTGTCTATTTACATATATGTTTGCAAAATCTCTTATACAGATTAAATAAATTCTAATTATCAGATTGAAGGGCAGCCATACAGACTATAATCTTGCAACAGACCACAAAAAAGGCTGAAATACAAGATTATAAAAAAGATGCATTATCTAACTAAACTACAGAAAAAAAAAAAATTAGTTGATTTCTTCCCATTGTGATATAAGGGAAATGCAACAGCAGACTTTTGACTAAAAAGGGAACTGAAATTTTACAACAATCCAATAACAGACTTCTATTTTATTCTGTAAAACAACTAGTCAGAAGTAAATTCAGATCTGCCGAAAACAACAAAATTCAGATGGAGCAAATGATACAACCTGGAAATTTTGAATGATTAACCCCGAGATGATCCCTCAAGGGCTACATAAACCAGGTTGATAACAAGTCATGTCATGATTATTTGACAAGCCACCTGCACAGGATAGAAATTTCTCATACATCAGCCCGTGTACGGTATTGTGTGATGCAAATGAAGAAATGAACATCGAACACATCAAGGGATACAAAACATTGCTACAACAAGATAACATCATACAAAAATATAGGGGTACAAGACAGCGATTGACTTATTGTCAAGTGCCTAGGGCAGTGATCATCAACTCACGTATGCAGGGGCGCGAGCAATGCTTGGCTGACACGTGCTTACTGTACCGGGCAGAGGACCGGTTTGTGATGTTGCGTTGTAGTGAGCAGAGGCGGTTCTTGCCATCCATTCAAACAAAAGATGTAAATAAGAAAGAAGTGCGCACAAACGTGCAATTTAGTTTGGTATGAGTTACTTCTCTTTACTATATTCCACCAGTGACTTCGTTCTATTCTCACATTTACTAAAATGATATTTTGGACACGCTTCGTTGCACAGTTTGCACACGCATTCGGGGGAAGGTTCGTGGTACTCTGATCTTCTGCACAGTTTGTGGTGAAAACCGTGAACTGCTAGCCTTGTTATGGCGCTTCGTAGCTTGTTGTTCGGCCCTGTCCAGTTGCGGTTGATCATCGCGTCAGTTCCATAGAATTCACTTTCTATTTCCGCCTTCTTCTCTTGCATGACCGTGCGTAGTCGAAGTTCTGCTGCGGTAGATGGCAGCATGAGTCTGCTTCGTAGTTCCTCTATCAGGAAGGGTTCTCGCGCGAGTTCGTACGCCATTCTGGAGGGTGCATATTTTGAGATTCCCAGTGCTGCTTTTAAGAACCTTGCTTTGACGTTCTCCATGGTCTTGAGGTCATTGTAGTTTAGCCGGGTCCATGTGATGTCCAGTCCATATGACAGTATAGGGAGTATCTTGGCATAGAAAAGCTGCATGGCTGTTGAGAGTGCTAGTTGAGTAATGTCTGTTATGTCGTGGATAGCTATTACTGCGGCCGTTGCTCGTTCTTGAGTGTGGATTCTGAAGGATTTTGCTGTCGTCTGTATCGTTACACCAAGGTATTTAAATGCATTTGTAATTTGCAGGGGTCGATTTTGTATCCAGATTGTGTCACTTTTTGCTATTCTTCCTCCCTTTCTGAATACCATTTGGACAGTTTTCGACTGGTTTATGAGCAGACCGTTTTCGTCAGCCCAAGCTGAAAGGTTGTTCATGGAGACCTGTAGCTCTCTTATGTTGGTAGACCCGAGCACCATGTCGTCTGCGTACATGTACATCACTGTTGAGGGAGCCTGTGTCTGTATTACGTCCGCTGTCATGACGTTGAAAAGGAGCGGGCTTAGAGGGTCTCCCTGTGGTACCCCTCTAGTTTGGCAGACTTCCTTGGACTTCTGGACTGTATCGTTTATTTGAATGAAGTTTTGCGCTAATATATTGTGGACCAGGTTGAGGACGTGTTTGTCCAGACCTTGCATGTTGTTCAGCTTGTCCATTAGCCGCTGCCTGTTTACACTGTCGAATGCTTTGCAGTAGTCTACGAAGACCGCGTAGAACTTCTATGTGAGGAGCAGAAAACACTTCAAAACGTAGGCCACACTGAAGAAATACAATTTACAGATGCATTATACAACTCACAGTAACGAATATGGCAGATACGAAGATGAAGAGCGTGCAGCATTACTTCAACAATTGAAGGAAAATGAGCTGCTGTTTAAGATCACAATGCTAGTGAATCAGCTGTGCGACTCGGTTATAAAATTTCACTTGTAATAGTAAGATATTACAAACCTTTTAAATATTGAATATTTGAAGAATGTTTAATTACAACTGAAGAACTTCTCACAAGTGTAGGAGTTTGAATCTATCAGCTTGTCTCCTTCCACCGTGATGCGTCCCATCCGAGGTCTAGCCGAGGACGTTCAGGTGCAACTAGTAATTATTTGTCAGTCTTTCATTTGTTATTCTTTGACAGTAGATGAAAATACTTATGTAAGCGATAATCCCCAACTGGTGATCTTTGTAAGAGGCGTTATTGAAAACCTTCAGATTAAGGAGAGCTCTTACTTATTGTTCTCATAATGAATACTACTACTGGTTCTGATTTTTCATGTAGAGGTTGTAAAAATTATTTTGGACTTCCTTTATATCCTTGGCAACTTGGCATTGTTCACGGAGAAAAAAGGAAAGCCTGTATCATAAGTGGAAAATGACAAAATGGATTTGTGAATTTGCCTTCTTAATGGAATTATCTGAATGCTTTAAATTGTTTTCGACAAGGTAAGAACAAGATTATTATACAGTTATATGACAGAGTGAAGGCATTTAATATGAAACCACCTCTAATTGTGGAATGTTAGCTTAACTAAAAGGATAAGTTACAGCACATTTTTCAAAATTAACAACGATATAGGCATACTAGTTTCTTAAGACTATGGATTTCGAAGAATATAATCACACATCATGCGATCTGCGCCAGGAATTTGATTCTAGATTTAAGGTCTAGGAAAATTTTTAATTTGATTTTCGATTATTATTTGTAATTGAAACTTATTGATTTACATTACGATAGTGAATTGAAGGGCAAATATCAAAATAAAAGAAGTTATCTGACTTTTATATGAAGTTTCCATGTGTTAGATTTCCCCGATTGTACAGACATGCATTTTCGAATTCACAAATCTGTGCGAACAGTAAATTTTTCCTATGATGAAGATAAACAAGCCATGTCATGGAAGCCAAGTATCGGATCACAACTTAAAATGTGCTGTCACATAATGCACTATGCAAACAATAGTTCCAAACGTTGAGAAATTGCTGAGGGAAAAGAGAATTAAACAAATCCTGAAAAATCAGAGCTAATGCCAGTGTTGAGTGAACTAATTTCTACATTACTATTCCTAGGGTTTATATAATCTTCCAATTCACTGTGGGCTAAAGCAGGGAGATGCACTATCACCTTTACTTTTTAACTTCGCTCTAGAATATGCCATTAGGAAAGTCCAGGATAACAGGCAGGGTTTGGAATTGAACGGGTTACATCAGCTGCTTGTCTATGCAGATGACGTGAATATGTTAGAAGAAAATACACAAACAATTAGGGAAAACACGGAAATTTTACTTGAAGCAAGTAAAGCGATCGGTTTGGAAGTAAATCCCGAAAAGACAAAGTATATGATTATGTCTCGTGACCAGAATATTGTACGAAATGGAAATATAAAAATTGGAGATTTATATTTCGAGGAGGTGGAAAAATTCAAATATCTTGGAGCAACAGTAACAAATATAAATGACACTCGGGAGGAAATTAAACACAGAATAAATATGGGAAATGCGTGTTATTATTCGGTTGAGAAGCTCTTATCAGCCAGTTTGCTGTCCAAAAATCTGAAAGTTAGAATTTATAAAACAGTTATATTACCGGTTCTTCTGTATGGTTGTGAAACTTGGACTCTCACTCTGAGAGAGGAACATAGGTTAAGGGTATTTGAGAATAAGGTGCTTAGGAAAATATTTGGGGCTAAGCGGGATGAAGTTACAGGAGAATGGAGAAAGTTACACAACACAGAACTGCACGCATTGTATTCTTCACCTAACATAATTAGGAACTTAAAATCCAGATGTTTGAATGGGCAGGGCATGTAGCACGTATGGGCGAATCCAGAAATGCATATAGAGTGTTAGTTGGGAGACCGGAGGGAAAAAGACCTTTAGGGAGGCCGAGACATAGGTGGGAGGATAATATTAAAATGGATTTGAGGGAGGTGGGTGTGATGATAGAGACTGGATTAATCGTGCACAGGATAGGGACTGATGGCGGGCTTATGTAAGGGCGGCAATGAACCTCCGGGTTCCTTAAAAGCTATTTGTAAGTAAGTAAGGGTTTATATAATATGTTTTGTTCAACATTTTCTTTAACAGGAGCAGTTTATACATTTACAGTAATTGCCATGCATTGCCCGAATAATTAACATGAAATGTGTATTACATTTCTGAAAGTAATTATAAATTTATTAACTTCTAACTTTGTTGAAAATAGGCTACAATGTTTTTTTTTTTTTTTTTTTTTTTTCAAATTGCTTAAGATAGTTAATTTAGTTATTTCTATTCAGCCCGTATCTTTTTTCATCAGAAAACAATCATAAACCTTTGCAGTAAATTCATATTGTGGTCCCGCTACTGAACATCTTACCTGCCCTGCTACGACTTTCCCTTGCCCAGCAGGCGAGCGGGCAAGGCTTGATGACGACACAGTGCTCTGAGTTGAGGACCACTGGCCTAGGGACTGGACCAACAGCAATATATCACCTGAACAATCTAAGTACAACATTCGTATAAAAATATGCAACATTCAGAAAGGTAAACATTACACTGCAACCAGACTTGCAATCAAAGTTCATGCTGCAAACATGCCGCGTTCCTATGTGGGCTGTACTTTGTAACTTGGGTGTAACTTGGGTGCACAACCCGAGTCTATAGCTTCAATAAAATCGATTAGGCACGTTACCAGGAGCGTATTTAGGCCTAAGCAGACTAGGCAGCTGCCTAAGATGGCTATTACTGATAATTTTTTTTTATATTTTTTAAATTTTATTCATAATTCTTTAAAAGAGTACATGAACTTAAACGCACAATGAAAAAGATATCAGTAACATTGGCAACAATCAGTTAAAATTTAATCAACAGTCTGCCAAGGAAAAATGACAGTTTTTCAATATTAGTGTCACAATGCAATCATTAGTACTTTTTTCAATGTTATGCCCTCTCACTATGAGAGTCTCACATAATAACATTAAAGAACTTATGGTATTATATTACGATACGCTAGGAAGGCAAATCTCGTTGCTCGCAATCATAAGCTTTGTGATGAACTGATGAGAACGCAGCTAACTCTGTCATAAGAGTAGCTAGTATCAACACTCAGTAATCCCCATGCAGACTTAAATTCAAAGAAAATACCGTCAGTCATTATGGCCAGCCAGCCGGAAGCTTGGGAGTTCAGTTTAATTCGAAACAGTAAAGAGTGCAGTTGTTTTGTACCTAGGTGACTTATATTTTAATATTCATTATAATGAGTGACAGTCGGAAAAATCTCAGTGGTTCTCAATACCAGAAACACCTCTTATTGAGGTTCTGGCTGATATGTAAATCTATAATCAGACAGTAATCTTATTTGACGATATATATCAGAGGAAGAACTGCGTCTAAAATCTGATTAGTGTAATATTTTGCTAATCGCGATATAAGCAATGGAGGGGGAAAGGAATTGGTCACCCTACCCCATTATCTCCTGGCCTAGTTACCTTATGAGTGATGCCTTGATGGTGTCACTTGTGGAGTCCAGACCTGTCTTCGGACAGTTGACTAAACAACAATACCGGAAACTCGAGAAAGACAAGGCAATAAAAAGAGAGGAAATTGTGAGAAAAAGTGCAAAAATATGCGTTATTTAAAAAACAAACATAGCCAGCTTGGTCCAGTTCGAGTCCAGATAATAATGTGGCGAACAGTAGTTACCGAAAATAGTGGAGCGTGTGGTTTATTTTAGTCAGGCGTTTCCGATATTAGAAACAGTAATAATGACGCAGAATCAATTATTTCAGTTGATCCAAATGACGCATATAGGGCGAAATAAGGGGCGGGAATATTTTTCTCTGCCTAGAGGCGCCAAGTAGCTAGATTCGACCCTGCACGTTACACACCGTATGGTGCAAGAAACATGATGCATGGCACATGGATTGTGATACATAACGCCATGTTATTTGATCTAATGAGTCATTCAGTATGGAGTCATTGGATGATGAAAATCTTCTGCTGTTGTCAATAATAAGAATGCGAAGATAATGGCATAGGTTTTGGATTCATTGGTCCAAAACGTTGAAAATCATGGTGCTTGTAATGTTTTATTGGAGGAGTTAGCACAGCATCCAGACAAATTCACAGAATATTATAGAATGTCGAAAGACTTATTTGAAGATATGACAAATTGTGGATATTCCTAATAGATGGAAAACATGTGTGAGTATTACACAAGGACATGGAATTTTCACTCTGATTTCTGAGATATAGTGTTGGTGCTAGGGTTGCCAACTATTTTTTAAGAAAATACGGGAGACTAAGTGGTCTACAATATTTGACATAAAAAATTATTCAATTCAGTTAGCGGCACTAAAAACAATTTTATTCTACATTTTGGGAGTTAGGCTTAAATTAAAGTATTTTGAGATATTTTACCTAGCGTAATAGTTTCAAACAAATTGTAAAAATTTCCTACATGAGTAGTTGAAGTTGACTGTGACTTGCAGTTCTGATTTGATTAAAGTGTTGCGCTCCTTTTTCAAACACCTGAGGATTGCGAGACTTCATATGTGAGTATAGGTATATATCAATGTTAACAGTATTAAAAAAAGCTTGTTAAAATTGGCCATAAAGTCATTTAAATATGTGCTCCTGCATATATGACTTACCAGTATATGTCTAAAATGCAGGTAGTAGGCCATTGATGATATAATGAGGAGAGTTTGGCTGGCACCGTGGATCGTGTCTCGGCATAGCTCAGTTGGAAAGAGCGCTCAGCACGCAGAGTTGAGAGGTCCTGGGTTCGATTCCCGGTGCTGGAACGAATTTTTCTCAAAATTAATAGGTATCTACATGTTGACTACTAACAAAAAATAGTAGTCTTGATTATTCAATGAGGATGGCGAGACCTCATATGCGAATGTATGTATATATCTGTTCACTTACTGTTCATAAGAGAAGACACTCTTAGTGTGAGCTTAGCTGCACATTTCAGTGCATCTCTGGAACAACAGAATCCAGTATATAAATCACCTTCAACCATGTAAAAATTAAATGTTTCAATTAATTTTTACATTATGCAAAAAAGGCTCGAATAGAAGAGAAATGCGGAAGTCGGGAGACTGATAAAACTTGGATGGTGCCGTATGTTCAAAAATGGGCGAACCAATGTCCATGATGAAGAGAGAAGTGGTCGACCAAGTACCGTGAATGCAAAGATCTGATTCGTTTGGTTGATGAAAAGGTTAGAGCAAACCGCAAGTTTACCATGTCAGAGCTTAGTGAGGATTTTCCACAGGTTAGTCGTACTCTTCTGTAGGCCTACAAGGTGATTACCGAAGATTTAAGCTACCGGAAACTTTCTGCCAGATAGGTGCTTAACTCCTATCTGAGGAACAAAAGGCTCAGCAGATGGGAGCAGCACTGTCCTTTCTTGAGCGTTACGAAAGAGAAGGTGATGCTTTTCTCGATCAGATTGTGACAGGAGATGAGACTTGGGTGCGGTATGTGAATGCAGAAACAAAGCTTCAATCAATGCAGTGGGGGCATACTCACTCCCCGAAAAAATTTACAAAGTGTTGTCAAACACTTTCCACGAGGAAACTTATGACAACTGTCTTCTGGGACAGGAAAGGAATTTTGCTAGTGGAGTTCTTGGAGAGGAATGCCACAATTAACGCTGAACATTACTGTAACACACTAACAAACTTGAAAAGGGCCATTCAAAACAAACGTCGTGGCATGTTGAGCTTGGGGTGATCTTCCTGCATGACAACGCCCGGCTGCATACAGCGCGTCGTACTGCGACCAAACTGCAAGAGTTCAACTGGGAAGTATTGGATCACCCTCCCTATAGCCCAGATTTGGTGCCTAACGATTACCATCTCTTCATGCACATGAAGACATGGCTTGGCTCGAAGTGCTTTGGTGATGACTAAGAGTTGAAAACCAGCGTTGTAGGTTAGCCGAATTCTACGATTGCGGAATTTCAAAGCTCGTCAAACGCTACGACAAGTGTCTCAATGTGACTGGAAACTGTGTGGAAAAATAAATTAGAGTGTACAATTTCAAATGTATTGTAACCCAATTCTGTAACTTCATTCACAGGTTTGTAAAAAATAAACGGCTACTTTATGAATAGCCCTCGTAGAACAAAGATACATATTGCTTTTTTATATAAAAACATTCTAGCATCCCCAGAATGAGTAAGTTACATACTCGTGCTCAGAGGGCATTCCACATAATGTTAAGATATTTTATTAAATAACAGAGCAAAAAGTAAAAAAAGAAAAAGAAAAAAGAAGAAGAAAAAACATATCACAATAATTGAACTTTAAATTTTCTCTCTAAACAGGAATTTTTAATTGATTTTTTTTAAATAAGGAGCATTAGTAAATTGTACACTATCTACCAAAAAGTAATTGGGCACCCAGGATTTTACGTGCTAGATGTCATGTTTCGGTGGCTACTGTGTAGTGGTATGCAGACAATAATGTTCACTGGTTGAACTGGCCTGCACAGAGTCCTGATCTCAATCACATTGAGCACCTTTGAGACAAATTGGACCGGCGATTGAGGTTTCGGGAAATTTGGCCAACTTCCATTGTCCAACTGAGTGCCATATTGCAAGAGGAATGGCGACGCATTCCAGTGGATATCCTACACAAACTAATGGAGAACATGCCTGACAGGGTGGCTGCTGTTATAGCAACAAGAGGTGGTACCACGAGGTTCTAAAGGGGCAAAATTAGTGCCCAATTACTTTTTGGTAGATAGTGTATATTTGGGAATTTAGCTATTAAGTTATCATGTTATAAAGCCTTGGACCGAAGTTGCTACTGTGATTATATGCTACAGCTGTGATACATTTAGGTTCTGTTAAGCATAATATATGTTTTCTGATCTTTTGGTTTTATATTTATGTCAGTGATGTCAAAGCAAGCGCATTTTTCTGACCTTGACGTCGTGCGCGGGCATCAAGCGCTAAGTATGGAAAGAGGAAGGGTTGTGTATATGAGTAAGCAGCCTGTAGGATTAAGAAAACAGTGGTGCACAAACTTCAAACGGAACGTGACATTTTATGTCGTTATTTTTATATGGCTTCTTTCTGTTTGCTGTTATCTATATTGTCTGTAAAACAAAAGTACTAATACCAATTTTTTAATATTGCAGTTGTGTTTTAAATGTTAATAACATAATTAAGAGATAAGAAGGAATATTCACATAAATTCCATAGTAGTACAACTATACTGTACTAAATGGATGAAACACATCATTCATAAAGAAAGTGATATCCCAAAAAAAGAGATTGAGTATGACATGACAAGTTGTAATTGATATTGATGATACCTTTAGCCCTATAAAAATAATCAATCAACTAATCAAAAAAATATTACAATACAAAGCAAAGTTACCTAGATGCTGTATATGTTTTAAGTGTAACTAATATTCCATAACAAAACTCTTGTCGCATTATGCTTTTAAGGTGATATTGGTGAGCAACTTCCTATCATCAGAATATTAAATTATTTTCGCGAAATGTGCTGAAGCTATAGAGCTGACATTTTTTTCAACACATGGGAATGTATCTTTTGCTTATGATGTTAATTGTAGTTAATTCATTTCCATGCGAATATTTTCAAAACTTTCAATACACTATCTTCAGTAATACGCATTTACGGTATATTAAATTAACGAAAACATTCTGTAAGGCTACTAAATAAATAGGCCCATATCTGAAAATTTCACTTTTCTATAAAGAAAGTTGAGAAAATATTTCTTTTGAACAAAAAAATCAAACTTGTTAAAAATGAACATTAAAATTAAAACTTACACTCTTATAATGCACTTACACTTCCAGACAAATCTAAAAATTAACATGGATACAGTTTTAATAAGTTCTCTTCCCTTTATCTATTGAATCAGTGCTGGCCATCCCTGAACATAGCTCGACCAAGCGGCATATACTACCTCTTTCGTCTGTCTCTTTCCTTTCCTCTGTAAAGCGCTCAGGCTCTCCTGAGCTCTAAAGCGCGCGCTTGCTTCTATGGGCATCAATTGACATCACCGATTTATGTGAATATAAATTAAATATATTTCGGTTTTTATGTACGAAATTCAATAATACATTGTTATAAATTTGATGGAAGTCAAATACTTTAAATCCTGAATACAACAGTTCTGAAGGATAATCAAGAGTTTATTAAGGCATAATTTTATTATTCTTTTCTGTAGCAGAGTTATTGGCATGAGGGAGGTACTATTAGCACTATATTAACTTCACACTTTCTTAAACATCAACCATAGTATACCAACTATTTACTTTTCTAACACATACTGCTACCACCACCACTAAAAATTTTGTATCAACACTTCAACCATTAATGCTTCATTATACTACTATTTAACGACCCTGTATTAACTACTAGGATATTTGGCATTGATTGTATTGGTAATTGCGTGATGGTATTTGACAAGATGAGGCCGAGGGTTCGCCATAGATTACCTGACATTCGCATTCGTCTTATGGTTGGAGAAAACCTCGGAAAAAACTACCAGTAATGAGCACAAGCTGGAATCGAACCCATGCCCGAGTGCAACTTTGGATCAGCAGGATCCTTGTCCTTGTAAGCTTTTTATTTGTTATACACATTAATGATAACATTTTCACAATTCACTTTTTTTGCTTTAAAAAGCTAACAATTTGTGTCTACTTACTGATGCCCACGTTTTTCTTCAGTGATATCGTACACCGCAGCATAGAATAATGAATCCACAGAGAACTTGATTTCTTCTTTTCACTTTTCATTGAAAAATATTCCAGCATAAACTTTTCAGAAATATTCTCTACTTCTTTTTTTACACCACTCTTCAAACTTCTTATATTCCTCTTCGTATCTCTGTCGCGATTTTGTTGGAATTAATAAATCAGTACAGCTGTTAATGAAATACCATTGACACTTATATTTATATGTAGTCATGGTGACAATAACGACAATAATAACATTCTTCAAATGTTTCTTGTACATGGCCCTCTATATGAATCGATGACCTACAAAGCAAATGTATATAGCTTCAAATGTTTCTCGTACAAGGCCCTCTATATGAATCGATCACCTACAAAGCAAATGTATATAGCTGACAATAAAAATTTTACATTTAGACAATATTCAATTTTACATTATTTTTTTTATCAAAGCGGATAAAACTTTGTAGGATACACATGTCGTAACTTCATATTACAATAGTAGACTGGTTATCAAACTCGGCCTGCAGCCTTGTTTGACAAAATCTCGTATTATAAAATAAAACGTTACGACATTAGTATCTAAATAACTATTACATTATGTTTTGTGTAATATTAAAATGCTTGATAATATCGTATTGTCAGTGTTCTTACATCCTGTAAATGCTATTTTTTTTTAATTTAAAACATTTAACAACCAGTTCTACATTGTGGACAAATTAAACAAGCAGTGATCTGACTGAATGACACGACATGTAAAAATGTGATAGCTTTCAATTGCATTATATTAACTTCTACTGAATCATGTCATTGCTATATAGCCTACTATATACCATATCTAAATACTGGTAGGCCTATATACATTTTTTTACATATGATTTATTTCAAAAGTTTCATTTATTGGAACTGACGATTACGACCCTCCCAAGTACTAACCATTTTAACTCAGTTTTTTATGATTTTGCGTTATCCTAGTTAATATGGTCTTAAATTGTTTCTTTTTCTTCGAGTACAATCATTGTAACTCTAAACCTCCCCAATTGTATGTAAAATCTTATTGTTACTCTACATATCTGTATACACTAATTTACACGATCATTTTAAAACTTCATTTTCATCTCCTGAAAAATGTAAGAAAGTGAGTTACAATGTTAGTACTTGTGAGGGTCGATATCAGAATACATGATTTGTATTCAAGACTTTACCGTTTCTATGGAAGGACAAGCCTCGAGAAGGATTAAACATTGTAAGTTCAATTTTATTTAAATACCAACTTGTATAATGCAAGATGTCACATTTTAAACGTATTTTAGTGTGAGCACAAAATTTCCATTTCCTATGACAAATTCATAAATATATTCACGCGAAATTATTTTGCTAAGGAATCCATCCTTCATTATGGGGGGGGGGGGGAAACTGTGTTAACTCACTTGTAATTGAGTATCTACTTAACCTTACAAAAGGACTAAAGAGCCAAATTAAAAATAAATAAGTGCAATTCATATTTTATTGCAGAATGAAGTTATTTCATATTCTGCATTTCCCTACAAGAGTGCTAAGTGAAATTCGTAACTTCGTAAGTAGTTCCTATGAGCATCAAATGGCTTCAATGACGTCACAACCCAGTTAGCCACGCCAGTTTCCTTACAAAAGTGTCAAGTAGCAATGATTTTCGTGTGCATTGCCCTCCTTCAACATATTGTAACAGCTAGTCTGCTGTATTTCGTGTTATAGCTTAGCGAGTATAACTAGGTAGTTGCGTATAATATATTGTTTCAAATTCCTGAACCAGTCATTAAAAAGGGAAGGTTGAAAGAGTCTGGCAGTGAACAGAATGAAAGCAAAAAGTTAAAGGCAGCAGGAAATGAATATATGATTCCAAATAACGTTCATTCATCTACCTGCAAAGAAACCATATTTATTAGAGGTAAATCTAAACTGTGTAGGCTATATGTGTACGTTAACTTGAAAATGTATATGTTACCAGTACTGTTAATCCTTTGCAGCACAAATTAATTTTTTATGTTTTTCATTTCATGGATCATAACAAAGCTTCGATCAATTTTTTTCAACATTTTAACTCTGCACACAATTTCAAAACACAGATGGCACCTCTATGTATACTTAAGAGCTGGTTCCTTGGCAGAATATCTGTGCCATAAAATTTAGAAGGAAAGAAAACTGTGGTTCTTCTGAGCAACCACTATGCAGCAAAGGGTTAAAACCCGAAATCCATTAAAACCAGTTTCAACTGGTAAAAACTAGCTTAATTGTGTGCGTGTATCTAATGCCTACCCACTTCACTTGCGTGATTCGGATTCCGCATATTTTGGATAGATGGCAGGACTATGATCCATTTTCAATTGTACACTACTTCGGCAGGCCACGCTGTACATGATGTGTATCATGTGAAGAGTTGTGTCGTGTACTAGGGTGAGCATATGTGTAAGTGTTCGTGTAAGTGTAGTGTAGGGAATGAGTGAGGATGATGATGAAGGTGAGGAAGGGAGAAGAGGAAACCCGGTGCTGGCACATAGCCTACTCCTGTCGAATAGCAACAAGGGGGCCACCAGGCTTAATGTCCTCATCCAATGGTCTAATCACTATCAACAGTGACATATGCCTTCTCTTCATATGCACTGTAGAGAGATTTGGGATTTAACCCAGGCATATTGGTGCACAATTTAGTGATTAGAAGTTCTGCACTGCCACAAATTTTACATGAAAATCTCTAATCCCACCGGGAATCGAACCCGCTGGCTAGTCTGGAGGCAGACGTGCTGACACAGAGCTAACTTGGCAGACCTGCTTAAACAAATGTACATAGATAAAAAGCGAGTTTTCGTAAGTCTGGAATCAGTGACATCCCCCATAAGGATATACATAAATATACTTGGACTTCTCCAGATGGATTGCCACACAACCAAATAGATCACATCTTGATAGATAAACGGATACATACTAGTATAGTAGATATTCGAACTTTCAGGGGTGCAGACTGTAATTCTGACCATTATTTGGTGATTGGAGAATTAAGAGAAAGATTATCAGTAGCCAAGCGTGTAAAGCAACAAGTTAATATTACTAAATTCAATATTTTGAAATTAAAGGACGAGGAAGCTAAGCAAAATTATCAGGTCGAAATTTCGACTAGGTTTGCCACTTTAGAAAGTTCCGACGAAGTTGAGAAAGAATTAGATGTTAATAGCATGTGGGAAAATATCAGAGATAGTATCAAAATTGCAGCTGAGCAGAGCATAGGTTATTATGAAACTAAGAAAAAGAAACCGTGGTTTGATGAAGATTGTTGCATGGTAGTAGAAAGAAGGAAACAGGCAAAATTGAAATTCTTACAGGATCCAGTTGAGGAGAAGAGAGATAATTATTTCAATGAAAGACGGGAAGCAAGTCGTACACTTAGGAATAAAAAGAGAGCTTACTTGAAGGAAAAACTGAATGAGGTAGAAACAAATAGTAAGAATAAAAACATTCGAGATTTATATAAGGGTATAAAGGAATTTAAGAACGGATATCAGCCAAAGGTAAACGTGATCAAGGATGAGAATGGTGACTTGCTTGCAGACTCTCCATCAATCCTAAACAGATGGAAAAACTATTTTGCGCAACTATAACTATATAAATAAACATATAAATGTAATTAATAAATAAATGTAATTTAACAACACTGTATTGTACTTAAAGCAAAATATACCGATTTTTTTTGCTACTAATATTTTATTTGAGAAATCACACATGCACTGGATATTTTGGGCCCCATTGCGCCTTTATATTACAAGGTAAGTTTCTTAAGAATGTTAAGAATATTGCAAATCATATATAGCTGACAGTTTTATACACTTTCCTCAAAACTAGCAGAAGTGAACATGTGTAGTTTCTCACATAACTGATTGAATAATTTTAAAGCACCACAGAAAATAATAAATCACTAAACTGGAGAATTAGGTACCGCAGCTTTCAACGTGGCAGTGCAATGATAATCAAGTACACAATGTTGCCAACATAAGGGCATGACGTCATTACCAGGAGAAATTTATTTTTTTCTCGTTCGCTCCCTCATTCTCAACATTACTGACAGATAGCTACACTATTATAGTCCATGGAGTGCAGTTTCATAGAAAGGACTTTGCCGACAGACCTTCTACTGCCCCCTACTAATTGCTTGTCATAAATAAATGTGTTCTTACTGTGACGAAAATCTTGTCTTTGCCTGTTAGTAACCAATCACAACCCTCGTTCAGAAGAATTGACAGGATCCTGTCAAATTCACGTGGAGGCAGAGTTGCCAAAGATTTTCTGAATTCCAAGAATCCCATCAGTTAGCATGAAAGTATAATTGAGAGTGTATTCTGTAGTATTCATTGAGCAGTCGGCTCGTGATATTACGTTGTTTTTTTTTTCCAAAACACGTGGCATCCAGATGAGGATGACGGCCACGAATCCTCTCATTTC
This sequence comes from Periplaneta americana, assembly GCF_040183065.1. Taxonomy (NCBI): domain Eukaryota; kingdom Metazoa; phylum Arthropoda; class Insecta; order Blattodea; family Blattidae; genus Periplaneta; species Periplaneta americana. The sequence continues at coordinate 152,695,181 of NC_091124.1, read as the reverse complement.
GAGGGTCGCCAAGATTGTGGCAACTGTGCAATGTTGGGGTGATGGACTGGTCAGAGGTGTTTGTGTAGAAAGTCATAAATCTGTAAGTGGGTGTTCAAAGGAGCCACCAAACTGCACTCTATGATATAAAAATAGACTTTAGCAACAAGGTTAGATAAGGAGATAAGTACGAGGCGTGTTCTTAAAGTAAGTTCCGTTTTCAATTATAGCCCTCGCATTGCTGCAATCGTTATTTTGCGCATGTGTGTTTCCTTCTTCAGTCCTCAGGCAAGCTGTGCATGCAGTTTCAGAGCTTCAGTCCGTGTGTGTGGTTAGTTGTGATCAGTTGAAATCTTTAAAGTGATCGAGCACCCTGCCGACTGTGAGATGCGGTCTGTTATCCATTTCTTGAATGCGAGGAACATAAAACCAGCTGACATTCATCGTCAACTTTGTGAGGTGTATGGTCATGATGCCATTAGTGATGGAATGATCAGGAGATGTGTTAGGAAATTCAATGAGGGCCATGTCTCTTTGCATGACGAGCAGCGTACCGGTCGGCCATATTTGATCAATGACGATTTGGTGCGTGCTGTCGATGAAAAAATTCATGAGGACAGGAGGTTCACAATTTCTTCGCTTTCCTTGAATTTTCCACAAATGTCGCGGAGTGTTCTCTACAAAATTGTGACAGATCGATTACAATATCGAAAATTGTGCTCATGATGGGTACCCCAAGATGCTCACTGAGGAACACAAAACCAAACGAGCTTCCAGTGCATTGAGCTTTCTCACACGTTACAGTGAGCAAGGTGATGAGTTTCTTGACCATATCATGTCAAGTGACGAGACTTGGGTGTCTCACATGACACCTGAATCGAAGCAGCAGTCCATGGAATGGAGGCACACTGCATCACCAAGGAAAAAGAAATTCAAACAAACCATGTCAACACGCAAGATTATGTGCACTGTTTTTTGGGACAGAAAAGGGGTCCTACTCATCGAATTCTTGCCACAGGATGAAACCATTAATAGAGAAACCTATTGTCAGACCTTGAAGAAGCTCCGTCGCGCAATTCAGAACAAGAGACATGGGATGCTGACCGACGGAGTTGTGTTGCTTCATGACAACGCTCGTCCACACACAGCTCGTGACACCCAAAATCTCATCTCGAAATTTGGCTTCGAACAAATTGACCATCCCCCCCTACAACCTGGATTTGGCTCCGAGTGACTTTCATCTCTTCCTTCACCTCAAGAAGTTCCTCGGTGGTGATGGTGACGATGAAGTGAAAACAGCAGTGCGGGAGTGGTTCACATCGCAGGCGGGCGAATTCTACAATGAGGGGATAGAAAGACTTGTGCCACAACTCGGTAAATGCCTCAATAATGGTGGAGATTATGTTGAGAAGTAATTGAAGTGTGGGGAATACAATGCAACAAAAAAGATTTGTAGATATCTTCCCGTTTACTTACTACACCCTTTTGGAACTTACTTTAAGAACACGCCTCGTACATTAGTGTTAATTACACACTTTGCCAGTGATAAGGTTGGAGTTTGACGAGGAGATAATGTATTAATGTCAATTACACACACTGTTGATTTCAACGATATTTCCTGGACCAAATCATATTTCTCATTAATTTCGCCGTGTTAAAGTGTTATGATATCTTCATTCATTCATTCATTCATTTATTTTATTCCATAGATCTTACATGAGCAATGAAGCTTTAAGATGTGGAACATGTCAACATTTTACAATATTACAATTACAATTTTTACAAATTTTTATAGTTTTACAATTTAGTAATTTTCTACAATTTTTACAATTTTTTTACATTTTTTTTTACATTTTGGCGAGATGTAGTGAGATGAGATGAGGTCCGAGGATTCGCCAAAATATTACCCGGCATTTGCCTTTTCGGTGGGGGAAACCTCGGAAAAACCCAACCAGGTAATCAAATCAAAGGGGGTAATCAAATCAAAGGGGTTGATGCCAAGGACTCGCCATAGACCATCCGGCTTCAGTCCCATGGCTGGGGAAAACCTCCGAAGAAACCAAAGTCCAAAGGGGGATCCAACCCAAGCCCGAACGCAGCTCCGGATCAGCAGCCCAGCGAGTCTGCCGACTGAGCTACATCGATGGCTCTACTAAAAGTATACAATACATAGCCAATCAGATTATTAAATTTACAAACGCAAACGATCATTCATAAGTTGAGCTATATTATAATACAAAACAATTTAATTAAATTTACGGCATAAACAATTCAACCAGTTGTGATATACAGAAATTGATAATACATATCATGCAAACTACTTCAAATTACAAACACAAACAATTTATCAGTAGAGCTATATAGATTACTATTCAATTTAAAGCATATACAATTCATCGGCCAAAACTATACAAGTATATACAATACAAAGTAGCATACTTTCATTAAGCTATACAAATTTGTGCAATTAATATCAAGTAGATTAATTCAATTTATAGTCATAAACAATTCATCAGTTGAGCTATACATATTACCATTCAATTTACAGTAGGTCTATATACAATTCATCAGTAGAGCTACACAGACTAGTAATCATTTTAAGAACATATACAATTCATCAGCCAAATTCATTCATTCATTCATTTATTTTATTCCATAGATCTTACATGAGCAATGAAGCTTTAAGATGTGGAACATGTCAACATTTTACAATATTACAATTACAATTTTTACAAAGTTTTATAGTTTTACAATTTAGTAATTTTCTAAAATTTTTACAATGTTGTACAATTTTTTTTTTTTTTTTTTTTTTTTTTTTTTTTTTTTTTTTTTTTTTTTGGCGAGATGTAGTGAGATGAAATGAGGTCCGAGGATTCGCCAAAATATTACCCGGCATTTGCCTTTTCGGTGGGGGAAACCTCGGAAAAACCCAACCAGGTAATCAAATCAAAGGGGGTAATCAATCAAAGGTGTTGATGCCAAGGACTCGCCATAGACCATCCGGCTTCAGTCCCACGGCTGTGGAAAACCTCGGAAGAAACCAAAGTCCAAAGGGGGATCCAACCCAAGCCCGAACGCAGCTCCGGAACAGCAGCCCAGCGAGTCTGCCGACTGAGCTACATCGATGACTCTACTAAAAGTATACAATACATAGCCAATCAGATTATTAAATTTACAAACGCAAACGATCATTCATAAGTTGAGCTATATTATAATACAAAACAATTTAATTAAATTTAAGGTATAAACAATTCAACCAGTTGTGATATACAGAAATTGATAATACATATCATGCAAACTACTTCAAATTACAAACACAAACAATTTATCAGTAGAGCTATATAGATTACTATTCAATTTAAAGCATATACAATTCATCGGCCAAAACTATACAAATATATACAATACAAAGTAGCATACTTTCATTAAGCTATACAAATTTGTGCAATTAATATCAAGTAGATTAATTCAATTTATAATCATAAACAATTCATCAGTTGAGCTATACATATTACCATTCAATTTACAGTAGGTCTATATACAATTCATCAGTAGAGCTACACAGACTAGTAATCATTTTAAGAACATATACAATTCATCAGCCAAACTATACAAACATATACAATCAAATTAGTTCAATTTACAAACTTATTTTCGTTAAGCTATACAATTCATATGAAGTAGATTAATTCAATTTATAAGCTTAAACAATTCATCAGTTGACGTATACAGTACATACAATTCATCAGTTATGCTAAACAAAAAATACAATACATAGTAAACAGATTAAGTCAATATAAAAACATATTTTAGTTGAGCTATATAAAATTGTACATGTCATTTAAGTAGAATAATTCAATTCACAAGCATAAACAATTCATCAATTGTGTAGAAGGTATGAGTATGTAGAAATTTGGTTAATTCTTTTCTGAACCTTTTCTCGTTGTTCTTCAAATCTTTAAGATAATTAGGCAGTGCATTGAAGACTGTTATACATGAATAGCGAACTCCTTTTTTAAAACAGCTTAGACTAACAGAGGGTAGATGAAGATCTGATTTATGTCTTGTATTAAAATGATGAATGTCTTGATTAGTACTGAATTTATCTTGGTTCTTAATATACAGCATCATTAGGGAAAGAATGTATTCACAAGGTAAAGTCAAGATTTCTAAGTTTCGGAAAATATTTTTACATGAGGTCCTTTTATGCACACCGGCCATTATTCTTATAGCTTTCTTTTGTAAAACAAAAACGTGTTTAGCTTCAGACGAGTTACCCCAGAATATTAAGCCATATTTCATTACAGGGTGAAAATATGCAAAGTATGACATTTTAAGTAAGTTTATATCACCAATAGTAGATAAGGATCTTAATGCATAACAGGCAGAGCTCAATTTACGAGTAATACATTCTATATGCCTTTTCCAGTTCAAGTGATTATCCAATTCTAAACCAAGAAACTTTGTGCTTATAGATTCTTTGAGATGAGTTCCATTTAATCGAATACTGTAGGAAACCTGAGCACTATTGTGTGTACTAAATTTGACTGCACTGGTTTTATCAACATTAAGTGCTAGTTTATTTGCATGGAACCATTCATTCATTAGATTCAGCACTGTATTAGAAGTGTTTATAAAATGATCGTATTGTTTGCTTGAAATAATTACACTTGTATCATCTGCAAATAAAATTACATGGGATGAATTGTCTATGGTCAAGGCTAAATCATTAATATAAACTAGAAACAACAATGGACCTAAAATTGACCCCTGCGGAACACCATGTTTAATATTTCTAAATTCTGAATAAGTAACTTTATGACTATTTGGTACATTTACTTCTACTTTTTGTTTTCTATTTGATAAGTACGATGTAAACCAACCCAACATCTCATCTTTAATACCATAAAACTTCAATTTTTTTACTAATATACTATGGTCTACACAATCAAATGCTTTAGCCAAGTCACAAAAAATCCCACCTACATGTAGTTTCGAATTTAATGAATTTAGTATTTCATCCACCAAACTAAAAGCAGCATTCTCTGTCGATTTTTGTTTTCTAAATCCAAACTGTTCTAAAACTAATATATTGTTGGACTCCAGGTAATGATATAATCTATTATACATAACTCTCTCAAACACTTTTGAAAATGTTGTTAATAATGATATGGGTCTGTAATTAGCAATAGTACATTTATCTCCCTTTTTGTATATTGGTTCTACTATTGAATATTTGAGTCTTTCTGGAAAAATACCACATTGCATTGACAAATTGCATAGATAGCTTAACGGAGGGGATAATATTTCAGAACAAGCTTTCAGAACTTTACTTGGAATTTCATCATATCCAGAGGAATATTTTGTTTTTAGTTGTTTTATCACATGCATGATTTCTGCTGCGGTAGTGGGAATAAATTTGAGACCTAAAAACTCAGTGTTAAATGCATCAGTTAGGTAACCAAGTGCAGCATCTTCTGCACAATCTTGAATGTTTAAGTTCTGAATAATATTTATATAGAAGTCGTTAAAATGATTTGCAATTGATTTTGGGTTATCTATTTTACTATCATTGATTTTAATGCAAGTAATATTTTCACTCTTTGAATATCGATTAGTTTCATTTTTAATAATATCCCAAATAGTTTTAATCTTATTATCTGAATTTTGTATTTTTTCATTCAGATACATTTTCTTTGCATCTTTTATAACTTTTGTCAAAGTTTTACAATAATTCTTGTAGTAATTAAGAACATGAGGATCATCACTATTCCTACTCTTTAAATATAGATTCCTTTTCCTAGCACATGATATTTTAATTCCCTGAGTTATCCACATGTTTTTACGTTTACATTTTTTCACCACCTTGACTGGAAAACATTCATTGAAATAATTCGTAAATGTAGTGAAAAATGCATTAAATTTATTATTAATATCAATGGTATTGGTACTATATACATTTTCCCAAGATTCATTTTGTAGACATGTATTTAAATGATGAAGAGATTCAGCATTTATAATCCTTTTTTTTTATTTTTAGATTAACACTTTGGAATTTTTCACTCATATTGAAAACACTTAGAATTTGTGCATCGTGATCAGACAGGCCATTGACTAATGGTACTGTTGAATAGGAATTCAATCTACTTTTATCTATAAATATATTATCAATGGCAGTACTACTTCCAGCTTGTGTTCTAGTTGGAAAACTTACTGTGTGACTAAGATTATAAGTTTCAAGAAGTGAGTTTAATTTTCTTTTACATGAGCTTTCTGATAGATAATCTATGTTTATGTCACCACAGATTACAAATTCGGTATGTGGTTTATAAAGTCTTTTCAATAATGAATCTAAGTTAGTTGTAAATTTCTTATAATCTCCCATTGGCGCCCTATAAACACATAAGATAATTAAATTTGATATCTCATAACCAATTTGTATTCCACAGATTTCAATATCTTGTTCAAGGCAAACATCAGATATATCAATTTTACTAAATAATAGATCCTCTCTGATAAAAATACAGGCACCCCCTTTTTGGAAGACATGTCTACAGAAATGAGAACCTAATACATATCCATGTAAAGACAGTTGTAGTATTTCCTGTTGCTTCATATGATGTTCAGTTATACATAATATCTGAGGTTTATGCTTTTGAGTTGCTAAAGAAGTGATCAATTCATCAGTTTTTTGTTTTAATCCCCTAATATTTTGATGAAAAATAGTGAAGTTACTGTGTTCATTACTAGAAACATCAGAGCATTTACAATTTAGTTGAACTTGTTTCAAACACCTTACTGGTGGGAGGTTTAACCTAAAAAAGGAGAAGCCCTAGCATTAACTAACACAGGAATATTACAACTCTGCTTTTTAACATGGCTGCCTCTGATGCTATTAGCAATAAGAACCGAAAGGTGCTCCTTGCCTCTACCATTCAGATGCAGGCCATGTAACGTATATTCATACCTTCTTATAGGGCTTACATCTATCAAACCAATGTGTGATGCCCCAGGTCTCATCAGAGCCCGCTCAAGCCGCATATTCACGCTCCGCACCCTCCTGTGAAGATACGGCTTGTCGTACCTGCTGAAAAGACTGAGAAATCCCACATTGGTATGGCTGCTCATCTCAATTATGTTGTTGATATCTTTCTCAATAGAATAGTTACAATCGTTATCAATACTATTACCTGGCCCACCCACTATAACTACATGATCCCTCTTAGAAAAATCTGAACTCAATTTCATCATATCCTCAACAACATTCTTGAGAGGAGCATTAGGCTTACATACACTAGATACTTCAAACTCATCGCCCAGTTTCGACTTCAAAAGTGAGGAAATACCTCTTGCATGGCTGCTTCCTAAAATCAATACTTTACTCCTACAATCATTAACCTTATCTGTTTTCTGACTTACCTTTACTAGTGTCGATACTGGGTCTGAGTTCTCCTGATCAACATTCATTGCTTGAAGAGCACTGAATTTGTTGGTGTATTAAAAAGTCGTCATTATACTCCATAGATCTTGCATTTAAAATTGCAGGGATTTAGTATTAAAGAATATCATCACCAATTTTACTAGCAACATTTTGATTCTCTTTTGTTTCACATGGCTTAGTATGGCCTGGTCACTAATGACACATGCAGCTCACGACAGAAAGAACTTACTGTGAGATCAAACTACGCATGCCCGGACTTGGTTAATAAAAACCTAAACTAACTAAACCTAACCTTCGTATATGCAAGATATGTAACTGTAGTACAAAGGTAACTTCATTTGATTTGGAATGTACACGCGAAAATAAATCCAGATAAGGATCACGCTGACACTACAAGAGAATACGTGAATGCACAGTTTGATCTCACAGCCAAGTTCTTCCTGTCGTGAGCCCCAATGGTGAGCATAGTTGGCACTGCTGTATGGCAGGCATTATCCAGTTGTTCCAAATGAATAACAGTTTTTTCTTTTTTTAAGTTGACTCTTCAAATGTTACAGATAGAATAATACAGAGTGGACTCCTCGAACTTCCATGATTTCCATTGCTTCTAAAAAAAATAACACGAGGATTATTTTTTATTTTATCAGGAAGAACAACAATAATAAAGACAATACACCTTCATCTCCACCTTTCATATCTAAAAAACAAAGAATCGAGGAATAGGGACTAAGTATGGAATATTTGAAATTTTAATGGCATCTGCAGCAAGGCAACATGAAGAGGATGAATGCCAGATCTTCGGGAACTTTATAGCTAAAAGATGTAGCAATGTTCATCCATAACATAGAGCAAAATCCAACATGCTATTATAAACGTTTACTTGATGTGGAATTGAGGCAGTGTGTCCAAACATGCCATCCAGTTCTTTCTACAGTTTACCGTATACATTGTTCTCAACATCATACTGTAATGTTCATCCACCACAATGCCCGTTACCATATTAAGAAAATTCCTTCAATTCTCCTGACCTTGTCAAGCAATGTACTGATTACACTCAATTCAAACCCAAATTTTTCTAGCATCAAGTACATCCAATTGCCAAGATGTGGATATGAATTTTCAGGCTTTCTTCATTTTTAAAAATAGTGTTTCATGGTGTTACTTAACCTTTTATATATTGGTAGAAAATAAGAATACCTACCTGTAGACTTCTGACACATTACCTGTGCACTCGGCTGATGTCAGAGTGTTGTGGAATTGCCTCGCTATAACTCACTACAAAAATATCAGTTCAAGGAGGCCTACTTAGCGCAGCAGAAGCAGGAAATATACGCTTTTTAGAACCACATGACAAGTAGACGTGTTTTTTACTCCGAGAGAAAAATTAAAGTTTTCTGGAAATGTAGTAGTGTATGCACAGAGTCTTTCTTCTCTGTCTTTTATCGTTATTTTCTCCATTAACAGTCAGACAATGCACAGAAAAAGTGTCCGAAATCTAAAAGTAAGATTGAATATTCTATTAAAATTACTATACTTGTGTATTTTGTTTAAGTCCTTCATTAACCCTTCTGCTGCCAATAGAACTACCCCACTGATGATTTGTCAATATAATTTTCAGTTTTCTCCATATTTCTTTTTGGAATTCCATGTATTTCTCGTTATATGCCTACTAACAATTTGAATTAAGAATAACATAAATAATTAATCTAATTTAAGATATAATTCACATTATTCATGTGGGGTGATCTTGTTACCCTCCTTCATAGTCTGTCATGAAAATTCCAGGGTATAAAATTCAATCTGTAGCTTAATTCTCTTAATTTCTAAGTTAGTCTGCTTTCAAATTATTTTATTTTGTGAGATTTATACTAATTTTTATATTGTTATGTATATTATCATGATTTTTTGTTCCCTATTTGAATTTTTTATTTCTGTGTGTTATGGTTTTTCTAAAAGTGATTTTGTTTGAAATAATTATTAGTGGAGCCTCTTTTCGATTATGGTTTATTTAACGACCCTCACAACTGCAGAGGTTATATAAGCGTCGCCAATGTGCCGGGATTTTGTCCCGCAGGAGTTCTTTCACACGCCAGTAAATCTACTGACATGAGGCTGTCGCATTTAAACAAACTTAAATGCCATCGACCTGGGACGGGATCGAACCCGCAACCTCGAGCACAGAAGGCCAGCACTGTACCGACTATGCTACCCAGACCAACTTCCTCTTTTCGACTTGTTGTTGTTGCATAGGTGGTGCTCGAATATTTCAATTTCAACAAAGAACTAAAATTTTATTTATTAGTTTTATATTTTTATTATAACTTCAAAAAATTTTTATTTTATTTTATTATAAACAAATGTTTTTGAAATGTTCATTGTTTTATATATGGTGTTCTAATATTTAAATTTCAAGAATGAACTGAATTGATTTCCAATTTATGTTATAGTACTGTGACTTTCATTGCTTGTATGGAAGTGTTTTCTACCATGTCAAAATTATGTAGCATTAAGGAGTTTGTCTTGAAATGAAAGGGAGGTAAATTTAAATTTACTGTTCATGTTACCTCATTGTGTCATTGGTAACATATCTAAAGTTCGTTAATTTTGGTATACTATGTTTTCAGCAAAATGGAAGAGGACTTTTGAACCACTCTGTATTTTTTAAAATAGGATGATTACTTTATATTTTTACTTTTTTTAAAGTCAATAATACATACAGTAAATTGTTTATATTTCAAATGCTTGACAAAGATCGGTATATGTGGTAATTTTATTATCCTCCCCTTGGTAGTACAGTAGTAAGTTGTAAAAAACCTTGGTAGCAAGATGGTTGAGAACTTGATACACTTCAGGAACAGTAATACTTATAGACTGTTAGGAAATTGTGACTAGATATTGCGGATAGTATATGAATCACCAAGCAATCAGAAAATGCATTGTCATTGTTAGATTTTCTTGGACATAAGTAGGTTCTCTATTCTATGTGGTATCCTTTTTCTTGCTACCTAGTAGCGTCCCCAGACGTCCCAGTTTAGCTAGGATAGTCTCGAATTTCTAACATCTGTAGGTACCCCTGTCCCAAAAGAGTGTGTCTAGGATGCCAAATGTCCCAGTTTGCTCCAAGTATAATATCGTTTATGTGATAAGGCATTGCAAAAAATTTTTTTCTTAAATTTCCTAAGTGCATCCCCGCCATGTTATTACAATTATTGAAACATACTTATGTACAAACTTTCAGATGTTTAGGTCATATTTTGACCCTTGCCTACCTCAATAATCAACTTTGCTATAAGGTACACAACATGTACAAAGCAAGCACGAGCTACTTTTAGTTTTGCAAATGAATGAGAGCTCTTTGATAACGTGAGATCTCTCGTTTTTGACACTACAGCTTCAAATTCAGGATGGAAAATCGGAGCACGTGTACAGCATGAAAAATTACTGGACAAAAACTTGTTTGTTGCTTGTCTGCATCACGTTTTTGAGAGAATCTTGTGTTCGGTTCACAAGAGATTGTTTGGTGAAACATCAGGTCCTGAAAATGACAATTTCATTCAATTCAGGTACCGGTACTCTATTTGGAAAACTATCAATACAGAAAAAAAATTAACGACCATACAAATCAAGGACAGGTCACTGAAACTCATAATGGAAAATACAATTCAATCACTGAAGAGAATACTTTCCACCTCAAATAGAAATAACTTATTACCTCGTGCTGATTATTGGAAGTGTGCTGAACTGATGTTGTTAATTCTGGGAGAAATACCTGAATGAGGAATACACTGGTTAAAACCTGGAGCAGCTCACCACACTCGATGGATGCCGTCCATTTTGTATCCAGCAAAGATGTTTGCTTTCAGTGCTCAAGCAGGATATAACAAGATCATGATCGATAAATTAGAAGCACTATGCAAATTCAATGCACTCTTCTATGTTGAAAAATGGCTCTCTTCATCCAATGGTGCCGATGCAGCCTACAATGATCTGAAGCTGTGGCATGAGACTTGACCAAATACCGCAAGCACGATCCTCAAGTTGCTAATGCAGCCATACAAGCCATGGAAAGACACTTGTGGTATTTAACCAAAGAGTGTGCAGTGTTCTCCCTATTTTCAAACAGAGTTACTGATTCGGAATGGCAGAAAATTGCTCGGACATTATTTCGATTTCTGAGATCAAAAGAATTTGAGAGGGGCATTCCAACATTTCCAATCCTGAACCACAGTACGAAACTCTCGTCTCTTATTGCCCCTAAATCTTGGTTCTTGAGGGCCAATGGCTTGGAAAATCCATTAGCCAATGGCATCTAGATCCCAGATATCAAGAAGCTGAGGCATACATACGGCATTTCAAAGTGGTGAATGATCTCTCTGAATGGGCCATAAAGGTGATTCAAGACTTCTCAACTAGTGTTATCAATGACGAAACTCAAAAACAGTACTTATTGCAAGTGGTTAAATATCATTGCAAACAAATTCCCAACTTTAAAAAAGAGACATTAAGGATGTTAACAGCAGCCTCCAACAAACCTTAAATTCAGTAAATCTAGTGATTTGATGTGGATATTGTATAGCTGAGGGCAAGATTTAATTACAGTACTTATTAATTACTATATATGTGGATTTACAGTATTGTATAATGACCTGCATTAAAAGAGAAACATTTAATATTACATTTTCACATTATTTTACTATAAGAAAAGAATGTCTTATTAGTCAGTCATGTTGGGCGGGGTCAAGACATGACCAAATTACCTAAAACTTGGGGTACACTCATATTTTATCAAGTGAAACAACATAGAAGGGGTGCATCTCGGAAATTAAAAAAAAAAATAATAATTTAATTTTAAAAATAATTTTCCCCATATCCTCATGCAATGGCCTACCTATTTAAAATTTCTCAATTTCATTAGCAAATATTCAACTGGTTGCAGTTCTATCCCCTCTGACACTCAATGAGAATATCTTAGTATGAGTATACATTCTTACTATTTCCGGTGTTGGTCATTCTGATTCTGATTGCTTCTCTAACTGGCATTTACAGTTGCAGTTCGGATACATTTGCACATGGGAGTTTTGTTTTAGTTTTATTGAATTTGAATGTTAATCATTATTAGATGAACATTAAAAGTGTAGACCATGTGTAGGAAGTGAAGTCTGTTCTTTGAATGTAGTTATAGCCATTCGTTCTCTTGTGAAACCTACCTGCACATAAGAGGAAGAAGAAAGTGGGCTTAGAAGCTTCCCTCCCTAAAAGCTTCCACTTGCAGCTAGCTAGCTAGCTCACTTACCTCCACCATAGGGTTTTTACTATGAGCAATGGTGCACACATTCATTTGGTTTCACAAGATAACGAATTGCCTATATCAGTTTAGTTTCTTACCAGCATGACTAAGAGAAAGTGCCTTTCTTGTTTTACTGAATATGAATGTTAACTATTATTCAATGAACGTTAAAAGAATAGACAAGTGTAGGAAGTGTAGTATTTTGTTTTATACAGTTCAATAGCTATCAATTCCTTACCATCATGCCTAAAAGAAATTATAACTTTCTAGACAATGTAAAAGTGCGATATCCTTAATTGAAAAAATTTATTCAAGTCAAAAAGTGAAAATCAGTGTTCAGCATCAGTCACGTAGGTAGGACAGATATTGTAGACTATATCAAGACTACAAAGCACAAAACTGCAAAATTGGCAAAATGCTCTCGTCAAGCATTCCCTAAATTCTTCAGGTACAAATTTATAGGTAAGAAAAAAAAAGGAATTGATTATCCAAGAAGCCACTTCTGCATTTAACACTATCGAACATAATCAGAGATTCAGAATTGATGAATTTTATCTCTATTCTCTTTAACCCAGGAGTGGTCGCTAGGAAAAAGTCACGCGCTTGGTCACACTTGTGGGATTCCCTTCACATTACGTTTTCTAGTTCTTTTTTTTAAATAATGTTCAAATCTGTAATAAATAATAAATTGGTACTTGCATTGACTGTTGTATTTATTTACATTGAAGTGAATATGAGTAGGTTAGGATAAAAAAGGACATGAAAATGTGGCACTAGAACAAAATAGTAATAAACTACGCAGTTACAAGACAGACAATTTTAATCAATACGAGTAAAGTAGGCCTATACAAATAAGAATTGAAGGTAACGCAGATCAACGTAAACATAGAAAAAAATGCAATAATTTCCATAAAAGCCTCATGTCTACTACTCCTTCTCTTGGTCAAGTAATAAAATATCACCATCTCTGGTTTTCTTTTCGCTCCTGTCATCATCTATTCGGTCATCATGATGAATTGTTGACAGAAGCAACACACTTTTATTCCTTCTTAGAATAAACGATGCCAACATGCCTATTTTTTTAAAAGCTGAACATCTCGTTCCTGGATGATTGCCACACAATTGTCACACAGGTCATTGCACCTAGTGTAAGATGACACACAGCAATTGTCACATTTCGCCTACTTCAATATAACCTACAGCATATTTTGACATACTGTACTTATATGCAAGTTAAATAAGAATAATATTAACAATTTTTTTTTAAATATATATACATACAGAGTGATTCAGGAGGATTTACTGTCACTTACGGAGCTTATTTCCGAAGACATTCTGAGCAAAAAATGTCATCTAAACATGAGTCCTAATCTAAATATTTTCAGAGTTACACTAATTTGAAGTTATTTGTAAAATACCATTATTCTTGAGTTTTAAGGGTAAAAGAATATTACAGATAAAGAATGAACTATTCAGGAGTATAATTTCTTTAATTAGCTAGAATTCTGAAGCTAAAAATGTGCTGTGAATTCCATAATTGCTTCGTACAGAATTTTTTTTAGATTTTTAACTACAAAATTACCTTTTTCTTATGCATTTATTACAATTCCTACAAATCAATTGCTTGTAAATTCTTTAAGATTGTACATTAGGACGCATAATTAAACTGCAATGAATCAAGTTTATAAAGTCGTATGATTTGTAATAATTTTTGTGATAAGTGCGTGTGAATGATGTACTTTTTAGTTAGAAATTGAAAAACAAAATCTGTAAAAAGCAATTAACACATTTTTAGCTTCAGAACATTAGCCAATTAAAGAAATGATACTTCTGAATAGTTCATTCTCTATTTGTAACATTCTTTTACCCTTAAAACTAAAGAAAAAAGGTATTTTACTAACAATTTTGAAATTAGTGTAACTCTGAAAATATTGAGATTAGGACACATATTTACATGAAATTTTTTGCTCAGAATGTCTTCGGAAATAAGATCTGTAAGTGGCGGTAAATCCTCGTGAATCACTCTGTATATTTGGAAAAGTTATTGAGTATCATAAGTATTGTTTATAATTTTGAGGTCGATAAATTTTACGAGTATTATTAAATTTTATTGTATTTCATACTTAACAAATCGAAGTCATGCTCACAGGAACGTAGATAATCCAGGATTTGGCCCTCATTTTTATACAGTACACATTATAACACTCAGCAATACTGTGCAACCGACAATTGACTCATGCGTGATTCATTCTGTCTCTTCCTTATTCTTCTTCTGGCATTGAGTTAAAAAATTTGTGACATTTCTTCTTGTTCATTTTAATTTCGTTCAATAATAAACACAGAGAGGGGTAACGTTTTTCAACCATTAGCTGGAAACATTGATGCCATTCCTCTGTAACGTTATTAGTTTTTGGCTCTTGCAATATGACTGCATTGTATTGGTTCCATAAATGGAGTGCATACCTCGGACATACAGTTCGTCGTCTTCCCCTTCAATCTTCCTCGAATATAAGTTACATTAAAATAATCTGCAACTTTTAATAACAGTTCTGAAATATCTCCATACAACTAGTCATATGCTAAAGGTATATCTGCTATTGGAACAAAAGCCAGACTTAACAGCTGATGTACTCCATTCCTAAATGCCCTATTGTCTGCATTGTTATATGAAGCTTGCAAATCTGTAGCCTGTACAATCCTATAAACTGATTGTCCCATGTGAAAGAATGAATGTGCCCATTGGGTCGAAAACGACCCACTTCTGTTATCAGTCTCCCTGCATTGTGGAAAACACCATGCAATTATTTCTAACCTAGGTACATGTAGGCTTACATGACTTAGCTCAAAATGTCTGTACTAATTTAAACAAAATGTGTCATGGTTTGTTACCAACCTTGGATTATTTGGGTTCATCTGTAGCGCTAAATGCAACGTGTAGGGCATGTCAGCCACAACAATGCTCATTTAAGGAGAAAATTGCGCAGGAAGAAAGAAATGATCCGCAGTAGTGTAAATAACAATTTCATCAACAATAAAAGAAACAAAGACCTTTAATAATAGAAATGAAACTAACATTTATGGGTGGGTCGAAAATTACCCAGTGGGCATAAATCGCTGATTAAGGTGAATGTCGATGAATGCTGATAACGAGAAATTGCATCATAGCTTCTGCCTTTGTTTATTATTTTTTCAGAGGAGGAATTGATATTTTTGTATGTGTCGCGAATTGCAATGTTGCCAATACAATTCTAGTAGGCCTAAATAGTGCTATCTGTCCAGTACTCTCGCCAACGACAATGATCGGTACCGAGAGGGTGCATATTCACTGTACTTGAGCAATAGCTGAATTTAATACTGTCACAACGATACACTGCATTGATGTCGTGAAAATTAGACTGCACTGTACCGCTACGCCTGAGATAAGAGATTGTCACATACTTCATTCCGAGCAGTTGTCTTGGCTGCCATAGATAATAATTCATCAGACAAGTAATATAAGGGGCATTTTAGAATATCATTTATCTCACTATTATGTATCTTTATTTCTAGGCCACGTTAGTTATTGTGCAGTCACCCTTGTCCTTTTATTGGTTTTACCTCATTGCCAGGAGAAACTATTTTATGTTTAGCTTTCCTAGTAAGTTGTTATTATCCCCTTGGTCGGTGGAGGATAGATGTACCTTGCCTAATTGTTACACAAATTAAGGACTGCTTTCTATATTGTTAAGATTGGCTTTTATGTTATTATAGTAGCCATTATTAGTACAAGTTCGTTAGCGTTTTATTTGCTATTGTTAAATCCCGAGACAGTTCAGAGTTTACTTATTATGTCATCATGTTCTGTATCCTGTCATGTCCTCGGCAGGGAGAAGGACATTATGCCACAGTTACAAAGACATATATGTGCTTTAAAAGCATAAAAAGTCAAGTAATATGTTAAACTCTTCCGAAGTGTTACTTTTACATGGAAGCTAAGATGCGTATTCCTCTCTCATGTATCTTTTACCCTTCTATAAAGAAATTCATGTAAAGTTTGTGATCATGGAGCTCATTGAAAAGTATTTTAAATGCTACCATAGCATAAAATATATTTTATAACTATATATTTTATAACAATACAGGTAATGAGCATCATTATATTTCGAAAACAGTAGTGGAGCACCACAAGTGATTACAAATATTCTCTTCAATTCTTAATTTTTTTCAATGTTAATGTTTGAACTAATACAAAACATATATTACAAATATTCTAATTGTTACATAGGAAATTACATATGAATTTTATGTTAAGCTGCAAGATACAAGGTGCAGTAAACATATTTCCAAACTGTGCTCGTATTTATTATACCATTAAACATATATGTGTCACTGAAGATTGCTGCTTTCATGCCTGTTGAGTCAATCTATCAAACAGTGTCAGATTGTCTTCAAGCCTTCAGTACTCGTGTGGGGAACACCTGTCAACCAGCGTGTTTCTTTTCATTGTTGTATTTCCTAGAAAGGATTTACAATGGTGAGACTTTAGGTACCTTCAAAACCAAGTTCACGTTCTTTAGTTTCAGTCTTGAAGTTCCTCGTATAACTTGCGTAGCTAAGGTTTTATTCTTCTGGGTGGCAATTGTCAACCACGCGACTTTTTACATTACGTTTTCTGTAAAGTTTTGGTAAATATTCATTATCACTTTTGTGAGTTATATACTGTATCTTTAGGGATACAGTGATACCTGCCTTTGCGGTCACTTCATTTAAACGGCCACCTGGCCAAAAGGCCAATTTTCTCTGGAACCAATTGGATTTTCCATAAGATCAATACAAATTCTCTCTTTATGTAGCAGCCACTTCATGTGCCAGCCAGCGGCCGGGGTCTATTTGGATTGGACCTGACTATAACAGTCACTGTCCAACAAAAAATCTTTTCACGGATACTGTCTGACCTATTTTTTCGATGGTTAGAGGACAGGAAGCAATAGCTAAGTGTACAACAGTATACCCTCCATATCTTGGGGTTAGTTGGTTACTGTTTTATGACTCTTTTGTCACTTTCCACTCCGACCCTGCACAGCTATAAATTCTTATTCGTTTTTTAAGGATTGAAACACGGACTTTTTCTATCGAAAATGTCACAGTATGTTTTAGGTAGTTAACCATTCTAATTTTTTTTTTTATTTTCTTTCTCCTCTTTCTATCTTTCTCTATATGGACCAGCTTTTACGAATTTTTCTTCTTTTCATTCACTTAATTCAGAGGAATTGTGAAGTTAGTTTGAGAGAGAAATCATGTCTAACAATAAATTTATAGTGGTGTTAAGTTTAGAGGAGAGACGAAAAATGATTGAAGAAAGTGAGAAGGGAACGTCTGTGAGAAAAATTGCAGAAATATTCAAATATGGAAGGACACAAATAAACGGTATAATTAAGAATAAAGATGAAATATTAAAAGAATGGGAGGAAGAGAGAATCTGTGTTTAGTAATGTGAATGATTTCATTTACGAATGGTTCAAGTGTGCGAGGGTGAAGAAATTGCCAATAAGTGGGCTTATGATTCAAGAGAAAGCTCTTGAAATTGCCAAAGAACTCAATGTAAGAAATTTTGTTGCTAGTAATAGTGGTTAGAGTGCTTTAGAAAACGGCATAACATTGCATTTCGTTCTGTGTCTGGTGAAGAAGGTGACATTACAACCAATGTTATTGAAGAATGGAAAAAATAGACTGCCTTCAATTCTTGCAGAATATGAACTCAGAGACATTTACAGTGTTGACGAAACAGGTTTTTTTTCAGGGCCCTCCCTAACAAAACTTAAGTTTTAAGAAAAAAGAGTGTAAAGGGGGGAAGTTGGCAAGACAGAATAACCCTGCTCTTTTGTTTTAATGCTGCAGGAGAAAAAGAACCACTCTTAATGATAGGGAAATCATTGAAACCGAGATGTTTGAAAAATGTTGACGTGGGCTTATTGGAGGTGAAGTGGACTGCCAACAATAAAGCTTGGATGACATCATCATTGTTTGAGAATTAGCTATGCATTTCAATTCCAAGATTAAACGACAAAAACGCAATGTGATCCATGAAATTGGTGTTTCTTCTCCCAAATACCCCATCACACCTCCAGCCCCTTGATCAAGGTATTATCCAATCATTTAAACTGAGGTACCGCAAGCGAGTTTTGAAACGGCTAGTTGCAAGAATGGAACAGGCTGACATTAATATGCATGATTGTTGTACGCGCACAGTCCTAAAAAGTCAGTAAAATTCAGTATTTTCATGCTGATGCATAAAAAAACGCAACCTTAATCAAGCGGCCACCTGATAAAACGGTCATTTTACAAGGTAACTTCAGATGGCCGCTTTAGACAGGTTTCACTGTAATTCATATAATGAAATTTTCTCATGAAATTTCGGCCAGTGTATGGGACCGGTGCCCACCCAGCATCGTGATGCACTTGGGACCTACGATAGTTAGCGAAATCCGGTTGCGAATGCCAGCTATAACAGCTGGGAGGATCATCGTGCTAACCACACAATACCTCCATTCTGGTTGGATGATCGTCCACCTCTGCTTCTGCATGTGGGCGTGAGGCCAGCAACCGGCTGGTCGGTCTAGGCCCTCCACGGGCTGTAGGGCGGATTATTATTATATTAATTCATATAATGTTAACATAGCTGACATCAAGGAGATGTATGGGCAAAAATTTCAACAATATATTTAATATATTAATAACAAAATCATATAGGCCTAGGTAAACAATATGTATATGACATATTCACACACTACTACAAACTGAAGACTGCATATTTTTGGACGATTAATACTTCCCACTCCGCTCGGCTTGGTTGTAGCAACAAAAGAATCTACCTGCAACCCTCCCCCCCTCACCGATGGCAAGAATACCTCAGGTCCCAGCACTAAACTCGTCGGAGGAAGACAGTAGTTTATTGTCTTTAGTACAGAATGGGTATGTGGTTTGCCACTTATACCTAGGATTTGTTTTGCTACCTGGTAGTGGTTTGAATTTAGTTGTGCCTCTATTTGGGCCTGAGGCTTTGGTAATATGGCCATGGCGTAGTCTTGTAGTGCTATCAAGAAGTTGTTGTATAGTAGGTGACGTGCCATGGGGTGATTTCCACAATATCTGCTGGTTATATACTTAAATATTATTGCTCTCCATTTTAATTTCTGGAGGAGGTTTGAGTAATGTGTTTTTCCCGAGAAGTTATTGCTCATATCTACACCCAGGATTTTGATACAGGTTTGGGTATCTAGTCTGTGTTTCTGGATTTCTATTTCATTCCATAAGTAAGGGCGCTTTCGACTTTTATGGAATATGATATGTTTACTTTTCCTAGGATTTATTGTTAGTCCTCGTTGATTAAGGTAAAACTGGATGGTCTCAATGTCTTCTTGAATGTATTGTTTGAGATTTTCTGTAGGTTTGTCTTGGGGGATTTTGGTTGTTATATATATCAAGGGTATACGGGAAAAACGATCAAGGTCCATCAAAAATCGAAATTGAATTAATAATGCTATCTTATAGTGGAAAAGAAGTACTATCATGTGGTCTAGCTAGTAATAAGAACTCATCGTTCTTGACATTCCACTACGTCAATTTCTATTAAATACACACATAAGAAAGGATAAAGTGCTTAAACTTTAAAATTCGTTTTTCTCGAAACTTTCTAAAATGGACCTTGATCGTTATTCCCGTGTACCCTTCATATGTCATCAGCGAAAATTAGTACGAGTATGTTGCTTTTTTGTAGTGGGAGCTGTGATAGGCCCATGATGTAAATGGTGAAAAGTATTGGACTGAGCAACGAACCCTGTAGTATTCCTAAGTTAGTAATTCTGGTTGTTGTGTTTCCATAGGCTGCCGGGAAGGACACAGTTCTATTGGTCATGAGATTAATGATGACTTAATTCTGTGGCCGGGAGGAAAAAGGTCTTAAGTCAATTTTTTGTGTAAATGATATATTCTGAAAGCGGAAACAATTCTCTACAATCTGGTAAAACGGTTAAAGTCAAATAAGACTCCTGACTGGATTTATAGAGCATTACCAAATGTCCAAAGTATTTTTTGAATCGAACACACACAGAATAAAGGACTTAAGAATATTTAATACTTTATTCCTTACAAACCATCACATGTTTTCTTTCCATGCTTCCCTATTAAGAAGGTCTAAAATGTATTTTAGCCATTTTATCACATACCGATGCCCTTTCCTTTTAAAACTTTAAGCACGAGGGTAAACAGCCCTATAATTGTTTAAGATCCATTTTGCATTCCTAATAATTCACATTTCTCATTTAATGGCTTCATTGCCAAATGCAAGGCACTAGACAACAACATTTCTCATTTATTTTGATATGAAAAAGGTCTTATGTTTAATAGTCCCTTCTACTCAGTTTGGGTTCTAGTCTTAAAAGGGCTTAAGTGCGGCTATTTTTGGAAATAATCAAGAAAATTGTTAATTGAGCAACATTACCTATTTTAAAAGAAATATAAACAAATAATATCCAGGAAAAACGCCTTAATTAAAAAAACTCTATAATTGATACCAATTTCAATCTTTCTACTGCTTTCCTGAAAAGTATAAAATTTCTGCTTAAGACCTTTTTCCTCCTGGCCACAGAAATATATCTGGAGGGAGTGAAATTTTTCCATTTCTTGTTGTAGATTTGAGAGTATCACTGAATTATAGGCATTTGATATGTTCATCGCTTCTAGATTGAGTTGTTGCCTTTGGGTCCATGCTGATAAAATATCTAAGACTATATGCAGTAGACAATGTGTTGTATTGTGTCCCTTTCTATATCCATATTGACATTTGGGCCATTGTCCCATTCTTTCCATATAAACAAATAATATTCGTTGTGTTAGAATTTTTTTCAAATATTTTCCTTATGGTATTTGTTAGGATTATCGGACGAAAATCTTGCACCTGGAATCCTGTCGTTCCTGGTTTTTGTATGGGTATGAAATAATATTGTCTCCATGAATTAGGGATCGCATTTTGTTTTAGAATATGTGTGTATGCTTTTGCTAATATTGTATAGTATTTGTCAGGCAAATTTTTCACAATTTCATAAGAGATTCCATCAGATCCCGTGACCATTCCTTTCTGCACTGTTTGTAGTGCTATTTTAATTTCTTCAGGCGTGATGTCTGTTGTGAGGTTATCTGCCACCCCGTCATAAATGAAATGTAGCAAGCGGTTTTTATTCTGGACCTCATGTGGTGCGATCATGTTTAGGAAGTCCTCCTGTAACTTAGGGTGTCTTTGTATAATGGAGTTTTGGGGACTTTCTTTTCGTTTTATTTGCTTCCACACCATTGAAGTGGATATGTGGCCTGTAATTTGGGAGCAGAAGGTTTTCCAGGCCTTGCGTTTGGCATTGAGAATGAGCCTTCGTATCTTTGCCTTTTGTCATTTGTATGCAATGTAATTGGTTAAATTTTTTTGGCGGATGAAAATTTTTGCCATTTCTTTCCTCTTGTTGATTTCCTCCCTTATCTCCTCACTGCACCATTTGGGTTTGACAGTACTGTGCCAGTTTTTGGTCGATTTGGCTGGTTTGTTGCGATTTTCCTCAAATTGGCTGTAGTCTGTTGTGATTTGCACAAGCTGCTCAATATCCACTTCCGTGCCTGCCTGTATGATAACTACTTTTGTGCTCTGTTGGCGAATTGTTTGTATGTATGTATGTATTTATTCACACCGCAATGGGTATATACCCGGTGGCAGTGGTAACTAATTACACTCAATAATGACAATAATAAACTTATTAATTAAAAATACAATTAATAATAATACTAATAATTAATACTAACAATAATTTATAATAATAATAATAATAATGATAATAATAATAATAACAACAGGGAATATCCTAAATTAACCCTTTGTTACTCGCGTTAAATTTCGTAACGCCAGTACTCACCTGGATTACAATGGTAATCCACATTTGTTTTTGTTTACAGACAAGGTTTAAACATTGCAATTAGATTTAAATGTTAAGAAATATATTGTTTTCAGTTATT
This sequence comes from Periplaneta americana, assembly GCF_040183065.1. NCBI lineage: Eukaryota > Metazoa > Arthropoda > Insecta > Blattodea > Blattidae > Periplaneta > Periplaneta americana. The sequence continues at coordinate 152,672,439 of NC_091124.1, read as the reverse complement.
ACAGTAATGAGAATGGATATGTTACGCATAACGGAACGTATTCAATATAAATATTAATAATGAAATATATTATAGTACACAAATTGCATTCAAGTGACATGTTTGCATAATATTTCCACACTGGACGTGTCTGTGAGTCATATTTATTGTTGCACCATAGTTATGAGTTAGTTCACTATCATCATAATTATGTAGGATATCTAGCATTGTTGCTCACTCGCTGTTTGAAGGTCACCTGAACTCTTGATGTAATCTCTTCCGCAGGAAACGCAAGTTCACTACTGCTGACCTTTCTTACGTCATATTTGATAACTAAATACCTCACTCAGGGGTGTAGCAATGAAAAAATTCAGGGATGTAACAATCATTCTCACTTCACTTGTAATATTTTACTAAATTTTTTGTGTGTTGTAAGAAGGATATTGATGCACTTTTATTTTTATGTTTGCTGTTCACACTTTACACACGTGAGTCTAATCTACATCTGATTCAATTATCTGAGTAGACCTATGCATTTCTTCTATACTGTTCAAACAAATTACATCTGAATGAGTAGGAAAAATTCTCTTCAAGCACTGGAAACAAGATTTTCTTGTGCTCTTGTGTCTTGTTCTACCACACATGTAGCAAATACCAATACCTTCTGGCCGTGTTCCTTCGTCTTGATTTGTTTGTGGAATGCCTAAAAGTTGCTCTCCTCTTCTCTTTATTTGTCTTGAAATTGTCTGTTGGGTGATACGCTCGAAAATTAGTGGCTTCATTAGGTCCAGAGCAAGCGTTTTTAGGAAGTTTTTCCGTAGAATTTTTTTTTTTTTGTTTGCAGAATAAATAACAAGAGCATTGACACCTGCTATGTTTAGTAAGTCAAAGAAAATAGTCAGAGACCAGTGGGGTGAATTTCTGCTTACATCATAGGCTGAGCATAACTGTTTCAGGACATCCACAGCACATTTAGTTCTATTATAGAATGACATTGTTTCAGGTTTCTGGCTTCGTCCCGTTTCCTCATCCATTTCCTTATGATAATGCATGGTTGATAATGCTAACACTGTTTTGTTTTTCTTTGGTACATAAGAAATAATTGTGCACCTTTCATTGAATCCAAACAATGTACTGTTAACTTGCCTGTCTTGACTAGTTATGAAATGGGGAGGGATTTCTCTTTTGTTTTTTTCCAAGGTTCCTACAAGTATAAGTTTTTCATTTTCTAGAAGATCTAAACACAGAGGAATGCTCGTGAACCAGTTACCGGTGGTCACATTTCTTTCTGTTCCTTTGATGGGATGAACCAGCCTTTTCACCACTGCAAGTGCACTGTTACTTTGGTAAAATGGACAATCTGGTTGAATACCAGCATAAATTTCCAAGTTATGAGTGTAATATGTTTTCACATCCATCATAGCAAAAATTCTGATCCCATATTTTGCTGGTTTAGTAGGTATATACACTTTCATGGGACATCGTCCTCTCAACGCAACCAACTGCTCGTCTATAGTTACATATTCGCTTGGAATGTAGCACCTTTGTGACTTCTGAACAAATAACTCGAACACTTCACGTACAGCAGCCACTTTATCAATTTCTTTCCTTTCTTGCCTGTTATGAATGTTATCAAAGCCAATGTTATCGTAACAAAAATTGGAATCTATTGTAGGTCATAGTCTGGTAAATTGACTCTATACCTGTGCCATTTTTATCCCATAGTTCTCTTACGTTCAGTCTTCCCGATTTCAAAGCGCCAGCAAGATACAAAATACCCTAGAGTGCTCGAATTTCAACGTCATTTGTCAATTTGCAAGCTCTGTCACGTCCGTAATTACGCTTCACTTTTTCAATATAAATATTAGTACACCTTACTATTACATTGATTATTGTTTGATCAATAAAGCAGTCAAAACATTCTGTGTGTGTCCGCGCATTTTTTGCAGCTCTTTTAGGGCCCGGTAAATGAATCACTATATTCTGTGCTCTTCTTCTCCCTCGTTGAGCTACTGGTTCTTTCTGCCAAATTGTCTTGTTGTCTCTCCCCTTATAGCAGTTTCCATCATTTATAGACATTAGTCTTTCATCATCATCACGATAATCATCATCCTCCTCCTCCTCCTCATTGTCTTGTTCTGAATTAGAATCGTGAACTTCATTCAAAAGATCTTCTCTGTTGCTTTCATCATCACTTTCATTTTCTATGCCATCATCCAGATCTTCATCTAGCCACTTGCAAAATATATTGCTTATATTTTCCGTACCCATTGCAGCCAACTACAAAGAGGATGGAACGATATCACACATTTTTTTCATAAAGTTACTGCATTGTATCACTCAAAACCATATAAAAACAATTTCACTTATCTGATAAAGTCAGTACTCGCGTGGATTACAATGGTAATCCACTCGGAAAAATTGTGTATCGCTTGATAAAACTCCGTATAACTTTGCAAAGCGTTGCGACAAATATGTCTAAACACCAGTAATGCCTCACTTAGACTGAGACGAGAAATTGCATTGACGCTCAACTACGCAGTGCTGCAGGCGGTGGCGTAATACAGGATTACTATTGTAATCCACACGAGTACTGAAGGGTTAAATGAAACGATCCCTTAAAATAACATTTGAAATAAATCTAATTTGTATCTTAAACTTAAGATCGAACTAAAACCCACGAGTATGATATGTTCATATCTGCACAAGTACCTTTCAACATTACACTCATTTCGCTGTTAACTCACTCACTGCACTGGAACTATGACACATTTCACTGATTCTATCCTGATTTCACTAACACTTCAAAAACATTTCACTCTTCAAATACTTTGCACTACCACTATAAACTATGAAGCTTCACTGACAGGAACACGTTTCACTTACACTACACACTTCACTGACACAACATAATTCTTCACTGATACAACACTTCAATAACAACATATCATTTACACCCTTTATATACTATGTATAATTACCGTCTATTAGTAAAGGCCTTAAGTCTATTTTTAAATACATTTTTGGTTGTTGGTAAAGCCTTTAGTAAGTCTGCAGGTAAAGCATTCCAGTCCCAGATAGTATGATCGAGAAAAGAAAACTTTCCAGTGTCCGTCCTCTGCCTTCTTTCCCTCAATTTATATGAGTGGTCGTTCCTTGAAGAGTAATTTGGCGGCTGCAACCTATTTTTTATTTCTCTCCAGGCAGGCTCACCTCTGTATGTTTTGAACAATGCGCATAATCGAATTCGCGTTCTCCTGTCCGTGAGTGTGTCCCATTTTAATGGTGAATTTTTCCGACAACACTTAAGAGCCCGTTTTTTAATCTTTTCCAGTGTCTTAATATGTTCTAATCTGTAAGGATCCCAACATGCAGCACCATATTCCATTACTGGACGTACTAGTGATTTATATGCAACCTCTTTGGATTTATCAGAACCTTTTCTTAGTACCCTCATCACAAAGTGTAATGCGCTCCATGCTTTTCCTGCTTTGTCTGTAACGTGTTCCCCCCAGCCGAGATCGCTGCTAAATGTTATTCCGAGGTATTTACATTTGTTAACTTCCGTAATGGTTTCACCCCCTAACGTATACGATGCGACTATTTTATTTCTTTTCCTTGTAAAGCTGATGGCTTTGCTCTTTAGAGAATTTATTTTCATTTTGTTGGCTATTGCCCAATCGTTTATTCTATTGATGTCATTCTGGAGAAGAGTAGTATCTTCATAACTTTTTATTTCCCTGTATACCATACAATCATCCGCGAATAAGCGAACCCTAGACAAGATATTAACTGGCAGATCATTTACAAAAGCCAAGAATAGAAGAGGCCCCAAGACACTCCCCTGTGGGACCCCGGAAGTAATTTCAATTGGGTTCGATAATTCCTCTCCTACCTGTACTCTCTGAGTGCGACAAGTTAAAAATTCCTTGATCCACTGGAGCACTCTGAAGTCAATCCCCATTGATTGTAGTTTTAACCAACAATATATCATGTGGGACTACATCGAATGCGCGTGAAAAGTCAATAATCACTGCATCTACTTGGCTACTGGAATCTATTCCGTTTTCTAAATCCTGACATACAGTTACTAATTGACTCTCACATGAATAGCCCCCCCGAAATCCATGCTGACAGTTATGTAACCAATTTCAGTCATCCCAATGCTGCCTTAGATAAGCTGAAATAAAGTGTTCCATCTGTTTGCAAACCACAGAGGTGAGGCTGACCGGTCTGTAATTTTTTGTATCTGAGCGAGACCCTGACTTATAAATTGGCACCACTATTGCATCTTTCCAATCTCGCGGGACAATACCATTGTTAATTGATATTTCAATTATATGCAATGTCGTTTGATTACTTGGTTGATTGATATGGATATGGGAAAATGATCACTGCTCATATTATCCATTTTGATTTGCCAGGTCGCAGTTGGAATGAGATTGTTTGAGAGGAAAGTGACGTCTGGTGAGCTATTTTACTGTCCTTTCTTATCATGAATAAAATTCCTCCACCTTCTCTTTGTAGTCGGTCTAAGTGTATGATTGTGAAATCCTGGATAGTAAATTTTGGTACGAGTGTAACCATGTTTCAGATATGAAAATTATGTCAGGCTCTTCTTGTATAATAAATTGTTGGAATTCTACCTTTTTGTTTTGAATGCTTCGGACATTCCATTGGATTAGTTTAAGACCTCGAAGACCTTCTGGCATTTGAACTGGAGTTTTTTTAGAATTTTTTTTTTTTGACTCTCATTAACATTTGGTAGAATTTGTTGGATCATTTTCTAAATTTCTAGTCTCTCATTTTCCATTTTGTTCGGCTTTTCGGGCTTTGTTTCTCGGTAGGGAGGATTTGTTCCCGCGTCCTTTGGACATTGTGGGGTTGATGCACTACTTTTCTTGTTGGGGAGTAAGTCCTGGGTTATTGTGATTTCTGCTAATTCTGTATATTGGACCTCTTTACCATATAGTTCTTTATACTGTTTGCCTGGTGTGGTTCGACACTGGACCTGCTTGTTGTTTTCCTCTTCGTCTACCTTCCTACTCTGGGGGAGCCCCGGTTTTGATGTAGGTGTTTCTGTGGAGTCTCTTTTTTTCCTACTTGTTTCTGGTTGTGTACTATTTTCTACCTGTGGGCTGTGTATAGTTTGTGTGGTATATATTTTTGGTAGCTCCGGAAAGTTATCTTTATTTGTATTTGAGTTGTTCTGTATTGCAACTGCTGCGTAGGACTTGCAACCAGTTAGTAGTTGCATGGCATCATATCGTGAGATTCATGTTTCATTTGCTATCTGCAAAATTTGTGTTTCCAGCTTTTTGTTTGGACAGTTATCATCTACTAGGGTGTGAGGGCCCTGACAGTTGCTACATTTATGCAGGTGTTGCGACATCGTTCCACCGGATGTGTGTCACCACATTTTCTGCACTTCTGTGTATTTTTACAGAATTTGGCTGGGTGTCCAAATTTGAAGCAGTTTAGGCATTGTAATATGGAAGCTTGAAAATTTTGTATTTCGTATCTGTTGCAATACAGAGTGAGGGCTTTTGGCAGAGACTGTGACCTACATGTTATTGCTACAGTTTGGGTGGGGATATATTCTACTTGCCCATCCTGGTTGATGCTCCTTTTTTTGAAATGATGGATATGCATGATTTTTGCGCCATCTTCCATTTTGGCTGCCTGCAATATTTCCTTATCTTGAATGTTCACTTCCACTAGATGACTCTCGATTTTCAGCAGACGACAGGCTATAGGTGTAGCAGGGATGCCAATATCTGCAAACGAAATGAAACTAATGTGAGGAATGTTACAACAGGTGTGCTAAACGTGAGGAATGTTACAATAGGTGTGTAGTAGATTACATTAGATGACATAACGTGTGTATTGCGTTATATTAGGTTTGGTTAGGTGTGTAATGTTAGAACAGGTGTGTAGTATTTTCTGACAGGTTACAACGTTACATTTTGTGCTATTCTCAGATGTTATTTTATGTTAGGTTAGGTGAGTACTATTCTCAGACGTTAGGTTAGGTTAGGTGTGTACTATTCTCAGACGTTAGGTTAGATTAGGTTAAGTGTGTACTATTCTCAAACGTTAGGTTAGGTTAGATTAGATTAGGTGTATAAGCCTATATGAAAGGTTACGTTAGGTTAGGTTTATATTGTCGGACTATCGGATCTGTGCCCCCGTGAGATATGCGAACTGAACCCTAATTCCTTCTCAGCCTCGGTAATTCATTTCTCTCCCTGCATTTCTATCTCTCCCCTTTCTCTCCCCCACTATTCACAATTTTGAGCCTCCTTGCGGGACAGTTTATTTGCACTTGCAGTCCAGTGTTGTCAATTCAACATGAATACTGCAGCACGGAGTTACAGTCTTGGCTGTGACGCAGTAATGAAGAAAAATATTATTAAGCAAGTAATAGCATTTTGCGATGAAGAGAAACAAACAGGTCATCTCTTTCCTATAAATAAGGCAACGATGAAAACAGCTGCGATCACTTGTGAGACTTATTTTATTTCAATTGATTACGTATTAAAATTACTGATTTACCTAATACTAATACAATATGTTATGTAATTTATATAGGCAAGTCATAGCGCTTAATAAAGAAAATCAGGAGAGGGAGAGTCTGTGGAGGAGATGAAAAGTTAGAATCACCAGGGAAGAACAGACCTAGAGAACCTTTAATTCTTGTAGATCATATGAACCGATGTATATTTTAAGAAAAAAGATACAAGAATTTAATACCTTGCAGAAATAAATTCCGACATTGAAGAAATTACTGAAATTACTGAAGGTTACGAGAGAAGCAATAATTTCCAAGGTTGGAGAGAAACGCTACGGAAAGTGATTCGAGACATGCAGTTTAGGTTTAAAAAATGTAGAAATACAAGATGTATTTTGATTGAAAGAAATGATACTGTAGCATGGAGGACCAGTTATTTATGACAACGTTTGACGGAAGTTTGGCAACATCCCTATTCGGCAAGGTTCGTGGTCTGCTGTTTGATGTGGTGGGAGGAAAGCGGGTGGAATGGAGTGAGTACAGGCGTTAACTTTTTCAAGAAAGATGACAGCGCTGAAGGGGCACAGATCCGATGGTCCGACAATTGTCGGCACAGCATATCTTGAGGTACTAAGATGCAACTTCAACATTTTTCCCCCATTACGTGATCACCAGCTGAAATCTAGTGTTTTTGCAGCCCCCAGGTTCACTTCACTACTGGCAACACTTACTTCAACACCCACATGTTCTGATATCATGATAGTCATTTTGTATTTCTTATTAGATTAGATTTTAGATTTATTTATTTAACCTGGTAGAGATAAGGCCGTCAGGCCTTCTCTGCCCCTCTACCAGGGGATTACAACTATAACATGAATAATAAGATTACAATTAATATTAAATTTACAATTACAATTACAATAAAAATTAAAGTACGACAAGAATACCTGATTAATGAAAGCTAGACATTTTATCATAGAAGTTAAGAACAAAGAATATTTTTGTATGTACTAAATTACAAATTAAACCTACAATAACAAAATTCTATAGTGATGAAATTACCGGATATTGAGATATTTTGTGGTAGATTAAAAGAACTATTTACAAGAAACCATGTCTGAACGAGTCTCAATTACTGACCAAGTGCCTAGTAAGTTTGCGTTTGAATTGAATTTTATTTCGACAGTCCCTGATGCTAGCAGGTAACGAATTCCAGAGTCTTGGCAGGGCTATTGTGAAAGAGGATGAGTATGAGGAGGTGCGATGGGATGGTATTGTTAGTATTGTTTCATGGCGAGAGCGTGTGTTCAGATTGTGGTGGGAAGAAAGGTAAGTGAAGCGAGACGACAGGTACGAAGGAATAGAAGAGTTCAAGATTTCGAAGAGAAAGAGAAGTGAATGTAAATTTCTTTTCTTATCTAGTTTAAGCCAACCTATTGCTTCCAGGGATGGGGTAATATGATCATATTTACGAACATTGCTTACAAAACGTACACACAAATTAGGAGCACGTTGAAGTTTCATTTTGTTGTCGCTGGAAAGGTCAATCAGTAAAATGTCAGCATAGTCAAAATAGGGAAATACAAGGGTCTGCACAAGGGACTTTTTTAAGCAAGAGGAAAGATGAACATTTATCCTTTTTAGCACATGAATAATAGAATATACTTTTCTGCAGGTTTCTGTGATTTGCATGTCCCAGTTGAGATTATTATCCATGTGAATGCCAAGATTTTTTACCGAAGAACTGAAAGGGATATGCACTGTACTTACTTTAACGGGGGAAATGTCGAGGTGCTTTACAGCGTTGGTTTGCCGTTTGTGTCCTAATATGATTGCTTGTGTCTTTCCAGGATTGATATTAAGATGGAATTTCTTTGTCCATGTCACAATCGAGTCAATGTCTTCGTTCAATTTATCTATAGCGTCATTTATTCGATCTAAGCGGGAAGAGATGTAGCATTGAAGGTCATCAGCATACAAGTGATAGTTACAATGCCTTACATGAGATGTAATATCACGGACATATATTGTGAACAACAATGGTCCGAGTACCGAACCCTGTGGTATACCTGATGTTATGTTAAGCCAGGAAGAGCTTCGATTCCCTGATACAACACATTGTTGTCTTTCCCGTAAGTAGGATTCGAACCAACTCACAGCAGTCTCTGACAAATGCAGATTTCTCAATTTATGGGTGAGCAGGTCGAAATTTAGAGTTGAAAGCTTTGCTAAGGTCAAGAAGTGTTAGTATTGTTACTTTATTAGAGTCGATTGCTTCACGAATGTCTTCTGTCACTTTAAGTAGAGCAGTGCTTGTGTTGTGTCCAGCTCTGAAACCTGACTGATACTTGTCGAATAGTTTGTGTTCGTTCATGTAGTTAGTAATTTGTCTGTGTACGATTCTTTCCAGTGCTTTTGATATGGCTGGCAGGATACTGATTGGTCTATAGTCGTTCGGGTCGGTGGGAACTTTGACTTTTGGAAGAGGAAGAACGAAAGCTTGCTTCCATATTTTAGGGAAAGTTGAAGTGATTAAGGAACTATTGAATATGTGTGCAATTGTAGGTATTACTATGTCTTGTATTTTCTGTATGAGTAATATGCTAATGTTGTCTGGCCCTTGAGCTTTCGTCTTGATGCGTCGGATGGCTTTCATTACGTCAATAAGAGTGACGTCAGTAAAATAGAATTTGTCTCGAGTTGGGGGAGCTGAGTCAGGCAAAACTGTGTCTTGTTTCGTTGTGTTGTTTAAGGTCGGGTCCTTTACAAAGTGTTCGTTCAATCGGTCAAGTGGGATGGGTATGTCTGCTTGTTCACTAGCCCTTCCAAGTCCAATGACCTTCAGATTTTTCCATAACTCGGAAGGGGTTGTGTTGGGCTCTATAAGTTTGTAGGAGTATTTGAGTTTAGCGTTTCTTATTAGTTGAGTCGTTCTGTTTCTTAGGTGTTTATATAAGTTAAAATATTCGTCGTTTTTATTGCGGGTGTATTTCCTATAGGCTAAGTCGCGTTCGGACATCAGGCTACGTATTTCAGTCGTCATCCAAGGGGCTGGGGTCTTTCTGGTACGTTTGGTCTTTAATGGTGCGTGTTTGTCATAAAGTTGAAGTATTAACGTATTGAATAAGTCTACTTTCTCGTCTACAGTTCGTAATGTCCAGATCATGTGCCATGGAAGTTGCGCAGCGTCTTCTTTCAGTGCAATATCATCTATTCTTTTGATATCCCTGTAAGTAATTACTCTAGTAGTCGATTTAGGACACTGCAGATTAAACGATAGATAAATGATATCATGCCCTGATAGTCCTGGTGCAGGCAACTGTCCATGCGTCAGTATTTTGTCGGCATTGTTAGTAATTATTAAGTCCAGTAATGTGTCTGTACCTTCCGTGTGATGTGTGGGAGCTAGGGGTAGGATTACCATATCAAGGCACTGAAAGAATGATTTAAGTCTTTTAGTCGTACTAGAATGTAAGTCAAGTAAGTTTGAATTGAAGTCACCCATGATTATAACGTTCTCATATTGCGGCGTTACGTTTAGTAAGGCGGTTTCGAAATCATCTACGTCATATATATGTGGGGGTTTATATACGACACACACTAGACATTTTGTAAATAAGGTGCAAATTTCAATGAACATGAACTCGGGTTTGGCAGAGTACTGGCTTGGAGAATGATGAATAATTTTAGGTCGCAAATCGGATCTAATATAACCAGCCACCCCTCCGCCTCTCTTGCCCTCTCTGTCATTACGGCAAAGCGTATAGCCAGGAAGGTTTACGAGAGTGGAAGGAAGATTAGGATGTAACCAAGATTCGGAGATAAGAATAACGTGAATGTCTAAAGGTGAGAAGATAGAAGAAAATTCGTCAAAATGACACAACAGACTTTGAGCATTCACGTGAACAACATTAAGTGACAAAGGAGAGAAAGAAAGCGCAGCCTTGAGTATGTCTGTGGTACAGGGCAGTGGGCAGGTAGGATTGCTATTGTTCGTGTTAATAGAGGGGACCGGTCTCTGTACACTGACCTCAGGGACTGTCGGGTGAACATGCTGCTTTTTGTTCTCAATTGTACCAACTTATATGCAATTCAAGTTTTTAAATTATTTTCTAGCAATAATAACTTAAAATTACAGTACTAAATGATAAAGAATGTGAAGAAGAAAAATAATTAATTAATTAATAACGTTATTATATGGTAAAAGTTAAAGTGACTTACAGTACTAAATGATAAAAATAAGAATGAAAAAGAATTAATTATTACGTAAAGTTACTGATAGAGTAAAATTTAATATAGATTGAATATTGCAGTATATTAAAATTAGTTGCCTTACTAGTTTTACGCAGCCGACTCGTTCAGATCATGTCTTCTGGGCATTTAATTCTGTGTTTGTGCTCGCCTACTTTGACAATAATGTCTCCGTCTTGTGTCCACACGTTTTTCAAGCTGTATTTAGTTATGCATTCTTTTAACAGATTATGCCTGGCTTTAGTTAGATCTTCACGGACGGTAACAAGACTACCCTTTAACAGTTTTTTGTTTCTGAATACCTCAGCTCTCTTTCTATAGCTGACGAATTTGACAATGATAGGCCGAGGCCTATCACTGTTTCTTCGCCCCACTCGGTGACTTGGTACACTTGAAATTATTATTCAGGCCTGTCTGCTACTCGATTTAAATAAAATTCATTAGATTTATTCAAACGTAATATTGTGCGTGCATTTTATATCGCGATTATAATATATATAATATATTCCGGGAATTGCGAGTTGTACGTGAAGTTACTATTTCCATCACATCACTGGGCCGTAAGAATAAAGTTGAGCATATCCTTTTACTCTACTATTTTGAAGGATGTGCTTCAGATTTTAATAATAAAATGCAGAGCAAAACCTTCTGCTCTTGATGACGCAATAGGAAAAGAGCACTTGCTTCACAGGAAGAAGCATTTGCATGGAGCGCAACCTTTTGCTTCAGAATTAGAAAAAATGTATGAATAAAGTGAAGCATATCCTTAGATTCCGAAGCATATCCTTCTAAAAAGTGAAGTCTGGTCAGGAGCAGACTCATCTCTGTAGTTTACTGATCTGGTTGAATTACCAGTCGCATTACGTCTTGAAAAATACTACAAATTACGTTGGTGTACTGTTAGGGAGCAGTATAACAGTTTATATACACTTAATGAAGAAAATATCCAATGGATTACATCACATTTTCTGGAGGAAACACAGGAAATAAGAGGAGGGGCCCAAGTGCTAGCGCGCTGTCTACAATCCCGGAGGCCCGGATTCGATCCTTGGCCAGGTCGTGTTGGAATTTGTGGTAGACAAATCAGACGTTGCAAAGAGTTTTCTCGGGATACTCCCGTTTCCCTGCAACATTCCATTTCATCTATTATCTGCAATAGTAAAAATAGGTTAGAGTGAATTCTTGGGAGTAGTAGGGGTTTCCAATGCTGATATAGGAAGGGCTTGGAGCTCCGGTATTGCAGAAGAGATGGGTATACATTGGACCACTATGAGTAAAACTATTATTAATGTATTTAAATATAACGGAAAAAGCAAACAAATGGCTCAAGTTGTCACCATCATTACAAGATATAAACCTGAATAGTTATAGAAATTAAATTTTCCGAGTGTAATCAGTGTATTAGACTGCACTCGTGCGTATTGCTAAACATACACAGCATGGTGATATGGTGATAAAATTAGGAGTATGTTGCAAGCTACATGCAAAGCAAAAGAATGCTTTACTAGTGTTGCAGTTGGCCAGGGTCCGTTCTTGACTGTAGAATAAGGAAAAATTCATCAGTTCGTGATGTGTTCAGTGGATTTAAAAATACTTGTCCTATTGAGTGACGGCTTCGAACCATGGCTCATGGTATCATATCGAAATCGGATTTTTAAATAAAGAGACAGTTATTTATAACAGAACGTTCCTTTGGCCAACTATGAAGCAGGTTTCCCATTCCACAATACGCCTGTACGATGCTGCCTCAAACATCCCAACAGTCATATTGTTTGTTGCTTTGTGTTGCACAATGTAAGCTAGCGAAGTACCTATATGATCATAATTATGACTTTACAGACAATATATAGGATTTAAATGAAGATGAAAATACTGAAGAGCAAGAGGAACCTGCCACTAGAAGGACTTCAAATACATTCACGTCACTGCATTGGTATAATTTTACTACTCGTATTTTATTGATGCATACAGATTAACGTAGAAACTTTAATTAACTATCAGTATTTCTTATAGTAGGCTTAATTATAATATTTAATAATGCTGTTATGGGTACTTCAAAGACGCATGTTAAGAGGAATTTATTAGTATGCCGAATTTTCTTACAATAATTTTTGTCATTTTCTGAAATGCTACCTCTTTTTTTTTCCTTTTCACTTCTGGAACTTGTCACTTTTTTCTAATATTCCAGGATGTGTAGCTAAAAATATAATTGTACTTTCAAGGGGCACAAAGCTACCGCTGTCTGAATCGGAAGATGCAGTTTTAACCACGTGGAATCCTTATTTAGTTGTGATTGAAATGTAAAGTAAAAGTAAATCCATGGCTTAACAGCCCTGAAGGGCCAAGACCGACCAGCCGTTTGCTGGCCTCACGTTCACATGCCGAAGTAGAGGTGGGCGATCATTCAACCAGAATGGAGGTATCGTGTGGTTAGCACGATGATCCCCCCAGCCGTCATAACTGGTTTGCGAAACCGGATTTTCGCTACCTATCATAGCTCCCCAAGTGCATCACGATGCTGGGTGGGTACCGGGCCCATACACTGGCCGAAATTTTATGAGAAAATTTCTTCCCTCACGAGGACTCGAACCAGCGTGCATTCCGTAACGCAAGATGCCTTAGACCACGACGCCACGGTGCGGGACTGTGATTGAAATGAGTGTGGTTTATTATAATCAGAAGGAAACTTGCTATGTCATTGGGATGCCTACCATTGCTGCTTATCGCATTTCTTTATGAAACCGAACACCCGCACTCAGCTGACAAAGAGCGCCGACAAATACACAGTACTGCAACATGAAACGACACAACAACATTCGTGAGCACATGCTCCTGTCTTAGAAGCATAAGGTCGAAGGATAAGGTAGAGGTTATTCTTACAATTCGAAGCATATGCTTATACTTCAACCTCTTGCTTCGGAGCACATCCTTATACTTCAACCTCTTGCTTCGAAGGAAATCCTTCAGTTTTATTCTTATGGCCCAATACTACTCTGTGGCAGGGGCGGACCGTCCTTATGTGCTACAGTGCTACAGCACAATGATAATTTTGGCTCAAATAATGTATTTGTAATACCACCATAGTATTTGATCTGTCATTTGACAATTTTCCGTGGTTATGTTCATGACGCGTTATAAAGTGTTTAGTCTTCGTGCCTTCTTTGGTGCCTCAGGGGGTTCGTTGTGCTACTCAAAGCCATAGACAAATCTCAAAGCTCCACATGAAAAATGTAGACAGTTATGCGCATGTGCGAAGCTGAAACCACTGCTCTGATTGGCTATTTTTACGCGGGAAAGTGCTGTAGTCAGCTTCAGCACAACACAGCTAGGAGATTGCAAAAGTAAAGCGTAACGAAAGAATGCTTGTTTGTGGAAGAATTCGGAACTATGTACAATGTATTTGGTAATTCAAGTGTCCGACTGCTGCTGCCATCTACCAGTAAAAATTCCTGTCAACAGCTATACTATACTGAACAAAGAGTGTTTCAGATATAAGTTGGATTTCTATACAGAAGACCTGACTTCCGAAATATAGATGGCTGTTCAATCGAAGTTGTTAAATATTTTGGTTACAACACCAATGACCACTGCTGAGCCAGAAATATGTTTTTCTTCCTTGAAACGCAGAAAAACGTTTTTAAGGAACACTATGTCCCAGGATCGCCTCACTGCTCTTGCAATACTGTCAATAGAAAAGTGTATGATGTCCAAGATGGAGGGGTGTAACACCAAATGACAACTTCTGCAGTACGAAAGAACGTCGTATGGACTTCACATTTCATCACTAGGCGAGACTCCAAATTAAGATAAATACATGAGTGTAGGCCTCTACAGTAGGCCGATACATATGATTCTGCTGAGGTAAGAGCATTATTTTAACTTTAAAACACTATTCATATAACAATTACATTTTTATCATAATATAAGGTATTCTCCATAGAAGCTACATCAAAGAAGGCATGTTTCACTGGCTTATGAGAGATGTATATAGTGGTAAACACGTGGTTTATTAGTTTGCTGTAATAACAACTTCCAACTATCCATTAGAATATACAGGTATCAAATGACTTTTATGTTGAAAGTATTTATAGCTCCAAACTAAAACCATGTGTTACTAGTATCATCTCACAGAAGTCAATGGAACAAAAGAAAATAGTGTCTCCTATGGTGTAGTTATTTTGGAGAATTACGTAATATAATTTTACATAACCTTACAAATATTTAGTCTAATGAAAGTGAATAAAATCAAGGTTGAAGTTAGGTTAATGTGTAGTTCATATTTTAAAATGCAATAACCATTTTATTTTAAGGTTATAACATGTCCAGAAGGAAAGAGTCTAAAGAACTTATAGGCCTACATCAAGAAAGAAAAGGCTTTCGTTACAGAGCAGCTTACAATAAGCAGTGGTTAATATGTACAGACAATTGAAGGCTGAAGCAGAATAGGAAGATATCTGTCAAACCAAAGCGGTTCTAATGGTAAGAATTGCAAATCTCTTGTAAGTAGGCCTACCTGTTTTTATAGATAATATTTGACAGGATCAGTACAGATCTTATTCCATAAGGTTGCATCCATGATAGTGTGTTAAAAAATATTTACACATAATTTAGCATACGAAGACTTTTCTGTAACCTAATCTAATGCAACTTCATTATAAACTAATGCATGTGGTTGAGTTTACATGCAACTGAATTTTGAAAAATTTTAAGCTTACTTAGATATACAAGTCCCAAATAAAGTGAAGTCCCATCACTGATAACCTTTCGTACGTACAAAAATATTCTTGTTAGAAATTAAGTAAAAAAAAAAAGTATTCATTAACGCAGAAGAATATTTTTATTATTGTCCCAAGTACTTCAGTGTATTACCATAATCTTTAAGGCTATAGGAATAATTAAAAAGGAGCATATTATATGTTTACTTGTTCCAGATATAGGTACACCACAGGCATGTATGTATAAGAAGCATTAAATTGGACTCTCACTTTGAGAGGGGAACAGAGGTTAAGGGTGTTAGAGTGTAAGGTTCTTAGGAAAATATTTGGAACTAAGAGGGATGAAGTTACAGGAAAATGGAGAAAGTTACACAACGCACAACTGCAAGCATTGTCTTCTTCACCTAACATTATTAAATCCAGACGTTTGATGTGGGCAGGGTATGTAGCACGAGTGAGTGAGTCCATAAATGCATATAGAGTTGTTAGTTTGAAGACCTTTGGAGAGGCCGAGACGTAGATGGGAGGATAATATTTTGAGGGAGGTGGAATATGATGCTAGGGACTGGATTAATATTTTCAGGATAGGGACGAATGGTGGGCTTATGTGCATCAGATAATTTTTCCAAGGAAGTCATTGCAAGATTTGTATATGATAGACCGAATCGAGATGAAGAAAATTATGGCAGTAACATTTTTTTTTTATAATTTTAATAAGTTAAAAGACTGTAGACTTTACTCTTATAATTACTTCTTATTTATCACTACCGGTACTATTTTCATTCCTGTTCAGGAAAAATAGTAACAGCCATGCTGGTACTGGGCCATGTAACAGGAAACTATGATACATACTTCATTTGAAGGATCACGTTCGTCATTAAGGACAATTTTGAAGGAAATGTGGTTTAAATTGAGAGTAAGAGTAAGAGAAAGTAAAAATATTAATTTTAAGAGAATATGTGAGAAATATGAAAAGTGAGGGTCCAAAGTCTGTTGTTTTTCTGGATGAAACGTGGATTTTTATGAATGGCAGGCTTTATTACAAGATTTTAAGATAGTAAAGGGAATAAATGTTGTAACATTATTAATTCCATGTATATTTCATAGACTGTGCAACACATTCATGGAGCAAACCATCATCATTGGTGGTAAGGTTCAAGGAGTTATGCATTGACCTGCTGTGGGAGAAAGACTGGTCATTGTACAAGATGGAACCTGGTAGTGTAACTACAATACTATTAAACTATATATGGTGTAGTAACTTTTATTATATGTTCTATCTAGAATCTAAATATATTGTGTCTTTTATAGATGCAGATTTAACTTTTTGCATCCAATTTGAAGACTGGCCAAGATTACTATGGTGCCATGAATACATTCCAGAAGTGGGTGGAGAGGTAGCTTATTGTTGGGTTGAGAAATTTAGATCCTTCGATTATTATTATTATGGACAATGCTTTCTACCACAATAAAATTGCAGAATAGAAACCCACAACAAAAGGAGACCCTTTATAAAAATGTTGGCAAGTACACAACAAATTTTGATGGCGAAGTTGAAGCCATTTATACATCACTTCAAAATGTATTTGTTTGGCTAAACCAATGCAAAAACATAGTCATCCTGTCTGACTCCAAAGCTGCAATCCAGTCCATCAGCTCAACTACATCCCCTAAAATGGAAAAAGTAAAAGAAATTCATTGCATGGTAAAACAAATTCAAATGCTAAATAAAAAAGTGGTCTTCCAATGGATCCCGGCCCACTGCGGACTGAACGGTAATGAGAAAGCAGATATGTTAGCAAAGAAAGGAACTTATATCAACTTAAAAACAAATTTCAAGTTCCCATATGAATCAATAAAGCGAGTCCTAAAAAGAATAAGTTACAGCGAACAGGCAAAACATCAAAATTCAAAATGGAAAGAATCATTCAAAGATCCAAAACTAATTCCTGATCTACCTCGAAAATCTGCCGTGGCCATGTTTAGATTGATTACTGGTCATGATTGCCTCAGTAAACACCTTCATCGTATTGGAGTACTGAATTCACCTAAATGCTTACTGTGCACCAGAGAAGAGGACATGGAGATGGAGCACCTGGCTAATTGTGAAACTCTTAGGACATTTATGGACCTTCCATCAAAATATTGGGAAGCAAGAAGGATGATGACTTCATTGTTAAATCCAGAGCATTAGACACACACACACAAAAGGAGATGAGATCAGTTAATGGTAAATATAATTTCTGTAGAATCTGAGTAATGAACTTTGATGTTAAGTTGCATTATTTATGTTTAAATGTGAACTTTGTTGATATGGCTGAGACAGAATGGAGTTACCATTGCCAGACAATGCAAACAGGAATAAACGACATTTGGAAAGGTGATTCTCTAAATGTAAGCAATTCATAAGTAATTTCCTCCCCCCCCCCCACTAACTGTGGTTAATTGACTGTTTGTCATTCAGCCATATAAAGCGAGTTGTGTAGACCAATTTATCAACACAATCATTGCCCAAGGTGTGTCATAGGATGCTGGTTTTTCGAATACACCATCCAGGCCATGATGGTTACCATTTTGCACGACATACAGCAGGACAAGTGCATCAGAGGCCACTAATTTAAGAAAAGTGAAAATATCTCTTATGATCAGACACTTCATATCAAAACCCACAATTTTTTTTTAACAAAATATGATATGCCTACAGATAGATTGCTGTACATTCAAATACAAGGATGCTAGATGATCTCATCATTGATAAATTCAAGTTGTGTTTTTTCTGTTGCGTAGGACTTAACGATAGAGTTTCACTTCCAGGGATTAGCTATCATGGTGTTCCAAGAAGCCAGTGAGGCTTATTTTGTTGGTCTCTCAGATACACCAAGCTCTCCGACATCCATGCCATAAGGGTTAACATTTTGCACAATGACTTCCAGCTAGACTGCGACATCGATGTGAGGTCTGTATTCAAGCAGGAGGTGGACATTTTGAACATCTTCTGTAATGACAACGACCTGCGGAAAGAAAAACGTTCCGGTGAATTTCAATGTTGTGAAGGCCATAATTCGGAAATGAAGCATTTCCGAACACATGTTGTAATGAACTATTTTGATTGTCTA
This sequence comes from Periplaneta americana, assembly GCF_040183065.1. Lineage (NCBI taxonomy): Eukaryota > Metazoa > Arthropoda > Insecta > Blattodea > Blattidae > Periplaneta > Periplaneta americana. The sequence goes on along the minus strand of NC_091124.1, from coordinate 152,653,867 downwards.
CTTGTGGGAAATACATACCTGAAATTATGCCCTGTATTTTTGAAACACCCTGTATAAGTAAGGTACCTATTTAAGGCGGGTTGGGTGGTACCACAGCTCTCTCAGTGATCACATTGAGTTTCTACTACTCCATACTACAAAACTAAGGTAAACTAGAAGTGTTTCTTTTTAATTCTCTATACTGGCCATACCAAAAGGAAGATTCATCAATTTCTGTGATGGGAAATTGATTCAATTCTAAAAAGGCAAAAGCCAAATCTGCAGTTTTATTGCTGTCAGGTGGGCAAAAAATAGTTCCACCCGAGAAACTTCTCCAAATCCTGCTTCTACTAGTAATCTGTTTATGCAGACAACAAGCAGTAAGAAGTTGGAACCTACTACAGAAAATGTTGAAGTACCGGTAGGCCTAAAGTATAATTCAGTGTCAGACAACGTGGACTATATCTTCAATCACTCACTCTCTCTGAATTCCCTATTTTCTAATGTGTTATGCAGTAACTGTGACAAACCAGGGAAAAGCATGGGTTTTGCACCAAAGTAATAGTGAAGTGTCAGAGTTGTGGTTGTATGTTGTACCTCATTTATTCCAGTCCAAAAATAACTGAAAATAAACATAGGGGTAAACCATCGTTTGATGTCAATAGAAAAATTGTACAGACATTCACAACTTTTGCAAAGGGACAAGCTGCCATTGAACATTTTAGTTTAGGGATGAACATATTATAGCCATTTATTGGTTATTTCTAAAGAAGCGGAAACATTTCAAGAGAATGTTTGTAATAGCGCTAGAGAAAAAGTAAAATGGGCACACTATAAATAAGACCCTGAAATTGTAGGAAAATAAATAATTTATATTGGTGTAACTTTCGATGAGAGTTGGATGAAGAGAGAATTTACAAATAATTATGGGATATGCTGTGTTATAGATATTCTGACAGGCCTCGTAATAGATTTTGGGATTCTCTCCAAATAAGCTTACTGCCATACATGATTTTGACAGCAAAAAGTCTTGGCAGTGAGAGTCCAAAATTCCATTTTTGGTATATTGGGCACAAATGAAAATGTGACAGGAATTATTTAGGATCATCTCCAGCATTGGAGGTTGAGGCTGGAGAGAGGCTCTGGAAAAGATCGGAGAAACTGAGTTTCCAATACACTACATTTTTGTCAGATGGTGACTCCAAGACTGTCAACCATCTCCAGAAACTAAATGTATACAGCAATTCATATGCCATCATCAAAGAAGAGTGCCTGAACCATGTTTCTAAGAGGTTAGGTTCAGGCGTAAGAAGTGAAATAAAAAAATGGAAGACAATGGGTATAAATTTGGGAGGCAACACTCGGGGCAACTTGAAAGACACTACAATAGTGAAGCTAGGACACTGTTATGGGGGGGGGGGGGCTATTGTATCCAATATTCCTGATGTTGTAAACATAAAGACTGCTGTGTTGGCCACTCTGTACCATTGTAGAAACTCAGATTCCAAGCCAGAACATGATAAGTGCCCTAAAGGAGTGAACTCTTGGTGCCTCTACAATAAAGCCAAAGGGAAGGGAGAAAAACCCAATTCCCATAAAGAAATGGTCAGTACTCCCCTTAATGACACTTGTGTGGCTAAAATACTACCTGTATACCAGAGATTGTCATCAGATACCATTTTAGCCAGATGTACAGGAGAAATGACACAAAATGCAAATGAGAGTTTGCATAGTGTCATGTGGACAAAGTGCCCAAAACAAAATTTTGTGTCCAAACAAAAGGTACATCTGGCAGTAATTGAAACAGTTGCATAGTTCAACCAGGGGTCATACCAAACAGAACTCTCCAGGACACCAACACAACCTGTGTCAGAAATAAAAAAGAAAATTTGCAAACAATGAGACAGTTGCTGCCACAAACAAAGTGTTCGACATTATTTGGAGATTGAGAAACACAGAAGACAGTAGGAAAGGGTTGCCAGAATTCACAGGGAGAGCATTTTGAAGCAGAAGGAAGGAAAAACTTATGGTTCTGGTGACTTCTGATTGGTGAGTGTCAATTATTAGCATGTAATATATACAATAAACTTTAAAACTAATTTTCCGTAACTTTTTTTTCATCATTCTGGCATGTACTTTTTATAGTAAATATAATCCAATGTTCTTGAAATTTTTACAGTTGGTAGATACATTGCCCATAAACATGGCCTAGTATGGGTTTTGCCAAATTTTGATTTTGAACAATTTTATGATTTTTTAAACAATTTTTATTTAATTTTAAATTACAAATTTAAAAATTAGGCCTAATTATATAGTTTTTAAAATAATAATAGTAAGACAAAATTGATGCTAGGCATTATTCTCCTGCCGTTTCTGTATAACATATTACAACTTTGTAAAATTAATTTAAATTTTTGACCCAAAAGTAACTTATGTGTTCAATTTTTTTTTTTTTTTTTCAAAAAGTATGTATGCAATGAAATTGAAATCTTGTGCATATACTTACAATGCATAGCCAAACATACTGTGAATATTTGATTGAAATCGGAACGATAGGAAAAAAGTTTCTTATAATGGCAGAGTGTCCCCTTAAGAAGGGTTATAATACTGATTTTAGATTATGTGCAGCACACGTTTTCCGTTATTAACTTCACACTATAATCAAACAAGAAGTTAAGTTACATACCTAATGTCTTTGTTGTCTTCTGACAGTTAAATTTTGTGTACCGATATTTTATATAATAAACCCAGACAATGTTGTATATGTTCTAACAGTGTGAAATCTTAGCCTCAACTCTACCACCCCTACTTGTCTGTTAAATTCCTCAGCGGAATGTTTGGAAAAAAGTGGAAGGCTATTCCACCAATTTAGCTGTTACCCCGTTATTCGTAAATTAAATATAACTTATGATAATTTTAGAGGTGTAACAATATTTTAGCACATGAAATCGCTCTAGTTCTCAATGAAATTATGTTCTATGGATTACAGGAAACTAATTAATTCCCATTGATTAAAGTTCACGTTAACACTTTGTTTGTTAGAAACATAAAATTACTTAGTCATACGTTAAAAAGTGTTAAAATTTTAAAAAAGGTATATTCCTTCGACAGACGGCCCGTTTCGACATGATGTCACGTCTTCTTCAGTGTCTCCTGAACTACTGGTGATCTTGAATTCTGCGATGTGCATTTGTCGATTGTAGGGGTGGGGGTATGTTGCTTTATGGTGGGGGCTGGTTGTTTGTGTGTTATGACGTATCATATTAATTCCCAGTTCTGAAGAAATGACTTATAAATAATTGATGGAACAGCCCCCATATGCTCAATGCTTTTTTCTTAACGTGGAATCCTCTATACTCTCTGATACTTGCCACATGGGTAGGCTATCCTATTTCTGGCTTAATTGGGATAAAGATTTCTATGGTAAGTACATTAAATGTTATCGATCATCATGCAGCACATGATTTTGAGGCATTGCTGTTCTGTATTCACCACTATCGCTGAGGAGACGATAGAATTGTTGACTTGTTTGGAATATCACGGACAGGAAACTCTATTCGAAATGTCTTTTGCTTTGTGATCAAGGAACTTGTAATACAGTACCGGTAGGTTTTATCCAAAACAACATGCTGCACAAAAGAATACTGTATGTTTGCTAACTTCTCACTAAATACACTTCTCAACAATAATGGAAGTCGGCAGTCGTATTATTTCAGTCATGACCACTTGTACTGATTCTCGTAGTCACTGTGATAATAAAATTCAATAAATTATTTAAAGATTACATTGAATTCCACAAGGAAGATATAACTAATCAAAATGGTAAAGGTTTATATGGATCACTCAGTGCTTCCATGCAAGGCTTATACAGAAATACCAATCAATCAATCAATCAAAGGACATTATGGCGCATGTCGGCTCCATTTCGATTTCACAAAACGCTTCCACTCTGTTCTGTCTTTTGCTAGTTCCTCCCAGTTGGTACCGTAATTCCCATTTCCATACATTCCTTCTGAATTTCATCTTTCCATCTACTTCGAGGTCTTCCCAGTGGCCTTCAGCATAAAAATTTGCATTCTGTAGTCTGTTAAGTGTTTCATGTTTTCTGTTATTAGAATTGTCTATCAAAACACCAAGATATTTGAACTGATTGACTATTTCAAAAGTATAATTTTTTATTTTAAAGCTATTGGAATCCTTTTTGTTCTAGTGATTACCATATAGGCTATTTTGTATTACTCTCGTTAATATTTAATCCAATGTTTTGTGCTTTTTCCATTAATTCAATAAATAGCTGTCTTATTTGAAGCTCATTTCTTCCTATTAATAATAAATCATCAGCATAGCCTATGCAAAAATTTTGTGTTGTCCACCCAGGTTTATTCCAGCTGGTATTAAGTCTGTCGTATTATCTTCTCTAATGCTATATTAAATAAGATTGGCAAGAGAGTGTCACCTTGTTTTAATCCTGTTTGATTTACGAATTCTTCTGATATAATTCCATTTGTTACTACTTTGCTTACCGTATCTTCCATACATATCTTACATAGTCTGATTAATTTCAAAGGTATTCAAAATTCGGCCATTATATTCCGTACACTATATACAGTCTATACAGAAATATGGTATTTGTAATTCAATTTTAGATCAGATTTCAGATTTATTTGTTTCATTCTGATTGATTATGATGTGATTTACAGATACACTGTCTATGGTATTGCTCGCTCTCAACTGCATTGTTCGTGACCACCGAAACTGAAATCTGGACCACTATGTAAAGAAGCCGAGTGTAGGTCTGGCAGAGCAGCAATATCCTGATGGCAGCTTTGGAAACCTCCACAGCACAGCTCTGGCAGTACAGGTACAAGATCTTATTCAAACATGCGAAGCGATGGTGGATTTTGAGAGATGAGCACAAGAAAATCTCATTTCCCTTGCACACAGGTTTACAAAGATGAGTTTTTGAAGTGGTTCGTCTACATAAAGAATTAATAATCAATCTGAAATGTAAATGATTCGTTCACTGTATCAAGTAATCACATATATCCTAATAAAATCGATTATTTTAGGGCAGGTACGTGTATTTAACATTGACCATTGTACCGCCTTCACATATTGATATAAATGAGCTGTTCAGAGCAGAAGTGGTGTAAGTCAAAAATGGGTAATGAGGGTTAAAGTAAACATTCTGTAAAATACAGAGCAAAGTAGCAATTAATATTCAATTTATTTAAACTATTAGTAGTCAGTGAAAGCAAGAATGACATATTAATTGCTACTTTGCACTGTATTTTACAGAATTTTTACTTTAAACCTCATTACCCATTCCTGACTTACACCACTTTTGCTCTGAACGGCTCAAATCTACTTGCTAAGTAATTATTTTAAAATAATAGAGCTGTGATAATTATAAATAAAAGCATATCTGATGATTTAGTGGTCACTATGCTTGCATTTCAACTCAGTCCTGGAATAGGATGATGGATTTTTGGACGGAAAGATTTTTTTTTTTTTTTTTTTTTTTTCATTTTCATTTCATTTATTATATTCCATAAATCTTACATTAGCAATGAAGTTTTAAGATGTGGAACAAGTTAAAATTTTACAATATTACAATTACAATTATTTTTACAATATTTTACAATTTTTACAGTTTTACAATTTTGCAATTTTCCACAATATTTTGGCGAGATGTAGTGAGATGAGGTGAGGCCCGAGAATTCGCCAAAAGATTACTTGGCAGTTGGGAAAAACCTCGGAAAACCCCCAACTAGGTAATCAGACCAAAGGGGGTTAAATGAAGTGAGGCCGAGGACTCTCTATAGACCATCCTGCATCAGTCCCATGGCTGGGGAAAACCTCGGAAGAAACCGACTTTCGTTGGACTAGAGAATAAATCTGTGGGCCTCATTTACACGATTAGTTATATGTAAATGATATTTTCCTTTGATATTGAAGACAGGATTCTATATTGGTAATATATGGAGTGTCTCAAAAATAGACCATCGAAGTAATTGAAGGGGTTTTTTTGGAAAAAAAATTATTAATCATGTCATTTCTTAAGGTGTTACAAAAACTTCGGGAAACTGAAGTACATTTATAACTTAAATTGCCTCATAGAAATATACATGTAAATATAGGTAACTGTGGAAAGTTGTTGTTTTAAGAAAAAAATTCTCTGTTGTGGCTGAAATGTGCCTCTCCTTTAATCTTCTTTTTCTTTATTACATCCTATTTATTCTCTTTTCGTTGTTTACGTTTCTTCCATGGGGTTACTTCTGCACCTAAAGATGACTCCATAACTAATACAACAATTCGCGTGTTAAAGTTTTTTTTTTTTTAGATGACTTTTGCTGTGTACATAAGAAGCAATACTGCCAGTCTATTACGGTTTAAAATTGTATGCATAAATGTTTCAAGATGATATGAATGGGATATTTGTAAATGCCACCATCAACCTGGTCAATGGCTGTGTTCACAAAAAGTCTTTGGACTATTGTTGTTTTATGAAAACCATTGAAAATTTCCACTCCTATAACATAAGACTAAGGTTTTTTTTTTTTTCCACTAACAAATAATTCAGTATAACAGGTGGTTGTGAAACTTGGACTCTCACTTTGAGAGAGGAACAGAGGTTAAGGGTTTTTGAGAATAAGGTGCTTAGGAAAATATTTGGGGCTAAGAGAGATGAAGTTACAGGAGAATGGAGAAAGTTACATAACGCAGAACTGCACGCGTTGTATTCTTCACCTGACATAATTAGGAACGTTAAATCCCAATGTTTGAGATGGGCAGGGCATGTAGCACATATGGACGAATCAAGAACTGCATGTAGAGTGTTAGTTGGGAGGCCGGTGGGAAAAAGACCTTTGGGGAGACCGAGATATAAGTGGGAGAATAATATTAAAATGGATGTGAGGGAGATGAGATATGATTGTAGAAAGTGGATTAATCTTACTCAGGATAGGGACCAATGGCTTGCTTATGTGAGGGCAGGAATGAACCTCCAGGTTCCTTAAAAGCCATAAGTAACAAATAATTCAGTAGATGGTCGCTACAATATCCTCACCACATGCTTATTATTATCATCTAAAATTTTCATTTTTTTTTTTAAACTACGGTTCTTTTTTAAAAAAACCCTTCAATTGTAATAATAACCACAAGGTTAAGAAATATGCCAGTGAAAATGCCTCATCCCTATTTCAAATATTTTTCAAGTTTTCGTTCTATGAATTTGTTAAACCCTGGTCCCAATAATGAAAGTTAAACAGTGTTTGAAAGGTCGAAAGAAGGGTAAAGAGTATGTGTTATTTGTAGGAAAGACATTCCCTATGTTTTGTTTATTTTCGCTCAAAAAATTTTCAATTTTTTTAATAAGTAAAACTATGCAAACCCAATCTAACTTAAGAGTGATTACGCAGATATGGAGAGCTGTTCCCTGATTGTGCAGCAAGTCAGAAGTTTAACAGTTCGGAGCTATGTAACAGATTGCTCAACCTTATAGGCTTTGACGGTTACAACTTTTGTCAGGTTTACTATGCTGCCATCTAGTTGTTACATAAGGAGTGACTCCCATAATTCCCATTTGAATTGCATTAGCAATTGAATCAGTTGGAGCTAAAAGAAAGTGAGTCACTTTTCACAACTTTTCAGGAAACGCAAAAAACATTCCACTAATAACACAAATGTATATATTTTTATGTTATAGAAGACAAAAGAATATTTAAAGGTCTTAGTTGCTTGTTCCACCGTTTGATGCGCATGACATCTGTTGTTCAAATTGTCGCATAACTCAATACTGCATATTTTGACTTAGTTCCTTTTAGCTCCGACCGATTCAATTGTACTGCCATCTCGTGTTCATTTACAACGGATGGGTGGCGATCCTGGCGATCCTGGCGGTTGTTTTCTTCAAAATGCTACCGATTTTAACATAGGGATGAGGAATCTGTTGTGATCAGGGGTATAATGTACGTATGACGTACACCAACACACTGCCTAATCACAAATTATGTTTGATATCTCAAGAACCACATGAGTTCGAAGATTGAAACCTTCTGCTTTTGTGTGCTTTTTTTTAAGTTGAGGAACATTCCAGAAATTTTATCGATTTTTTAAGACACCCTGTACATGGTCAGAGTAACTTATAAAGAAAATAGTGGGGACATGATTCATAGTCTCACTGAGCTACTGCACTCCATGTGTTCTTTACAGGTTTGATGTTAAGTTCCATCATGATATGCTCATTTCTTCTATGATCAAATTTTGTGTGACCTTCAATCTTTCTGATGAAACTCATTCCAAAAGCTGTCATTCTGCTTATATCCTATCTTTTTAAGTCCAAGCTTCTGTTACATAAGCCTATAATTCCAGTTCACACGAGCAGAATGTCTGCGGAACGGCAGCCGCGCGGCGGCCGCACCATTTTCTATGACACATTAATTTAAATGTAGCAGTTCACACAGGACGGACAGACTGCGGCAGCGGAACGTCTCCGCATGCCAGCCGCATCGCCCATAGCGGAACGGACTCCGCACGGTGGCCGCAAGTTCGCTATGGGCTATTGAATTATATTGTATCAATCACACGAGCGGATGCGACAGTTGGGCAGCGAGTGTCCAGACGACATATCTTGGCTTTTACGAGAGCAGGCATGCTTTGGCCCTTTGTGTGTCTATAGGCCTATATGCGACGATTGTCCAAATCTGACAGGTGACCTGAGTGACATTCGTGAATCTGATGCTGACAGGTGGGCCATCCTGCATCAGTCCCTAATAGAGCTAGGTCCCATTTCACAGACAAGTAGCCTGATAAATCTCAGGGCTGGAGTCCCAAGCCCTTCCTGTCATCGTCGGCTGACAGATAGGCATCCTATCTGAGCCCCAAACCCTTCCTATATCAGCATCGGAAATCCGTAAGTCCTTTTACTATTGCAGATGATAGATGAGGGGAAAGTGGAGAGTGTTGGTGGAATGTTAGAAGGAAATGGGAGTACCCCAAGAAAAACCCTGTAACATCTGCTTGAGTCACAGTCGACATATCACACTGTATTTTAGTACTGGCTGTTGTAATTTTTTTTAACTTTTAGTGGTGCATTACACATTGTGATTGTTTCGATGAGTGATATAGATGTAGAGAAAGTTGACGTTGAGGTGATCGAGAATGAGAAAAGGCTATATATTTAGGACATTCAAAATGAAGAGTACAAGGACAGAAACAAAAAATGTTCAGCATGGTATGAAATTTGTTGTGCACTGTTTCTCACTTTCATGGAACATTCTGACGCAGAAAGGAAATGTGTTAATAAATAGTCCTTGTCAAATATTTCTCGCATAAGCCTATACAGTAATACATAAATTATTTTAATTTATGACATTTACCTTTTACTTCATTAATTTCTCTATGTACTTTTTAATAAAAAGTGATAACTGATAACATTTCAGTTTCTGAAAATAAAACAAACGGTAACCTTAACATATTTCATTCCAGTAAACTCTATTTGTTATTGATAATTCCTTCTAATCCCCTTCTACTAAAGTACCGGTAATATACGTACAGTAATATATTTTCTCCAAAGTGAATACGAAATTAAATACACTTATTACTCATTCATTTCAACAATTAAATGCATACAACTATTCGCATTAATTTACCATACATGTTATAGAAAGCATTATATTGGAGGTATAGCCAGTCATATGTTAATATATTCTTTCTGAAGGCATTTTTCAGAGTATGATACAATAACATTCATCGAAGCTGGGAAATGTCATTTTGAAGTTAATTAAAATAAACTGATTCCTCTTTGCGCAACTAGTTAAAGAACACATGAAAAGTTCCTTGTAATAAAGGACTGTTGACTATTGGATGTACTCAATGTCTTCATCTATTCAATAAAATGAATTATATCATTAATAATAAAATGAAAACCTATAAAAACCAAAACTTACTTTTCTTATCAATAGTAATTGCATTTCGAAGTATGCTACACTAGTACTGCACGGTGATAAGCATCTGTGGCGACTGTCCACCTCAAATCCTTCCGTCTGTCTTTTATCCGCTTGTGTGGCCTCAGAATGGTGCGGCCGCCGTGCGACTGCCATTCCGCAGACATTCCGCTCGTGTGAACCGGGCATAAGAGGACAGGTCTCGCAAGAGGCTTAAGCGAGTGTATTAATTTTTGGCCTCTGAAGGCTTCAGTAGACCTACATTGTAGATAATACCCATTGTTTTTGTGTATTTTTTAATGGCTCTACCTTTAAAGTCTAGATTATATTCCAAATGATTAAATTCATTCACCCTCTCCAGAATTTTGTTGTCTGGATAAAAATTTTGCTTCGGGTGGGTTCTTTATCACAAAATGCCATGATTTTAGTTTTTCAGATTAAATTTTCATATTTTATTATCTACTCATTTTATCAAGATTATAAACTGAGCTTCGTAAGTCATCTTCTGAAAGGTACCAATAACACTAGATAATTCTCAAAAAGTAAAACATCAATTGTATTATTTCTGTTTATTTGTATACTGCCATGAGGTGTTTGTTTCCATTTATTGATAAGTGCATATATTCATAATAAACAGGAAAGGTGATAAGCCAGATCTACATCTTGATTGGTCTCCAGTCTGTTAAAATATCTTCAATTGTAATTCATATTTTGGTGGATTTGTTAGAATTTAAGAAATAAATAAATTTAACGTTAATATATGTACGGTATTTCAGTTGAAGAAATATAGTTCTCTATAGGCTAATACAAAGTCTCTAGATAGACGTTTATCCATCAATGTGCAGCCGCACATGTTGCTGATAGAGTCAGATATTCATAGGCCCCTGAGTCAAGTAAATTGCTCATGCAAATTACAAATTACAATAACTACCTATCTTTATTATAGAAGATCTTTGAAACGATGTCCTTGTGCCACCACACATTTTTCACATCTTTTAAGAAAATTTGCATGAACACACATTGGTTCTTCTTCTGAAATTGTTGAAATTTCCCTTCTTATATTGTCTCTCAATTGTTCCAACGTATGAGGATGGTATGGCCATACCTTCAAATATTTTCTTAAGTAATGCTAACGAGAGATCAGCTGTATGCATTATAGAGCAGGGTTGTTGAAAAAATGCCTGTGTACAATCAATGTCAGTTAATTCATCTAGGAATGGTGTGATTATGTTATCCCTCTGGTTCTGTGCATTCACGATATTTTTTTTTTAATTCAATCAATCGTTTATTAATGTCATGAGCAACAGTTTGTTGCAATAGACATAAAATAAAATAATATTTGACATAAAATATAAAAACAGATGAATACAACAATACAAATGAAATACAACACTGGTAATAATAATAACAACAATAACCAATACTAATAATAATCGTAATAATGAAGAGCAAATATATTTACAGTGGAGTCAAGAAATTCACTAATACTATAGAATGGATGGTTGATTAACCAATTATACAAAATAGATTTAAATTATATATAACTTGCATCATGTGCCTTTTGTGATAACTTATTAAACATTGTTATAGCAATACAATTGAACCATTTTTTGGACTTACTTAATCTAACTCTAGATATGAAAGACAATAATTGTACCTTGTATTATAGTAATGAACGTCTGTTTTAGGGTGATAAGTGTTAAGGTTTTTTCTTAATTTTCATTAGACATTGAAATATATATAAATTTATGACAGTTAAAATTTTTTCTTGAATAAATAGTGGTCTACAATGAGTGTCATATGCAGACCCTGTTAAAATGTGTACTGGTATACTTTTTTTTGTATAATGAGAATCTTGGATATGCTACTGCTATTTTCCAAAATATACATACCATATGATAATATACTATTGAAAAAAATTGAAAATTAATATGTTCATCCCATGCTAGTTTACAATCCAATACAAGTCCTAACAATTTTACCTGTGACTGAGCTTTGGCATTCGATGTATTTTTCAATGAAAATATTATATTTTGAGTCTTATTTAAATTTAGACTGAAACCATTCACTCGAAACCAATTTACTGCAGTATTATGATTTTTTCATAATTGAATTTAAAATTTTTATATCAGTATGTGATGAATGAAAAGATGTGTCATCTGCAAATAATATAGATTCACAACTAACATTTTCTGGAATGTCATTCACCATAATCAAGATTAGGAGTGGTCCCAAAATGGAACCTTGGGGCCTGTAAGATCTGTAAGTCTGTACACATTCATTGCGCACCATACATCAAATTTTTGGTCATGCTATGGCATTTCTCTACAAGATCGGGCTTTTCTGCACTGTAGTATTTGTGTCGCTACATGACCATATAAATAAAACCATGTTTCATCAGGAAAAAAAATTAAATGTGGATCAAGAGAGCCATTGTTAACATTGTACAATACCCAATTGCATGAGTACCTCGTTTTTACTGTGACAACGTTATTTAGTTCTTTTTAGGATTCTGGTTATTGTATTATTTGTGTTTTATGTTTTGTGAACAATCTTAGCTAAGGGCGCAAATAGCCATAGTTGCTGACGCACCCTTCTTAAACCCCACTAACCACTAACCCAATTGCAGAAATTTACTCTACTCACATTATCACATGGCTGCAATTCCTGAAGAAATAAAGTACATTGCTGTTATTTATTAGGCACATTAATTTTGAAATCTTACAGTGGATATTCTTGCAATACCGTATACATTTTCTATTTATTGAAGAACTTAAAAAAAAAGTAAACTGTATTGGATTAACTCGCATATGTTGAAAGAACTGAAAGACAATAATATAAGAAGGGAAATTGCAGCAAGAAGAATAGGTAATGCGTGTTAATACAAATTTGCTTAAAAGATGTGAAAGATGTGTGGCAGCACACTGAAATTATTTCCAACATTTTCTATGACAAAGGTGGGTGGTTACTGTAATTTGCATGATCAATCCATGCACTTGACTTCAGGAGCTATGAATATCCGACTCTGCCAGCAACAGTGTGCTTCATGAACGTCTATTTGAGTGCTCTGTAATATTTTCAGTGATGAGTTTTTTTTTTTTTATTTTAGTAGGTTATTTAACGACGCTTTATCAACAGCTTAGGTTATTTAGCGTCTGAATGAGATGAAGGTGATAATGCCGGTGAAATGAGTCCAGGGTCCAGCACCGAAAGTTACCCAGCATTTGCTCATATTGGGTTGAGGGAAAACCCCGGAAAAAAACCTCAACCAGGTAACTTGTCCCGACCAGGAATCGAACCCGGGCCACCTGGTTTCACAGCTAGACGCGCTAACCGTTACTCCACAGGCGTGGACTTCAGTGATGAGACATATACCAAAGTTATACAGACGTAAATGCATTTCGAGGTATTTCAAAGTAGTTGTTTAGTCAACTGTCCGAAGACAGGTCTGAACCTCACAAGTGATACAAGAAGGCACCATTTATGAGGCAACTAGGCCTGGAAATAATAAAGTAGGTTGGTCAGTTTATTTCTGTCTCCATTGTATACATCGCCGACTAGCTACATATAACACTAATCAGAATTTAGATGCATACAAACAATTGTTCTTCCTTTGACACATATCGTCAAGTGAGATGTACTGCCTGGTAATAGATGTACATATCAGTTGTAACCTCAATCAGAGGATTATTTCAGAGTAATAGGATAAATGTTTATTTTGTCTAGTTTGTCCATTTAAGCCTATTTTAAGAATAAATGCCCATTTTTGTCTTTTTCGTCTATTAATAGTACATTATGCAACGAGCCTATAATGATAGTAATTAAGAAGCGAGTATGGATGTTTATGAAATGAGTGCAAGCAAGTTTCATAATTTTCATACGAGCTTCTTAATTACTATTATAGGCGAGTTTCATACAACTTTTTATGCTCGACCATATTTCTAACTTGAAATTATTCAGACGTATACATTTTATTTGTATCTGACAAGATCAGAAGTGACCTTTTCTAGGTCGTGAATTGTGAGATGTGCGCAGACGCGAAAGTATTGATTTTTTCCGAGGAACAATAGTGTCATTGACCTTGATGTAATCCTATTAAACTTGATATAAACTTGATTATTGAATTCGACATTGAAAAACGAGATGACAAATTGAATTTATTTGAATATTATTTACAATTAACGCTAATCATTATAGTAACAGAACATAACCTTCTGCGACAGTATTGGATTTCCAGCCTCCGTGACTTTTTGCTAATTCTCTTTTGATTGCATATCCGAGAATAATCGATACTTGCGGTTTTATAATGGTACAAAGCTGACTTGTCATTGGCTGAACACCTGTAAGCTGAGTTGTCATTGGCTGAACACCTGTAAGCTGAGTTGTCATTGGCTGAACACCTGTACTTTAATGAGTAGGTGTACCTTAATGACATGCATTAAAGGACTGCTACCAGGTGTATAATTACTACATTTCGGCATGGTCGATCATAAAAAAATTTAAAGCATTGGCCTACTTATTTACTATTTTAAGTTATTTTCACAACCAACATTTTATTGGCTTCAATTTTTCCTTTTTATGTACAATTTTAATGTTCACTATCCCACAGATAGGATAATCTTTTATAGAATTTATTTCAATATACAGTATAAACGAAATTACCAGTGTGCTTAAAATCTTCTCCTGTCCAGCCAGTTGCCATTAGTGCAAAGTACAAACTAAACTATATTGTCTCTAAAAACTGGCTTACAGGAAATAAAATCTGCCATATAATGAAAACTAATACTACAGTTGTGGTATACAGACAGAAGTCTATCTATGCTAGCTTACCTCAAACATGTTCCAGTTACGTCAGTTGAAGCACAACGATTTTTTCTGTTTTGAAAATTGATCTGTTCCATAGAAGGCATAATTTAACATCAGAAAATCCAAATACCTACGTTGTGATAATGTGCAACAAATAGCTAGATATGCTACATGAATATCATATAAATTAAGTGATAAAATACTGTATATTATTCCTTACCTTACATTTATAGTTTTTTTTATGTTTCTTAACTCTCGCAACTTAGCTGTTCTAGAATTTCATGCTACTTATCTGGGGTCTTTTTGACCCCAAAAATTTTTGTTGTTAATAATTAGGATATTTTGTACCTTACTGCATTTTTATTTACAGTATAAGCAAATTTAAGTTTTTATTGCACCTAGATTTACTCACTATGTTCTAACAATGAATGAATTAATTATAATTAATTAATTAATTTCATGGCAGATTATTCTGTATCTGTATTCTTATTTTCTCAGTTACCAGAGAACATATTCACTTTCCTTAAAATGAAGCACAAAATGGAAATTGTTAGTGCATCAAGTGTTAATTATTAAGTTCAGAAATGAATTAATTAATGAATTTAATCTCTTCACCTGTTCCAGTAGAAAGAACAAAAAGTTAATTTTACAAATACAAATAATTATTCTTGAACCTACAACATTTAACCCATGGCTTGTATGGCAGTTTATGCTATATTTGTTTCATTTGTTCACTTTGCTTACAACAAAACTCTATCACTGCAAAATAATTCTAAGTAGAAAATAAATGCGTGTTCTGTAGCTGGGGTCATCCACGAACCCAAGCAATAAACAAGAAAAGAAATCAATATATAATAAGTATGAAATAATCATTTTAATTGCAAAGGAAATTAAAATAACCAAGAATAGCATATCTAGGTTACTGGAATGTTTCAGAGTAGATGAATGTAGATATTAACAATAAAAGATGGTGTGGGATCAGAAAAGACCCCAGGTAAGTGTCGAGAGTTAATTGCCTTTTTTGCCTGCCTATTGTGCCTTTTCATTTTTTTTAATTGTCCTTTATGCCTGCTTACTTTAAGTATTATAAATGCCTATACATCTGGGCTCTAGTAATAAGAATCGTATGCACAATAATGATGAGTTAATTTTTACAAAATGATTTCATCATACGAGATTTTAGACTTTCGCAGTTTATTCATCCAGTAAATCATACACAATTATATATAGCACAAATCAAAACAAATACATAAATGAAAATAGTACCGTAAAATGGGGTAACTTTGCACCATCTGTGAAAACCTTTTTATATAGGTGTAGGGGTGTTTACGTGAACCAAGTTTACCGTATCTGTTCATCACTTCCACCAATAGATGGTATATGTGTACAGTATTTTTCCACTGTTTGCGGTCATAGAATTTGTTTATGGTATTTCTATACCTTAACAACAGAACGTGTGCATAATTTGATTGAACTATAGATCAAATTAATTATCTTTCATCACAGATGGTGTGCACAATCTCAAGATAAGTTATACTTGTATCTGTTCCTTATTCATCCATTTAGACTTTCTAGTTTCGCTTGTGTAGCTGTTTTGTCGGCAAATTTAATCTAATCAAGGTGAACTTGCGGCTAAATTGAGGTTACTTTGCATAATAACACAAACAAAATTTTTTTTCAATTTTAATTGCATTATTTTCATTTGAGGACCTTCCATGAAGTTAAAAACACTTACTATAATTCACACTTTGTATTGTAGCTAAATTACTTGAATTTGTTTTTTCTTTTTAATACATATTAAAGTCATACATGGTCTCTCACTGCCAAACTTGGTAACAATCTGCAAATATGCCAAAGGGAAATGCTGAGAAAGATACTAGGCTTATCAGTGAGGGACATAGTTCCAAATGAAGTGCTCCAAAAAATGTCAGCAATTGGTTTGGCTTGGACATGTACTAGGGATTAAAAACAAACAGTGCTGTCATCAAGGCAGTGACAAATCATTCAAATCCTGCAAATGAACTGAAAGGGAGGATATTATGAAATATGAATGGGAGAATGTAATTAGAAGACTAAATCCACCCAATAAAGTATTAAGAAAGGGCTTACTTATATTCCATTCCAGAACTTACACAAAATAATATGTATAATTTTTTTACAGTTATTCACGTACTGTTATCTGACTTGTCATTCAATCAATCAATCTAGGGCATTTCAAAACCTAAGAGGTTTTTAGCCTCATTCACGATATATTGCCATTTGTCTCTGTTCTCTGCATCTTCTATCGTCCTCCCACTGTAGAAAGATTATCTTATATG
Source organism: Periplaneta americana (assembly GCF_040183065.1). Lineage (NCBI taxonomy): Eukaryota > Metazoa > Arthropoda > Insecta > Blattodea > Blattidae > Periplaneta > Periplaneta americana. Next base: position 152,636,817 of record NC_091124.1, on the reverse strand, counting down.
GAGACGAGGTCTACCAAGAGGTCTCATACATCTTGGAGAATAGTCGAAAGGTTTTTATTAGAAGAGAGTCTTCATCATGCCGTAGAACGTGTCCAAGCCAACGTAGTCTTTGACTTTTTATTAAGGCTATTATGTCCGGATCTTTATAAATATCCCTTGTCATTCAAAAGAACTTAAAATATTTTCGAAGCAACATTTTAGAAGAATGTGACCACTTGTATTGAAATGTTGTGTAATTTTTTCAAAAAAGTTTTGTCCGCGTTGCTATTTATAGCAGTTTTTGAATCTGTGTTTCCATTTTTTCTGTTCCTGAAACAGTATATTTTCATTGTTTAACACGTGTATGGTGTAATGTAACACCAACAGTGGCAAACTTTGCACGAATTTTTGACAGATTATAAATTTCAAAAGACTTTTATTTTCGAAGATATGACTGGCTAAATACATTCCCGCATACCCCTAGAACTTATAAAATAAATGCCTATCTCAAAATTAAACATTTAAAGACTCCATACAGATTCAAAACAAATTTTTAACTAGAAAATTGTGCAAAGTTACTCCATTTTACGATATATAAATATACTAAAATAAATATAAAAATACACTAAAACGGACATAAATGAACAATATGTGATAAGGTCTTACAGAAAATTTTCTGTTTTTCAATAGAAATAGGTCTATCTATATTGGTTTTCGATTTCTCTGAGGTTTCAGAAATAGGGTCTACTTGTAGGTTTTGTTCTTTGGATATATCACCCAATATAGGCTATAGAAGAGTTTCCTATCCCGTCATTTGTTCGTGATTATTCCCAACAACTTGATATATAACAACAACATCAAATTGTCACATTCCTCTGTGTAACTAACAGAAAAACTATTTTCGCATTATAGGCTTTAGAGGCTGCAGATAGTGAACTTGCTGGTAATGGTGGCAACATTGGCCCAGTGCACTGGAACCGCAGCAGTGCTATAAACTACCTGGTATCATGTCAGGCTCCTGATGGTTCATTTGGAGACGTGTTTACAACCACTGAAGTTGTGCTTGGCTTGGGACCACGACGACTCAGCTCTGTTAGAGACCTCAATTGTGGTAGTGGTAATTCTGCAGGAACTTTCACTGCTAGTGGTAAGTGTAACATTTAATAAACAAGCACAAGGAAATGAAAGAATTCAAGAAATATAGAATCAAACAGATCGACCACAAATGGATACTGATATGAATTCAATAAAATTATATTCATATAAAATAGGCTAGGCCTAGACTTGTATCTCTAACATTGGTATTGTTATGATAATCAACACAGGTTGATCTTTATGACGAACATAAAGTATTATGAAGGAGGGTGGAGCAGAGGAAAATTCTTTCCGGCACCGGGATTCGAACCCAGGTTTTCAGCTCTACATGCTGACGCTCTATCCACTAAGCCACACCGGATTCCAATTCTGATGCCGGATTGAATCCTCTCAGTTTAAGTTCCACCTCTTAGTTTCCCTTTAGTGGCCAACCCTCATGCACTGTGTAACATAGTGTGTGGACATTGTGTCACTGTCACACATCCACTTTTCTTTGTCTTAATCACTTCATTAAGACATCATCTACAGCTTTCTTCAGAGTTTCTTCATTGTAGTTTTTGTAAGGCAGGCTACCTACTGAGGACACATGCACGTGTGTGGTATGATGGATCAATACGTACCTAGGCGTACCTATATAGAAAAAAAAAGCAAGTACCAGTACTTGTTAGTATTCATGTATAGCTATAAATGCAAATCAAAAGTACCTAAATTCATTTTCAATGCAAAACGAGCACATTTTGATGTGACAAAGTCACCCCAAATCGCTGTTAGAAATGGCACATTTCCCCAAAACTCAACGAAATAACCTAAAATGTTGGCTTAATAATTGTGACTTTCATTGGTGCTTAAAGTAGACATATTAAGGAATAAAAATGTTCTTACCCAATGCTGAGCTTTGGCAACGAAGCCATTAGTGCTGAGGAATAGAAATAAATACTCACCAGATTACTGAAGTAAGTTCAGACACCTGTTGCAATAGAAAGTTTGCTGCACAAGAAATTCACTGAAAAATGTCAACAACACAAAAGCTCCAGTACAACCATCTGTGGAACCATAAAGTCCAATCTGAAATTTCCATACTGAAACTGTTCTGTCATATATCAGAATGAGGCATTAGTAACCTGTTTCATTGGAACAAATGTGAGATTGCGCCACTTATATTTTTCCGTGATATGAGACAAATCACCCCAACTGACGGTAGTCTATGTAAAAGGGAACACAGAAAAATGTAGTCAATTAAATGTTGACATTGGTACCCATCAGAGACCGGAACTTTGGCAGAATGCCATTTTAAATGTGTTACATATCTTCATTTTGAAAGTAAATCTGTATGAATTATACCTTTGTGATTGAAAGGTCACAGTTTTTTGTTGCCCTTTTCTGCCTTTTTTTAATATAAATGCCTAATTTACAAAATAAATGCTTTTATTATTTATCTATTATTTATTAATTTATTATTAAAAATTACCTACAGGTATATTTTAATTTATTTCTATAACCGCTACAATGAAAGTGACTTCACCGAATGTAATATTATTATCTTTCAGTCAGTTCATATTCTCTTTGCAACAATGAGTGCTGCTGTGCAGAAATGTATAACAGTAAGTGTTTTAATTATCGCTTGTGTTTATTTGCAAGACAACAATGAGTGCCAGTCTAACATTATTTCAGTTTTCTTTGCGACGTTGTTGTAGCTATCTAAATATTTCACATCGCAACATATCAGTACAACCAAACACAAAAATGCCCTTTCCAAAGCTACTGGGAAGAAGATTTCTTTGCTTCCAACAGTAATTGCAACATCGAGTCGAAAATCTTAATTTTCATTCGACTTATGTAAAGCTTTTCTTGCTGCCAAAATCCCTTTGTGAAAAGTGCAAGGTTGTGGGTCTAGTGCAAGGTTTTTGTAATTGCCTTTTATTGCGTATTTTAGCTATTTATAATGCCTTTTGCCTGCCTATTTGAGCTACTTATGATGCCTTTTTGCTTGGCTATTTTAATGATTTATAATGCCTAAACTTCCGGTCTCTGGTATCCATTAACTTAAAAATGTGAATATTGTTGTGTATAACATGGTGAATATGAACTATCCTTCTGTGTAAAATTATCCCATAAAGCCCGTGTTAAGTATCCTATTACATAAACAGCATAAATTTAGTAGACCTACAATAGTAATTACTGACCAATTAAATAGATGAATCCATCTTACAGTAACATTTCTAAAGTTTTAAAGGCATTGATATGAATACCCCCTCCTCTGTTTTTTAAGAGCTTCGATGTCAGTTTTAAATGCATTTCACACAGTTTGCAAAAGGTACCATCCCGAGTATGACCAAAATACAACAAATGATATTTATTTTTCCCATCATTTTTTATATTTTGATTTCACGTCCAACCATTTTATTCATTGACTTACCTAACAGCACTAGATGAAGGTAACACAGATGGAATTACCAGTTCACAGATTTCGCATTCACTTACAGACAATTGAGAATTAACTTCATTAAATGCAACAGGTGCTCTTTCCATTGACTTCTCAATATGATATATCTTTTCATTTTAAGAAAAGTAAAGAATGTCTCTTATTTTGTCATCATACACTGAAATATTTATATTTAGGCTACTTTACATGCTACAACTGTTTTAGTAAACAAAATTATTATATTTGCTAAACAAAACTAAGACTGAAAATCACTGTAATAAAAACACAGCACACCTGACTTCTTAACAGAAAATTCAGATAGTTTAAATGTCAACCAATCAAGATCGGCTGGCACACACCAACCTTTTAAGGAAACAACTGCCTGAGAATTTACATGACACAGTAATTTGTTTCAGTTACTTAAAGTCATATCACATTGAAATACAGTATAATGCTCTATAAATTATATATATATTTTTTTTTTTACTTTTAAAAATTCTGAAATCTTCCGTGGAGACATCATGGAATCCAGGGGAGGATCTCCTTCCTCAGCCACCTCTTGAAATCATCACTGATTCCGAGTACAATGTTTTTTAGTTTTTGCAGGGTATGTGGATTATTTTTTGGTCGATAGTAAACTCATCCCTTATGAATTTGCTCTCTAGAGAGGTCTAAGGGACAAAATGTGGAAAAATAATCTACATACCTTGAAAGAGCTGAAAAACTGCATCTTGAAAAATACTGTCTCCATTTCTTGATGAGAACTGCAGCAAGTGATGCATCACTTTTAAAGCAGATTCGACAAATATTTGGAACAAGATAGCGGACAGTTTCAGCACCTTCTTTCTTAACTTGAGTGAGTGAATGATGGTTTAAATGCTTATATTTAGTAATATTTTATATTACTACTTTGTGGCATTGAATTACCAATACTGACTGCGACTGTAGGGTTGCCATATGCCATGGATTTCACGGACAGTCCGTGATTTTATAGTGTAAGAAGAAAGTCCGGACTGAAAAGACTGAATTCCGCGATTTTGAATGCAGTCAGAAAGAAATCTGGAAAATTACAATATATTTATGGGATAATGTGGAAATTATACTCAAAAGATGATCTTGCGAATTGAATGAGAGCCTTCTCTTTGACTGGGTTATCAAATTGGAAAGTCTTTCCTATCAGACAACAAAGAGGAAAGTTCTAAAGATACTCTTCTGCACAAAATATGGGTAAATTTTTTGTCATAACTCTGTTTCTGTGGAGCAGTGCTCAGAATTGCTGAAAATTGTGGAATTTTATTTCTGTGTACCTGGGCATAATGGCAACATTGAAAGATTATTTCCTTTGATTAATGCTTAGTCAGTGGACAAAAGAAAGGAACAGATAATCACTTAAATCAGTAAATGTAATTCTGCAAGTACAGTATAATATGAAAAATGTAAATTGCAATTAATTTAACACGGTCATTCAGAAACAAAGTTACTTTCTTCTATTCACAGTTCTTAGTAGTATGAGTGTTACTGTCACAAACTTGAATGGTCTGCACTAAAATAAATAGTAATAATGTAATGCCCATGCCAAATAAGAAGGTGATAGATAAAATAAAGTGTATTACTGAAGTGTCCAACTCTGTCCATATTAAGTGAATAAGTGATACTTATGTGTGTTTTGTAAATAAATTATTTTTAATATCCATATTTAATACAGTGTGCGTTTCTTAGAAATTCGTATGTTTCCTGTTGCTGATTGAATTTACGTGTCATTCGTGTCCTGGTTTTGTCTTTATTATGGCAACCCTACCTGCAAGCAGTTTGGCCAATAGCAGAATTGCTGCATTGCGGTTTCTCTATAATCTATTCACTCAGTATAACAATGTAAAACAGGATGCATGAGAACTGATTGGAACAGAATTAAATGTATATATCATTAATTAGAATGGAGAATAATTAAACAGAATGTAATAGACTGGAGCAGAATGAAACAGATTGCAATGAAAAGGAAGGAAAAAATTGAAATTATTTAAGTATGGTAGAATGCGAGTAAAAACCATCAATAATAGTGAATTCGGAGGAGAAATATGTGTAATCATTATATTTTATTATACTCAGTTGTATAGCTTAGACAGTGGCAATTAACTCTGGAAACACGATTTGTCTTTTGTTCCAAGGAGAAAATGAAATGTCAAAAATGACTTTAAAGATCTACATACCATTTTATTCGTTATTTTCACTATAACATTATAGACTTCATTTGTTCTGAGACATTCCCTAGTCCTGCCAGAAAATTTTCATCTAGAAATTAGAGTATTTTTCATATATTAATAGTACCACCAACACAAAATTGTGGCCGTCTTCGGAGTGGTATTTATTTATTATTCTGTACTTTATTAATTTCTTTTCCTTTATTAGTTTGCATATTTTATGTTTATAATTCTTTAGGTAGATTATATGAATTGTATGTAATGTAGTAACAAAACTGTACAAATAACCAAAATGTTTAATTCAGGGAAAGTCAAAACAACACTCATATTTGATAAATCTTTGCTCTTCCAGTAGCTAAACTCCAGCCGTCTACAGCAACAACACTTCCTCCTACTGCTGTGGCAAGTGTGGATTCAAATTTGACAGTGGAAGGCACGACTCCTCAACAAAACCCTAAAGGAGATGACCTTGCAACTGTGACATACACATTATGGGTTGGAACAAACGTGACAGAGAATTTCACCATCAGTGTGACAGCTGAGAAGAATTCGACTTTTTATCACATAATGCAAATATCTGCAGAACAAGATTCCCACTATGTGTGAGTATCATTTGTTACCGCTACTGAAACGTAGGTACCCACATTCATATGCCTCCAGATGTGGTCTGTATAGACCCTCCTGAGTTCCGATATTCTCAAACACATTAATTTTGATAATTATTCACTTAATTTAAATACCGAAGTACCTAGGGGGACCAAAATCACATCGATAAAAATGATGGCACAAAGGTTCTAAATCAATCAAATCAATCAAACTCTTGTATCTCCTCATGAGGAGCATAGGGCATTCACAAAATGCCTCCATCGGACCCTATTTGTAGCCATCTTCTTCACTTCGCTCCATGTTTTCCCCTCCCTAGCAATTTCCTCCAAAACTGTTCTCTTCCATGTATTTTTTGGCCTTCCTCTTGTTCTACTACCCTGTGGGTTCCAATCCAAAGCCATTCTTTCTACTGCTCCATCTTCTTTCCTGATTGTGTGCCCTATCCTATTCCACTTTCGTCTTTTGATTTCTATTGTGATTTCTTTCTGATTTGTTATCTTCCATAGTTCTGAGTTTGTGATTATATCTGGCCATCTAATTTTTAAAATTCTTCGTAAACATCTATTAACAAATGTTTGCAGTTTATTTTGTATAATTTTACTTGTTTTCCATGTCTCACAGCCATATAATAAGACTGATTTCACATTACTGTTAAAGATTTTAATTTTTGTAGATCTAGATATAATATAAGATTTCCATATTGGGCACAACTGGACAAATGCACTATTTGCATTTTTTATTCGGTTCTTTAAATCCTCAAAGGCTGCACCATTCTTGTCAATTATACTACCCAAATATTTAAATTCTTGAACAGTATCAATGTTGTTGTTATTTATTATAACTTTATCTGTCTTTTTACTGTTTAATCTCAAAGGTTCGAAAAGGAGGACATTATTTGAAAAATGAGGACAGAAAATATGTATTTTGATTTAGACTTATTATACTTATTATGTCAGTATCTATTTTATTACAAAATATTTACAGTACAGATTTAGGCTTATATCATACTTAGAAGTATATTAATTTCTATTTCATTACAAAATAATTATGAAAAAACTTAATAATAATGTTTTTACAGTTAGCTACATATGAAAGTCAACGGAACTATAATTGAATAGCTTATTTTGGAAACATAACATGTGACATTTTCATGTATCGATATGTTACTTCTTTTAACCAGCGTGGTCTAAGATACTTATGACAAAACTTGATAATATAAAATGATTTTACAGTTAGCTACACATGAAAACAACGAGCATAACAAATAGGAGCAAAGAATGTTATGATCATTGGCAAAGAGTATATTCTGTCGTTGCTGCTGCCACCTACAGGCAAATTACTTGAGAAAGGCGTCAAATCAGATAATTTCACAATATCAGGCATACAAGTTACGAAAAGGAGGACATTTCTCGATTTTTTAAAAATCCGTCCAGACCCCCGGACAAAGGTCTAAATAGGAGGATATGTCCAGACAAAAGAGGGCATCTGGTCACCCTAGAAGTACCTACTTATTAAAACCTTTTTTATTAAAATAGTTGTATTCCAAGTAGAATGTTGAGATACAGTACCGTTGCAATTATTCGAGCCAGCCCAATTCTTTCATTCTTTCTTTTTCTTAACTCATTTCCCGAATTAAAAAAAACAGTCACAGAGTGATGTACTAATTGAGTAATGAAAATCAACTCTGAAGATATGTAGGCTATTAAAATGTTTAATGTTTTCAGTTGAATTTCAATTTTAATTTACTTTAGTGTTTGTCACACTGTGATTAAGCACACACTAACATGAATGTTGAAAGAAAACGAAAAAAAGATCGTGGATTTAATAGAAGATTAAGTTCAGAAATTGTGAGAATTAAATGATGAGATACCTACTAAAGATAAAAATTGACGTTGAGTTCGAAATGGAAAGTATCATCATTAGTTCTTACTGTGGATTTGTGGTTGTTGTATCCAGTGCCATACATCGTATGGGAACCTACGATTTATTTAATTAATTGTATGGGGAAAAGAAAATTTTGTCTGTATGGAGCCATACGACATATGGGCGCCTAAGTTTTGTACAGATCTTAGATCATCTCTTGCTGTTCCTAATGTATTTCGTTTGATGTTCATAAACAAAAATTGTCCACCTCTGCAGCACTGGAATCCAGAATTATATAAAATAATGGTTGAAAAACAAGAAGTGCTGCAAATACACATTCCAAGATTCATCGAGAGAAGTGTGCATCTACAGTGGGGCTACATGGTGTGTTCTTTAAATCAAGCTTGTTTTACAATTAAAATCTAAAGCAAAACAATTTCTTTACTTCTTCTTTAATATTAAAAAAAATCATTAAATGACAGTCGGAGAGATTGAGAGGGGAGAGTAAAATATACTTCAAGGAAAAAAACAAGAGGTGGGGCGTATGGTCAATAGAAAAATTACCATGACAGCACTGGTTGTATCTAAGCCTACATTCTTTCCTTGTCCAGTATTTGTAGTCTATTACTACTCTTAGGAATGATACTTTTGTCAATTCAGTCTTTCATAATTGAGTCTTTTTTTAATCCAGTTTTCGGAACCATAAAGCTCGAATTACCAATAAGGAAAATATAGAGTTGTGTAGAGGACTGATCAACCCCTCACTTTAACCCTACAGTAGTTGCTGTAAGTTACTGTCACATAGTAGTCGCTGTGGACTGGCACTCCACAAGCAAATAAAAGAGTTTAAATTTATTTACAATCATAAAAAAGTTATGGACAAACATGTTTGTGGAAAATATATATCTTAAAAAAATGATGTGCGAAATCATTCAGTTATTAGAGTCTTAACTATGTGGACGATAAGAGACAAGATGCTTCGTATGATATTGCTCACACCCATGTAGCCGAAACATTTTTACATGCATCTCGAGTTTCGTCTTTGTCGCAGCAACACATGGGAGTCATAATATAAATATTTATATATTGTATTAACAGACAAGGAATACTAAACAGATGAACGAAATATGTAGAAAAGTTATATGAGACAAGGAACTGTTCAGATGACTTAGGTATAGAAGATGAAGAAGTCTTATCAAAAGACGAAAAAGGACTTTCTATTTTAAATGAAGAAGTTGAACTAGCGCTTAAGGAAATGAAGAATGGGAAAGCAACAGGAGTTGATGGAAACCCCATTAAATTAGTGAAGTCCTTGGGTGAAGACAAGAAGCAAATTCTATCATTATGCAACGAAATGTATAACAAAGGCGAATGGCTTAAAGATTTTACAGAGACAGTGTTGATTCCAATACCGAAGAAAAATAATGCCAAGAAATGTAAGGAGTTCAGGAATATCAGTCTAATATCGCACTTGGCGAAGATTCTCTTTCGAATACTGAATCGACGTTTATATTCTAAAATGGAAGAACAGTTGGAAGAAGAGCAGTTTGGCTTCAGGAAGGGAAAAGGTAACGAGAGATGCAATAAAGAAGTGTATGTAGAATTTGTGGACCTAGAAAAGGATTTTGACAGAGTCGATTGGAAAGAGAAAAGACTGGTCAGTAATCTTTATAAAGAGTGAAAGTCAGGATATGAGAAGAAATGTCAGAAGGAAGTGAAATTGGGAGAGGAATATGTCAAGGACGTCCCTTATCACCTACCCTGTTCAACATCTACTTGGAGGATTAAGTAAACAACTATTTTCAGAACATGGGAGGAGTGATAGTAGGAGGAAGAAGAATAAAGTGCATGAGATTTGCTGATGATATGGTGTTATTAGCAGAAGAGGAAATGATACTAAAGGATATGCTTCTGGAGCTAAATGACAGCTGTGAACAGTATTGGATGAAGATAAATGCAAATAAGACGAAGAGCAAGGTCATAGGAAGAAAAATACAGAGCAGTAGAACAAGTGGACAGCTTCAAATACTTGGAGTGTACTATAAGCAGTAACATGAGCTGCTGCCAGGAAGTCAAAAGGAGAATAGCAATGGCCAAGGAAGCTTTTAATAGAAAAAGGAGCATCTTCTGTGGACCTTTGAAAAAAGAACTAAGGATGAGACTAGTAGAGTGCTTTGTATGGAGTGTGGCATTGTATGGGGCAGAAATATGGACATTACGATGAAGTGAAGAAAATCGAATAGAAACATTTGAAATGTGAATATGGAGAAGAATGGAGCGTGTGAAATGGAGAATAAGAAATGAAGCTGTGTTGGAAAAATTGCGTGAAGAAAGAATGATGCTGAATCTGATCAGGAAGAGGAAAAGGAATTGGTTGGGTCACTGGTTGAGAAGAAACTGCCTTCTGAAGGATGCACTAGAAGGAATGGTGAACGGGAGAATAGTTCGGGGTAGAAGAAGATATCAGATGATAGACGACATTAAGATATATGGATCATATCAGGAAACAAAGAGGAAGGCAGAAAATAGGAAAGACTGGAGAAAGCTGGGTTTGCAGTGAAAGATCTGTCCTTGGACAGAACACTAAATGAATGAATGAATATTAGATTATATTAGATCTTTATTAGCCAATAAAATTACAAGCATACTAACTTGATTAGTGAGGACTAATTGTAACAATAATAACTGCTGAAGATTTAACTGACATTGCAGGTCGCTGTGGACTCTTGTTCCTCAACTGATAACAACTGATAAGCAAATGCGAGTTCAGAGCTTAAAATTTGTGTCAATAATGAGAAGTCTTTTGTTGAAAGCTATGAAAATTGGGAAGAAACTGGGATTACAGGTATGTGGGAAAACCATATGCAGGACAGTCCGTACACAACCAGAAGACCTTAAATATAAAGTGAGAAAAGTAAAGTTAGCAATTCGGAAGCATAAATTCAACATTGGTCCCTTTAGGTCACATTGTTGGGGACCCTACTGTACTTATGAATTGTATTTTATTTTAAGGGTTACAAGATGGATGACACACAGTTATGTCATTCAGCTGGTTCGCACTGGTTTGCCTGAATCCTTGTTAAATTTGTCGCAGTTCGTAGAACCAGTTGTTAATTTTTTTAAGTGAAAATGTAAGCTTCTTTAAAGAAAGGAAGAATATTAATTCGACAAGAAATTCCCTAGCTTTAATACTGCAGTAAACATAATGCAAAAATAAACGACAATACAGCTCGAAGTGATCATATTATTATATTGTTATTTCTCGCCAAAGTATGGAAACAATCAGAACAGGAATATGGTAATTATGCCTGCAACCTTGAAACCCATCTGCGATTATGTCGACAGTCCAGTACCCCTTCTGCTTCAATGCTACTAGTGCATGTAGAACAATGAAATGTGTTCAAAAACATAATTTAGCGAAATTTGGAGGAAACAACTTTACTTATGTACGCAGATGATATGGATCTTGTATCGCCACATAAACAAAATCTTTAAAGAGCCTTGAATGCTTTGACAGAATGGGCAGACAAAAATCGTTTATGCAGTAATGAAAGAAAGACAGTCCAGATGGTCTTTAGAAAAGGAGGCCGACTTGCAAAGGAGCACTCAATAATGCACTAGTGTCAACAACTTGGGATTGTCAACTCCTTCAAGTGCTTAGGGATCACCCTAAAACCAATAACAACGTCATACCGCATTCATATAAGGGACAGAACTGCAGTTGCAACAAAAGATATGTTCGAAATAAAGACCATTACTGTGCTCTCATTGGACACTGCCACGGTACTTTTCTGCTGCAAAATTGTCCCTATACTGATAATGAGGTACGGAGTAGAATTAATTGGTATAAACTAAGTCTCAAAGACCTAGAGGAAGTGAAAGCATGTTTCAAGAAACGTGTCCTTGGTATCTCGAAATGTAGGCTACACTTTCCCGGCTGATTTACGAACTGGCCAAGGAAACTTTTGTATTTGAAGACCTCAGGATGCGACTCTCACCACCCTCTACCACCAGACCATCAGACCATCTACTAGAAAACGCCTGAAAAGAGAAGAGATATGGCCAGACTTCTACTGCACGGGTGATGCGATGGATAGAGGATGGACACAACCAAACTAAGATCTATGATTTACGCTTACCACCACAAAATATGCAAGACAACCTGTTACCATATACCTGATGATGACTGTGTGTGTTCTTTATGTGAATCACATTGCGACAGATACCACATAACAAAATGCAGAAATTGGCCTGTTTCTATAAAAGAATATAGCAAAGTGTAAACACTCAACAATATGCATGTTAGTGCACTCTTCCTCTTCTCAAAAACATGACTTAAAAAATATGTAGACTTTCTACTACAAAATACAGAGTCTTTCATAAGTAACGAGTCTGTCAAAAAATCAACTGTTTCGGATAATTTTTTGAAATGATGTTCATCCTCACGAGAAAGAACCCTTCCAGTGCCATACAATCGATTTGAAAACAAACATCCCCCCCCCCCCCCACCGCCAGAGGAAGCTACCTATCCATGTGTAATGTGCATTTGATGCCAACTTAAAATGGCCTTCTGTATCCCAAGGACTTAAATTGAGGACCTTTTTGCAAAACTTGCTAACTGGAAAATTTGCAAAATTGAGATTTTGGTGGATTTGTTAACATAAAGCATGCCTCTACACGATGTTAAAGTTATCTTAATAAAATTGAATTATTTCTCTTCATTGTAGTGTGTCAAAGTGTGATGGTTGCATCTATAACCCACTTGTCTCCATTCAGTTTTTTGTGTCTCCTGAAAAATTTAGTTTTTTCAGTTAGCAAGTTTTGCAAAAACGGTCCTCAATTGAGCTGGAGAGCATGGCCTTCTATATGCCAAGGATAATAGCACACGGCCATGCCTATATACATTGTTGTGATAGACTGGAATGATAGAATGCCACTCAGCTGCTTAACATTAATGCAGATGAGAAAAATTGCTGCCTGGTTTGAATTTGAAAACAGTATTGCTCAAATTAAGCATTTACTCTGTAGACGAAGTGTTTTCAGGTAGGTGGATCAGCCAAACTGGCTCAATCTGTTGGCCTCTGCGATCACCTGATTTAACTGCCCTGGACTTCTTTTTCTGGGGATTCATCAAGGATCTATCTTTGCGACTAAGCCACACACCGTTCTTGAATTAATGGAACAAATTGAACACACGATACAAATGGTTACACATGACATGCTCACCAGAGTCCATGAAGAGTTGATACGTCGCTTACATTTGTGCATTCAGTGAATGGAAGATAGTTTGAAAATTGTGCACCATAATTTGTCAACAATTGAAATTGGTTTTACATTATATGTTTTAATCAAGCTTTAAAACACTAACCATTCTTTCATTTAATAGCTCTGGCAGTGAGGGGAGAGGGTGTTTGTTTCCAAATCGACTGTACAGCACAGGGAAGGGTTTTTTCTCGAGAGGATGAACATCATTTCAAAAAATTATCCAAAATAATTAATTTTTCAATAGACTCGTTACTTATGAAAGACCCTGTACACTATTAAGTATATAAATAAGATACCGTCATTTCCCATAACTGGAACACAACTATGGTCCATTCAAATTTTGTACTTCGTAACATAGTACCTCGTTTATCTATATATTTTTTTTTTCTATACTGTAGAAGTTTGGTGACTGTTACTGGAGACCCTCACTGCACCAATTACCTACGGCAACTTATAGGAATAGCCATCCAACGTGGGAACACAGCCAGCATTTTGGGAACCTTTCCAGACGCCAATTCTCTGGATGAGATTTTCTTTATTTGAATGTCTGAAAGTAAGACAAGGGTGAAGTACAAAGCCTCTAGAATGAAGATAACACTCCACTCACGGCAAGAATCGAACTTTTGCTCACTAGATGGCAGCATATTGCAATTCACTTAATTAGTGCAAAATTAACGTGCTAAGAAATGAAAACGGTCATTGTCTGGTGAACGAGTTAATTAACGACTATAAAGACAATTATTATGGATTTTTTGTAGTTTCCTGTAGGCCTAAATGGATATTTTTTAACTTCAGATACACTTTTATATAAGACATATTTAGAGATACTGTAATTTGAAGTCAAATCACTGCAGCTATCTACAAACGGTCTATGTTACTTCTACAATGTTCTTTGAATAGTTGTATCATGGACCATAGTTGTGTTCCAGGATCATAGTTATGGGAAATCACGGTACTTAATTTTCCTGTTTTTACACTTGTCCTACAATTTTTAATTCCATTTTTATGAAATAAATTACTTTTTTCATCAAGTGTATGGTATTGGCAATACTGGATCTTATGTTTGAATCTCATTTCTCTTATTTGCAGAGAGCAATCAGTATAGTGCTGTAGTGCAATGAAACGTCAAAACATTTGATCATTTGAGCATGTGTAGATGCATTTTCAGATGTTTCAAACAATATGTCAGTGTGGTCAGATATTCAAAGCTAATTGATATTGCAAATATTCTATATTTCTCTTCTCTCAACATTTGTGAGTTTTTAAATAACTCTATACATAATTCTTCAATAGCATGTTGCTGTGCAGTTTCTCTTTATTTATAGCTGCTTATTGTTACCTTACTTAACATATTTCATATTAAAATTATGAAATTTGGATCATTAGCGAAAGAACTGTTTGTGGAAAATTAGAATGCCACCACTGATTACACATAAAATAGCTTCCTGTACAATTCTTTTTGCAGTTTTGAGGCAACAGAGTGGCCCAATGGACATTATGTACACACATAGCAGGCTACAAGGAGGAGCCATCTTGTTATCATTATTGGCTGCTGTATCAGGTACCCACACTGCCTGAACCAGCCAGTCCTCTGGAAATAATTTTGTCATGCCAGTCGGTAAGTTGAATTACTGTTAAACTGATGCTCAGATAGTATATCTTGCACGTATTTAAAAATAGTAGTAGGACGACTATATCGATTTCAGTTTTTAGGATTTTTAGGTTATGTTTTTGAACATTTGAGAGAAAACAAACCTGTTTCATTCATTATACAGTACATGCTCTGAGACCTGGCATGAATAAACTCTGTTCTTATAACTCCTTTCATAGACGTACAGTCACGGAAGAAAAAACTGGCCGATGTGCAGCAAAACTAGTAATGTTACTTATGCTGGTTTTGTTGTGATTATCACAGTTATAGAGCATTGGTCCCCAACTCAGAGCACTGTGTCGTCATCAAGCCTTGCCCGCTTGCCCGCGGAAAGTCGTAGCAGGGCAGGTAAGACGTTCAGCGGCGGGCCAAAATATGAATTTACTGCATAGGTTTATGATTGTTTTCTGATGGAAAAAAGATACGGGCTGAATAGAAATAACTAAATGAACTATCTTAAGCAATTTGAAAAAAAAAACATTGTAGCCTATTTTCAACAAACTTAGAAGTTAATAAATTTATAATTACTTTTAGAAATGTAATACACATTTCATGTTAATTATTCGGGTAATGCATGACAATTACTGTAAATGTGTAAACTGCTTCTGTTAAGGAAAATGTTGAACAAAACACATAAAAATCCTAGGAATAATAATGGAGAAATTTAACTCCATTCAGTCCACTCAACACTGGCATTAGCACTGATTTTTCGGGATTTGTTTAATTCTCTTTTTCCTCAGCAATTTCTCAACGATTGGAACTATTGTTTGTATAGTGCATAATGTGACAGCACATTTTAAGTTGTGATCCGATAATTGGCTTCCATGACATGGCTTGTTTATCTTCATCATAGGAAAAAAATTACTGTTCGCACAGATGGCCTACGTGAATCCAAAAAAGGATGTCTGTACATTCGGGGAAATCTAAGACATGGAAAGTTCATATAGAAGTCAGATAACTTCTTTTGTTTTGATTTTTATCCTTCAATTCACTATCGTAAAGTAAATCAATAAGTTCTAATTACAAATACTAATTGAAAATCAAATTGAAAATTTTCCTAATCTTTAAATCTCGAATCAAATTTCTGGTGCAGATCGTCATGATGTGTGAATATATTCTTCGAAGTCCAAAGTCTTAAGAAACTAGTATGCCTATATCGTTGTTAATATTGAAAAATGTGCTGTAACTTATCCTTTTAGTTAAGCTAACGTTCCATAATTAAAGGTGGTTTATATTAAACGCCTTCACTCTGTCATATAACTGTGTAATAATCTTGTTGTTACCATGTAGAAAACAATTTAAAGCATTCAGATAATTCCATTAAGAAGGCAACTTCACAAATCCATTTTTTCATTCTTCACTTATGATACAGACTTTTTTTCTTCCTCCGTGAACGATGATGTTTCCTCCCTCAGTTCAAAGAACCTATTCAATAATTTGCCACGACTAAGTCACCGTATTTTACTATAATATGACAGATCGCCTTACTCGCTATTGCATTCATCAAGAAAGACTTAAATTGACAATGAGCGAGACTTTTCGATATAATTGTGTTGGTGGTTTTTCCAACTGGACTACTTCTATAACACCATTTTGATTTGTTTTGCACATGATTTCTGTTGGTGTATAATGTAGTGAATAGAAATAACTTCATGGGATACATTAACGCTTTTCACTTCGTCCCTTAGAGAGATTGGCTTTCGGAATGGTTTTATTTACATTCTACAGTATTCTGTAGGTTATGCAGAGCCGAAGTTAGGTATAGTGCCGCTCCTAGGCAGTGCTAGATTTTGCCGTCCCCAAATCCCACAAACAGTTTATGGACAGCTATTATACAGGTGACGTTCAGTTAAAGTTATTTTTAAATGAAATGTTACAATTCAGAAAACAAAATTTAAATGTTATGATTTATTTAACGACGCTCGTAACTGCAGAGGTTATATCAGCGTCGCTGGATGTGCTGGAATTTTGTCCCGCAGGAGTTCTTTTACATGCCAGTAAATCTACTGACATGAGCCTGTCGCATTTAAGCACACTTAAATGCCATCGACCTGGCCCAGGATCGAACCCGCAACCTTGGGCATAGAAGGCCAGCGCTATACCAACTCGCCAACCAGGTCGACTTCAGAAAACAGTAAATTACTGAAATCAAAGTACATGCATCTTACTTGTGAATTATAAAGACTTTCTTCGGACTTTCTTCACAGAGAAAGCAATGATGGTATTATCAAAGTCGATCTGACGAAGCATATCAGACTCGAAGCAAAGAAACATAATACTCAAACTTATTCATTGTTGAAACAAAATTTATTTTTGAAAGGCAGGCTGTAGTTTTTTTTAAGCATGGTTTCTGTTGGTGTATAATTTTTACGAGTATTTCTTACTTCGACAGGAGTATAAAATAAATTGAAAAATAAACTCCAACTCTTTACAGAATAAACTTTTCAAATCGAATTATATAGTGGACATACTGAAAAGGATTAAATAGTATTGTTGATGATATAGGCCAGTGTTTCTTAAACTTTTTTGAAGTGGGGACCACTTTTTTAAGTCAGAACAGTTCCGAGGACCACAACTATCCATGGAAAGAGGTCATCTTTTTGGATGATATGTTTATGAACTATAGCAGGCCAGTGCACGTATATCGACCGAAACAATCCAAGAGATTTGACCGTGAATATTTGTGGTCCACAGACAATGCAGTGGTTGTTTGTCTGTGTCGGTGTGGTACAGATTTCTGGTTATGGTGGCGGTGCACTATGGAGGATTCATGGGCATATGAATGAGCATCAGTACACCAATAAACTGGAAAATGTGATGCTACCTAGTGTTCGTGTGTTTAAGCCCGAAAACAAAATAAAATTCCAACATGACTTGTTTTCGGTACACACATGCATCGCCGTGCAGCAGTGGTTCAACATTCACAGGGATGATGCCGAGAGGTTCCATGGGTGCCAAGAAGTCCTGACTTAAATTCCATAGAAAATGTGTGTACGGAAGTGCAACGCAATGTTAATGTGTAACTACAGAGTTGGTGTCCTAGGATTGCAGATGAATTGTGGAATCTCATTGCAGATGTTTGGGATGATGTTGCATTGTGAGATAGATACAGTAGGTCTATATCCAAAGCCTTGTTAATTCTGTAAGTAGAAGAATGGATGCAGTGATCAATGTCAACGGTTTATGGACAGGCTATTAAGTCCAGAAGAAAACTGTTGTATATAACTAGAACTACATAGGTAGAAGAACATTTTAATTTGTGATATAAAGTACATTCAGTATTAATTATTTTACTTCAGGAATGTATTTTTCTTTTCTATTTTTAGAACAAAAATAAACACTGTGGGCCGTATTCATAGACATTCTTAGCATGGCCTTTCGGTGGATGATCAGCGAACTAACGTTTTTCGTATTCATAAACCAGTGTCAGCGATATGATATGATATATGATATGATATGGTATGGTATGATATGATATGATATGATATGATATATATATGATATGATATGATATGATATGATATGAATCCTGTTCAGCACGCTCGTAGCCCGGGCTAGCGAAATGTCTATGAATAGCACCCTGTAGCTTTAATAATAGAATAAATAAATAGGTTTTAGTAAACACTAGAATCACTTATATAATCAAACGTTTTCCTAAATTGCACAAAAATTATTTCTAACTAACAAATCTATTTGTGTTTCTCTTCCCTCATTACTAATTGTTTACCGAAAGTAATTTATAGGTATTTATTTATTTAAATTTAACTGAATGTTCACTTATATAATTTGTATTGGATTACCTTAATCAATTTATATTTATTCTACTTTAACTAACTGTTCACGTCTATATCATCTTACCATTAAGTTCGTATGTATTGTATCTATCTCAATTTTGTTTACTCTTCGTCGTCTGTTTTGCCAGGAAGATATTAAAGTAAAAATAAACCATAAATAAACGAAGTACCGTATGTCTATAGAGTAAAGAGAGACGAACAGAGGAGTTGATAATGAAATCAGTAACATTCCTCATACCTGCAATGGTAAAAACAATTAAATAACAAATTTCTGTACATCGACAAAAACACGAGAGTTTCAACCTTATAGAATGTGAATAGAAACAGTACGAAAGCCTTTCTCTCCTAGTCCAGCAACTTCGAGTAAACAGTACTCTGTACTGTGATAATCACAACAAAACCAGCATAAGTAACATTACGAGTTTTGCTGTTCATCGGCCAGTTTTTTCTTCCGTAACTGTACATATCTTATTTTATTTTTCACATCATTTTTGACACATTCATTTACACCTCACCTCTGGCTACTAGCAACAGGCATTTATAATGAACACCGATCAAAATACCCCTCATTTCTCATGCAAAACAACAACTGAATAGATTAACTTACAGTGGACTATAGTGGACTTTTTGTTATCAACAAACAGCTGGATACATTAAGAAGATTGATTATTATTGACACATTCATTCATAGTGTTCTGCCCAAGGGCAAGTCTTTCAATTCAATTTATTAAGCCATTAAACATACAGTGATAGGCTTCGTCACAATACAGAAGGGAGGAAAAAAAACATTGGCTACATTTGAAAATACACATATAATTGAAAACAGTAAAGTTTAATTAGAATGAAAACACAAAACATTTTGAAACTCTAAAATTAATGAAAACACTTCACTCTTAATGTAATAATTGTAACTAAATGTAAATAACTTTATTAAAAAACAATTTCGTATGAATTTATGTTAAGAAACTCATCTACAGACTAGAAAAGATTAATTAAAAGCCAGTTATAAAATCTAGCTTTGAAACTATTGGTTGGTAACTTATAATACTGACTGGGAAGCTTATTATATAGTTTCATCCCCATGACAGAAAAATTTGTACTAGTTTTATGTAATCTACAATATGGAATATTAATTTGTTCACTATTTCTAATTTCATGATCATGTATATTGGCTATTAATGAGTAGGCCTAATTGTCTATATTTTGTCGAGTGCAAACCCAGCATTCTCCAGTCCTTCCTATTTTCTGCCTTCGTCTTTGTCCCCTCATATGATCCATATATCTTAATGTCGTCTGTCATCTGATATCTTCTTCTGCTCTGAACTCCTCCCGTCCACCATTCTTTCCAGTGCATCCTTCAGTAGGCAGTTTCTTCTCAGCCAGTGACCCAGCCAATTTCTTTTCCTCTTTCTGATCAGTTTCAGAATCATTCTTTCTTCATTCACTCTTTCCAACACAGCTTCGTTTCTTACTCTGTCTGTCCATTTCACATGCTCCATCCTTCTCCATATCCACATTTCAAATGCTTCTATTCGCTTCTCTTCACTTCGTCATAATTTCCATGTTTCTGCCCCCATACATGTTTCTGCTACACTCCGCACAAGGCACTTCGCTTCCAGAGATCCACAGAAGATGCTCCTTTTTCTATTAAAAGCTTCCTTTGCCATTGTTATTCTCCTTTTGACTTTTAGCACACTTAACTTCTAAATATTTCTTCGCAATTAGGTCGTTACAACAGTCTCTCAACTGCAGTATCTTAAAGACAACATATTTTGTCTATTTTCATTCCCTTATGTCCTACAGAATAATATTTTTTGGGGAAATTCAACAGATAGTAAAAATATAGCCTTTTCTTATTACCAAAAAGAGCAATTAGAATAGGTAATAATTGGAACAAAGGTAGAGAATCATGTAGACCATTTTTTTTTTTTTTCAAATTAGAGATTCTGACCTTAACAGTTGAAGCATTCAGAGCTAAAGTGAATCAAGTCACAAATTTTCATAAATTGAGTTTATTTCATTTTCTGATTATCTGAAGTTGGATCTTTTCCGAGCAGTAATGGATCAAGTCTTAATTCCAAGCATTCGCCTGTAGGTGACACCAGTCACTTTTAGCTCAGATTATTTGTTCACGATGTTCTGAGTCATAGTGGATCAAGTCACCAAAGCGTTGCATCAATTAACATCACAATTGTTTATGTTTTATAAATCTAGAATTTGAGAATGGAGCAATAAAATTATTGCTAGTGAAATTAGATAATCCACTAGAGCAAGTTAACTTTAAGTCCTATTATCTCAAAACTACGTCTCATGGACTTGATTCACTTTAGCCCTGAACGCCTTATAATAAATTTCTAAATTATAGACATCAGCTCAAAGAATTTGAGTAACCACAAGGGTCCTGAATACAATAAACATGCACAATATAATGTGATGTGATACATTAAAGAAAAAAGAAAGTTAATTATTGAAGGCAAATATAAGTTGATTAATTGAAATAGAGATGATGATGTAATATTTGAAGAGAATCCTTGATAATATTTATAAGAATAGACATTACATAATCAAAAGGAATGTGAAGTTCCTTGATAATTCCATGTGAATTTTGTAATTGAACCTCTACTGCCAAACAGCAAACCAATGACAGACCATTGTTTAAGAGGGACGTTGTACTTTTGAGAAAGATAAAGCAGACAAGGTTCATATATGGACTTCTTCTCAATATCAACTTCGATGGCCTGATTTAGGTTTCTTTCGAAATGGATAGTAGGGTCAAGAACAAGCGCCCGTTTTAAGCGTCCGTTGATAGCAATAATGTCTGCCCTTCTAAAAGAACCATCTGATGATACACAATGTACTTCCACATGAATCTCCCAATTTAAAGTTTTTAACGATGTCTCCAAAGCATGTCGTACACGATGATGTCTAGCATTGATCAGCAGCTCGCCTTTAGGGCATTGTCCAAGCACATGCCCAAGTGTTTCAAGCTCGCTACAGTCTGGATGACGGCAACGGGTTGTGCTTGGAGTTCTGCCCGGTATTGCGTGAACCGCCGAAATATTGCTTGACATTTTTAAAGCATTGGTCCATTCTGAGGAAGATAGACCCTTTCGATTGCTTACCCATGAGTTAGCCTTGGGGAGATCACTATAAACAATAACCCCTTTACCACGCAAGGTATGGTTTGTCCAAGTTTGGAATGCGTCATTTCTTAAGTGTTTACGAATTTTACGACCTGACCAGTTGATAGCATCAATAGCTGTGATATTCAATTTTGACAGAGCAGAAACTTTTTCACTTACAAGGTCCCTAACATTGTGGAGATGGGAGTCATCAACACGAAGAAGAGTATTACAGATATTTATGTGTTGTACATAAGCTTCCCAAGATGCTTTATTAACGAAAGACCATGATATTTTTTAGGGGAGTAGAGCATTCCGTTTGGGCAGTCATGAGGAAGACCAATAAGCTCTTTGCATGCTCCTCTGGTAACTTTATGTAAATCATTAAGAAATTTGGTTTTGATTTGGTAGAGTGGAGCACACTGTAAGGGATAAGTAAGAGTGGGCCAGAAATATTGATTCATAATCGTTACCTTCTGATCAGGTTTTTATAAAGGGGAGAGACAGTTTAGAAATATTTTTACTGAATGTGATAAAAACTGCACACTTATCAAAAACGATTTCATCATTAAAATTAATACCAAGGTATTTAATGCGGTCACTAGGATTAGAAATGGATTGAGTGAGCGAACCATTAGCGGACATGACATTAAACTGGGGTAGGACACCACTTTTAATCGCTATTAAATTGCACTTGCTAGGGTTAATAGCCAAACAAAGGGTAGAAAGGTTACTTTCTGCTAGACTAATCAGAGATGTAATTCCATTTTCACTACTTGAAATCAAAGCAATGTCATCAGCAAAAGCAACGGCAGAGAGATTGTCTAGAGTAGGATCTAATGAAAAACCATGGGCGTGCGATACTTAATGATACCGTCGATTGCTAAGTTGAATAGAGTAGGAGAAAGTGGACTGCCCTGAGGAACACCTTTTTTTACCTCAATGGGCTTAGTTTTCCCGTTAGCAATTTCAATTTGAATCTGGTTCCTTATTAATAATTCAATTATTAAATTTCGTAAGTTACAGGGCATAGACTTCATAGCTAGTGATCTTTTAACATGCTAATGTCCTACGCTTTGCTTACATCAAGAAAAGCAACAAAACAATCAGACTTATTATTTTTCGCGTGCTTTAGACAACCATTAATTAATGAGGTGTTAACATGGGTCCCTGGTGTAGAAACGAAACCCCTTTGGTGAATGGAAGTGGAAATATAATGTTTTAACTTAAAATCTAGCACTTTCTCAATAAGGCATCGCACTACCGAGAAGATCATAATAGGCCGCCAGTTTTTCAAATCACTACGGTCACCTCCTTTGTAGATCAGGATAGTTCTTGCCTTCCGAAGGGGAGCAGGTACAACTCCGAAGTGAAGCATGGCTGATCCTAGCAGTGACAGAAATTTCGCTGACTTGAGATGTTTAAGAACTCGGACAGTAATTCGATCAGGTCCTGGAGCTGTATGCATCTTCATTTTGGTGAGTGCAATATTCATTTCTTTTTCAGTAATCATTATAGAATCAGAAAATTCGGATGTATCACAAGAAGGGAGAAGGTTAATCGAAGTCATATTATTGGAATGGCCTAATATGTCAGTAAAATGATTTTCAACTATATCTTTAGAAAGGGAACAAAACCGTTGTTTTTCAGTGTTCATTATTTGCCGTACTACCTTCTTTCGGTTATTGTAGAAATTATATTGCGCTAAATCATAAGAGTATCTTTTTCTGTTTTTATCTTTTTGTCTTTTATTCCGCTTTTGTGGATTGGAAGTTTCAGTATAGGTGTAGCGTTTGTTAAGTTTCTCATTACGGCGAAGATTAAAATATTTGACAGCTGGGTGTTGAGGTCCAGAAAGGGAAGAAATTGATTCAACAATGAATTGGAAAGCTTCAGAAGTAACTTGATCAAGATCTTGATATATATTATTAGTTATAATGTGCTGTAATTTATCTTCCCATTTTTGCAAAGGAGATAAGGATGAGTTTGTAGGCGTAATATTATTATTACTAGTTGTGGTAGATTGATTTTGAGTCTTGTTCGAAGAACACACATCTGTATTTAGAATATCAATAGCAGATAAATTGGTAATACTGGAATCTGAATATTTGGCAGTTATAAATTTCCTCTTATGTAATAAAGAAAATTTTCCAACTATGTAGTATAAAATACTAGCAGAAAGAATGATTTTCATATGCCATCATCATATTTATAATGCTATGAAAGGGGAGTACTGGTATGTTACATGGCAGTAAAAATTTTCAATAGTCGTCCTGAAGACATTAAGAATCATAACCAAAACCCTGCATTATTTAAGGTAAAACTAAAAAATTACTTAATATCTCACACTTTCTATTCTGTAGATGAATTCTTGACATTTCACAGTACTGTGTAAATATTTAATATTATTAAATGGTAAACATATTGCATCGTATAATATGTTATTGTTATGAAGGTTTTTAATTTTGTATATATTTCATATTAGCATCCATCCAGAAACCTTATAGCCACTTCAGATTCAATGTCACTCCTAATGCTAAAACCCATATTTCCATAGAAGTGTGCTACTCATATCAAAATCACCATTAACAACTTTCAAAACAGTAGTGTCATCTGCTAAGATAATAATTTTCCCTGGAATTTAGCTGGTAAATTATTGACATCAACAATAAAAAGAAACAGGCACAAAATTGAGCCTTGAGCAACTCCAACATTAACAGTAGACCTATACTGGGAAGGTATTTTCCCCTCAAATTCATCAACTGCCTATTCATAAGATAACAAACATTCTATTAAGGAAATCTCGTTTCGGAATATATATGATAAGACTTTCTTGTGTTAAGTTCTAACGTACCTTGTTTACATGTTTCGACCTATTTATGGGTCATCCTCAGAACTGGTCGTTGTTGGTCTTGGCGCCTCTTGTTTTGTTTTCTGTGAGGGTGTGTTCGTGTGTTATAATGTAGAGTCAAAGAGTGTGTGTGTTTTGAAATTGAATTGTGTGCTGAGAATTTCGTACATATTCCGAAGTGATACAGTGTTAAAAGTTGTGTAATCAAGATGTATATGGAAATCTCGTTTCCTTTATACCATAAAATTTTAAGTTTCATAAAGCAAGCAATCAAATGCCTTACACAAATTTCATAAACAAGTCAGCGAATTTTGTTTTAATTCAAGGATACCAGTATTGAAAACCTATAAAATTACCATTAAGGCAATTGATTTACCATGCCTAAATCTGCCTAAAACCAAAGTATTGCTCATGAAGCAAATTATTTTCTTCAACATATGTAAAAACTCTCTATTCATGACATCCTCTAATACTTTAGATAATTGTTCAAATTATACTTAAGTAAATAAGGGTATTATAATGTATCGGGTACCCGTATACTCAGATACAATAGTAATATGACTTCAAAACTGATAAAATTCAATTCTGTTACCGTAAATTTGCCAGTACAGTAATTAACTGAAGTGTATAAAGTATTTTAATTGTCTAATAGAGTTTGAATTGAAATTCTAACCAAAATTATTTACATGCATACTGCTGCAAAGTTCTTCATAAATGTGTTCCAAATAACATAAACACAAAGTTTTAATCAGCGAAAAGCTCAATGTTCAATGCAACAAATTGCCTACATTAGATAGAACTGAAGAAACATAAGAATATCCTGATTTCTTCAGAGCTCGTACGACAAGATTCTATGAAAAGTGACCCAGTACAGTTTGAAAAGCAATATGGCTGTAACCCTGCAACAGGCTATTTAGCATCAGTATTATACTGTGGAAACATGGTTACGTATAGTTTATTTTGACAAATTAAATTTCATTATTAGAAAACTGACCATATTTGACAGATGAAAAATTGAAATTACTTCAGACTTCATTAATAATGGTATTGCTTCCTCATTTCTCAATGTTTTGTTTTGGTAATGCATTCTTCTTCTTATTCTTCTTTTTCTTCTTCTTCTTCTTCTTCTTCTTCTTCTTCTTCTTCTTCTTCTGCCTGACAAGTGTTAGGCCACAAGGCCTGTTACGGTCTCACATAAAATTTTCACGCCACATCTTAGCAGGACGACCCACAGATCTTTGGGCATGTGGTACATAATCATAAATTGCCTTTGGGAGTCTATCATTCTTTCCAAATGATGTTTCCAATTAGACTGATATTGAACAGTGTAATCTAAATCTGGTTGAGTTTTTAGTTCTTTTAAAATTTCACAATTTCTTGTCAGATCCCATTTAGTATAGCCCGCTGTTCTTCACATGAATCGCATTTCACAAGCCATTATACTGCTTTTATCTGCTTTCCTCAGTGTCCATGCTTCGCTGCCATAGCTGAGCATCGGTCGTGCCAATGTGTTGTAGAGACGTATGCGGGTGTGTTTCTGAACCAAGGATGGTTTCATCACACCATTTATAATGCCCATTGCTCTTGTGTATTTATTAATTTTCTGTGATATGTCCAATTCTTCAAAAATGGGAAGATTGTAACCTAAACATGGGAAACTATTACATCTTTCTAATATTTTATTATCGAGACAAATTTTACTGTGTATTAGGTATTTCCCACAGAATGCCATAATTTTTGTTTTATCTGTTGAAATTTCCATATTGTATGTGGCTGCTACTTGCTGCAAATTATATATTGACCTTTGGAGGTCGTCTTCTGAAAGTGCTAATAATACCAAATCATCTGCAAAGAGAATTGAATCCAATTTAAGATGTCTGTTAATTTGTATATATCCATGGCGAGTTTGCTTCCACTCTTTAATTATTCACTTCATATAAATAATAAAGAGAATGTGTTCTATCATTGTAAATATAGAATAATTGAACATAAATGCTGAGTGGGGTAGATAAAAGTAGCCCACCTTCCTTTTGAATGAGAATGTGATATTTTGACTGCTTGAAATTCCATTATTGTATTCTATCATATCATAACGAAATAGGTAAACAGCTACAATAATAGATAATTTTATGCAATAATTGATTGTTGGCATTCTTCTTGCCAGTATTTCATCAATAGTTATTGTAGTCGTCCACAAGCATATGGTTGCCAAGGTCACTCACTTTTCCCTCTTTTCACTGCTATCTTACTCACCCTCCTGTCACTGCGAGAGGTTGGGGACCGGTTCTACTGTAAAAATCTGAGCTTCCTACACTGTAAAGAAAAAGCCGAAATTCAGTGTCTTGTTTAAGCTTGTGCAGTGCTCTTCCTTGTTACATACGTAAATAGTTAAGTGCCTATCTAAACTTACATTGTGCTCGTCTGTGTTTTATGTACATACGTACACAGTTAAGTGCCTTGTCTAAACTTATATTGTCCTATTGTGTGTTTTATGTGTACATACTTCAAGTATGCCTCACAGTCGAAATATACGCAGCTAGACAAAAGAGATTATTTTTAACGTTTACAGATACTTCAAAGATCTTTCTACCAGTGAGTTGCCTGCTATTTCTTCCATTTTTAGTAAAACACAAGAAGTTACGGCGAAAGCTTGTGGTGTGAGTTTAAACACTGTAAGAATTATCTGCAGTGAAGCGAATGGGTCGGCCTCCCTAGAAGAAGATGAATCACGCCCATATTTTCATTCTCCCCAGAAGAAGAAAACTTCCAATAAAAAGCCAGTGACTGGTATGGATGATTTTAATAAGGACATTTTACGTCGAACAGTGCACGAATTTTACGTTGCTGGACAGTTCCCGACGTGTGCTAAGATTTCAGAGGCATTAAGAGACAAAATTGGTTACAGTGGTTCGGGAGAGTCTACTCGATAAGCAGTCGCCCACAAACACAGAACTCTCCACTCCGAAGCCTCAGAAAGAAACTCGCACATGTTGGTGCCACGAGATTGCGATTGGGCTCTACCTAGTTCAAGATTTCATTTGACAGTTATTTCTCAAAATTATGTATAGAGTCAGGAGTCCAAGGACATCCTTTAACTTCGGAGACAGAAGGAAAAATGTAAAATGTTTGAGTACCTCATGAAAGAATAGGTGTAGATGCTAACCTTTGCTGGTATTTTTGGATTGTGGTCGCCATCTTAGAGCAAGGTCACATATTTTAAATGGGAAGGGGGTCATGTGGCATATCAAATGAGACTAAAATGGAATTCATTGCTGTAATCAGATTTGACATATTAAGTTATGTT
Source organism: Periplaneta americana (assembly GCF_040183065.1). Taxonomy (NCBI): domain Eukaryota; kingdom Metazoa; phylum Arthropoda; class Insecta; order Blattodea; family Blattidae; genus Periplaneta; species Periplaneta americana. The sequence continues at coordinate 152,608,667 of NC_091124.1, read as the reverse complement.
CTACAGTTCAAAAGTTATTAACACAGAAATTTGAAATTACTGGTTACGGTATTGATGAAAGAGAAGAAAATAAGGTTGTCCTGGTATCTGGAGAATGCAGATACCGTATCACATCTGTAGACTTCAACAACCGATATCCAGAGCAACTGGAAATGTTCAAAAGAAGCCAAGTAGCAGTTGGTCAAAAACAGCAACTGATGAGAGAACCTCAACACTAGCCTTGGCCTCATTTGCCAATAATCCAAAATACAGCACATGAAATCTTTCGGCAGAAAGTGGTATCAATCAGTGTGTGGATTGTGTGAATTCTTTATAACAATAAATGGAACCTGTTCAAGAGCCAGATGCTGCAGAATGAATCCGATAGGCATGTCGAATTCTGCAAGACCAATGTTAGGTTCCCTCGTCAGTTTCCATTTTCAGCCGACTGCTATGTGGCTTGTCTTCAACATTCCCAGTTGTTCTAAATTTGGATATCAGGGATGTGATAGTGTTGTGGGAAATTGGTGGTCTTTCTGGACAATTAAATTTGCAGCTATGATACCGCAGCTGCTTTCCCCAAATATCAGAATCACCTCAATCCTCTTCTCTTTTGTCAATGTCATCTCCAGTTTACTGAAACTACTTATTACTGCTTATGGCTTTTAGAGAATCCGGAGGTTCATTGCTGCCCTCACATAAGCCCGCCATCGATCCCTATCCTGAGCAAGATTAATCCAGTCTCTACCATCATATCCCACCTCCGTCAAATCTACTTTAATATTATCCTCCCATCTACGTCTCGGCCTCCCCAAAGATCTTTTCCCCTCTGGCCTCCCAACTAACACTCTATATGCATTTCTGAATTTGCCCGTATGTTGCTACATGCCCTGCTCATCTCAAACATCTGGATTTAATGTTCCTAATTATGTCAGGTGAAGAATACAATGCGTGCAGTTCTGCATTGTGTAACTGTCTCCATTCTCCTGTAACTTCATTCCTCTTAGCCCAAAATGTTTTCCTAAGCACCTTATTCTCAAACGCCCTTATCCTCTGCTCGTCTCTCAAAGTGAGATTCCAAGTTTCACAACCATACAGAACAACTGGTAATATAACTGTTTTATAAATTCTAACTTTCCGTTTTTTTGAGAGCAGACTGGATGACAAAAACTTCTCATTTGAATAATAGCAGGTATTTTCCATATTTTTTCTACGTTCAATTTCCTCCTGAGTGTCATTTATACTTGTTACTGTTGCTCGAATATATTTGAATTTTTCCACCTCTTCAAAGGATAAATTTCCTATTTTTATATTTCCATTTTATCTGTGCTTCATTGGCTGGTCATGATAATATCTTTGAAAAATATTGGAGTGCAAGAGGTCAAATAACTTTATTGTCAAACGCCTGGCATTAGAAAACAACAACAACATATTTCCATTTCGTACTATGTTCTGAAACATCACTAGTAATTTCAGATTTCTGTGTTAATTACTTTTAAACCACAACACATATGTCAAATCTGATTATGGCAATGAATTCCTGAGAAAATTTTGGCCTTATTTGATATGCCACATGACAGCCTTCAAATTAAAAAAAAATGTATATTGATCTAAGATGGTGGCCATGTTCTGGAAATACCCAGCAGAGGTTGGTTCTGTCATCCATCCTTTCGTGAGCTGGTCAGATCTTTAATTTTCCCTTCCATCTTCGAAATAGAATGGTGTCTTGGAACTTTTTACTCACCTGGTATTATCATATAGATGAAATTGTTTTAATCAAGTTATGAAAACTTTGCTTTTGCTTTTCTCTTATAACTTAGAATTGTTTTACTAGCTATAGATAACAAAATTGGCATTTCCAAGTTAGAAAGGCCGTCTCTTTCCTTAAGTACAAGAATAGTGAAGATGAATATCGGTATGTAATCAGACACATATATAATTCTCAGTGATGTCACATAGAACTATATTAGAAGATCGAATCGCAGTGGTAATTTGCAGAACACTTTGTGAATCATACTGTGAATGAAGTAAAAATGAATGAATGATTACCAGGGCGTGAAACTGAGAGAGGAGTTTCCTGTAGCAAGACTGTGCAGGCTGTTGTTTTGTTGCCCGATCACCAGAAGCACTAAACATAAATTTTCTGATTGGATGCTAATAGGAAACACCATTGTATACCAGATATATCTCGTAGGCAACAGAAAGGCACACAGAACAACAAAAGAGCAGCTATATTTCTTTTGAGATTGAGCCTGATGACTATTTTATGAGTTGAAGAGTTCGCGGGAAAAACGATGATTGTCACAGTTTTTTTAAGGTTGATGTCATTAACTAATTCAATGGACCACTGCGAAATTCAATGTTGTTCTTATGAAAAATGGTAAAAAGGAGAGTTATCACCACGAATACAGTAATCCTTTCCTTTATTTTCTATAGAAACATCACTACATCTTGCAGTTATAGACTCAATTAGATCATTATCTAATCCTTAACAGAAATGTGACATTCATCGTTTTTCCTGTGAACTCTTCAGTTGTTTGTATGTTTATGTTATTTAATTAAGAAAATATGTGAAAATTTCATCAGAACAACTAATGTTTTATTTATACTTGTTCTGTTGACATTTTTACTTATTACCTCAATTAAATAACATAAACACATAAAAATAATACATTCGTCTTTAACAATCCTTATAATTTGATCAACAAAACAACCAATATCGCGTTCAAATTTTCAAATGTTAAGCTTCACAGCCAGACCAACAGGAGAGCACCATTTGTTCTCTGCTTCCCTGTCATAACATGCGCCGTGCACTTCTATTATTTTGTTGTTCTGTGATGATTACTATATACTACATCAGACATGGAATAGACTTGGTGCCGCAATAGCAATTGAAGATGAATTAATTTGAGTTTTGCTGTTCTGAACCTCGACATGTATTATAATATCAAGTAGTTTGTTTAATTTTCAGTCTATCACTTATCAGGGTATATAAACAGGAATAAATTCTGTTACATCAGTTACAATATATTAAGTTATGGATCACGAATATTTTCGACTTTTCATGTAAGTCATCTTCAGGTGATGTGATTTGCTGACAAATACAATTGAACATAGGTGAAACGATACAATATTAAAAAAACACACACTTATAAATCACATATAAAATATTTAACCTTGCTTGCTCATTTTAAATATGGTTATAAATCATGGCGTCAAACATAGTATTGAACTAAAAACATTCAGATGAAAAAATTAAGATAAAAACAATCAAATTAATATGGCTGCGATTAGGAGAAGTATATTTAAATGGCATGCAGTGTGCCAGTGTTGAAGAATTAAAATTGTTTAAAATTATTTAAAACTGAAGGCTTGAGGCTTGTGCATTTAATGCAATGTTCAACATGATCGAATTCTGTAAGGAGTAGACGTAAGATTCTATCCTCAGTCTCTTGCCGCAATGAGTGGCATTAATATCTGAAAAAATTAATCAAAAAGGTATGTTTTAATAATTTAGATGGAATTGAGTGTTAAAGCATGAAAATGCTTTAAATTAATACTTACGACATGTGTGCAGCAGGGGCTTTCAGAAGTTGCAGCCTTCTCATCTTGGCCTTACATGGATGAATGAGCTAGTGTGTTTTATATGAACAGAGTTTGAGGGGAGGAAGTGACTGGCTAAACTACTCAATGAGCAGTTATTCTGTAATATGATACAGAGGGTTATGTGAATTTGGGATCTGTTTGTTGAGCAGTTGTATATTATGATTATGGTTTTTTACTATGAAATATTACTCAGCTGTACTAATAAGGTATGGGTTGTTCACTATTTTCAATGTTTTATGGATATTATTAACTTCATGGCCGGTATCAATTAGGTGTGTGGCAAATTTTGATTTATTTTTATTGTTAAAAAAATCCGATTTATGTTCTTTAAACCTAGTGAGGAAATTTCTTTTGGTTTGGCCTATGTATTTCTTGTGCAATTCAATTGGTATACAGGGTGATTCATTATTACATTAAATACTTTGTGTATGTATTGTGGAGGTGAAACTAAGACTGAAACGTTATATACAACTTTTTCTCAAAACCTTTCATTCCAGAGTTCCAGTAGATGCCACCTATGTCGTAGTAACTGCATAGGCATTACTGTTCTCCCACACATTTGGTGTGGTATTGTGGGGAATCAGTTACTTGGACCTCGAGTTCTACATTCGCAGTTGAATGAGGAAATCTATCACGCATTTTTGGAACGTGAATTGCATGGTCTGCTACATGATATCCTTCTTGCAATGCGAATGAACTTATGGTTTGTGCACTATGGTACTCCTGCGCATTACTGCCGCAATGTAAGGGCGTATCTCAATGCTGCGTATCCAGATCAATGGGTAGGCCGTGCACAGCCAACTCCTTGGCCAACCAGATCACCGGACATGAACCCTCTGGACTTCTACCTTTGGAGCCACCTGAATTTGTTAGTGTATGCCTCTGCTGTACCTAACGTAGAAGTACTACAACAGCGAATTGAACATGCGTGTGGAATTGTTCATAATGAGTTGAATGGGTGGTGTAACATTCAGAGATCACTAAGGCGGCGAGCACAGGTATGTCTTCAAATTGAGGGACAGCACTTTGAACATGCATTACATTAAGAATTGTGCAAATGTGTGAAGTGTAGAAGAAATTGCTTTACATTCTTTACTGTGTTTGGTTTTAGTTCACAAAACGTGCATAAGTCGACTGCTGAGGATATGGGTTTAGTGACTTTGGTTGTTTTGTATTGAAGTCCAAGTACGAAAGTGATAATTAGTTTACATTTGGTGTGTTATCCTTTCTTTTTTTGGGAGCGCAAGTTCCACGCAAAATGGCGTTAACTTTGTAATTAAAGATTTTGAGAAAAAGTTTTATAGAACGTTTTAGTCTTAGTTTCACCTCTACATTACACACACAAAGTATTTACACGTAATAATGAATCACCCTGTATATCACTATGTAGATGTTTGTTATTTTTCTTGAGTCTATTGGGAATTATGCTATTCAGTTTGTTGGTTTTGTATGTGATGTTTATGTTTTCTTTTTTGAAAAAGGCTGAAAGTTGGTTGTTGATTTTTCCTACATATGTCATGGGATGCCGTGCTGTGACTTTTTCAGGGTCTGTGGGTTGTAAAGTAGTGGGTATCTTACTTCTTAATTTTCTAATTCTATTTCGGATGTAGTTCTGAATCATATTTTTACTGAAACCGTTCTCTGTAGCTAGTTGTATTATATATTTGTGTTCAGTAGTGTAAGCTTTATGGTTGAGAGGTGTGTTTATTAAACGGTCAACTAAATATCTGAATTTACATAACTTGTGAGAATATGGGTGGTTGGATGTTTGCTTTATGATGTAATTAATTGACATGGGCTTTGTTTTAAAATTCGGAATAGAATAATGCAGACATGTGAATAAAAACGTTGACTATGCAATTACGAAATTAATTCACTCCTTAGAAAAATCACAACGAATTACGTTGTTGGGACATTATGGCTAATACTTTCAGGTTAGGTGAAATTAAAGTCGACACCCTAACACATTTACTTTTTTAATTTTGTAACAGGAAAATGTAAAAACTGCAAAATATAAGAAATTTACTACATAAGAACAGAGTGAAGAGACTGTTTTTTTTATAGTTCCCATTTGTTCTAGAAAACTAATGATTGTAGAAATTACATGCTGTAGCCTATCTGTGGGAGAGAATGAAGATTCTGTTAATGTTCTTGAAACAGAATTCGAAGATTACAACGAAGGTATTACAGTCTGAAGGTGACCATTCATCCCAATTTTTCCGGAACAGTCCCAAATTAGACCCTATGTCCAAGATTTTTTTGATAATATGTCGGGACTCCTATTTGTCCCGAATTTTGCCAAGATGTCATCATTTATCCCGGTTTAGATTTGTTTTTAAGAGATGTGAACTGTAAAGTTGGCAAACATTCAGTTGCCACTACCAGTATTGGTAGTAGGCCTATATCTATAGAACAACAAAATAATAGAAGTGCACGACGCATGTTACAACAGGGAAGCAGAGAACAAATGGTGCGCTCCTGGTGATCTGCTGTGAAAATTTGAACGGGATATTGGTTGTTTTGTTGATCAAATTATAATGATTGTTAAAGATGAATGTTATTATTTTTGTGTGTTTATGTTATTTATTTAAGATAATAAGTAAACATTTCAACAGAACAAGTATAAATAAAATATTAGTTGTTTTGATGAAATTTTGACATATTTTCTTAATTGAATAACATAAACATACAAACTACTCGTAAAATAGTCATCAGGCTCTCGTCTCAAAAGAAGTATAGCTGCTCTTTAGTTGTTCTGTGTGGCTTTCTATTGCCCACGAGATATATCTTGTATACAACGGTGTTTCCCACTAGCATCAAATCATTGAAAAGTTTAGTGCTTCTGGTGATCAGGCAACAAAACAATGGCCTGCACAGTCTTGCTACCGGAAATTCCCCTAAGCCTATACAGTTGTTAAAGACGCACATCAAAAACAAAAGGCTTTTAAGTTATTATGATATAGTAAACCTTCACAGTTACTAAAGACGCACATAAAAAATAAACATATAACAAAGCAATCTACTGCCCATGTCTCACATCCTGAACCGAGAGCTCCCTAGTGCTTATAACCATGTCCCTTAGGTCTGCTCGGACCGGCACGGCAGCTGCAGTGTGCGGCACAGCAGCATATTGCATGTTCTGAAAACATTATCCTATGCCAGTGCAAGGGTTTTTACTCTTTATAATACCGGATACTCTAATCGTGGTTACCACTATCGCTATTATCTCTGATGGCGATTTCCTAAAATGTATGTAGACACTCGGCCACTCTTTGTTCATTATGGACAACTGCTGAATTACCATAGGGCAGTGTTTCTCAATGTATGTTCCGGGGTTCCGTGAGCTCTATATGATTTTAAATTTTATTCCATACTTTTTTACTTGGTTATTTAACAACATTGTATCAACTACTACGTTATTTTGCATCGATGGGATTAATGATAGCGAAATGGTATTTGGCGAGATGAGGTCAGGGATTCGCCAAACATTACATGACATTCGCCTTATAGTTGGGAAAAACCTCGGGAAGAAATCCAACTAGGTAATCAGCCCAAGCAGGAATCGAACCCATGCCCGAGCGCAACTCTGGATCGATAGGCAAGCGCCTTAGCCAACTGGGCTGCTTCGGTGGCTATTTTATACTTAGCGGTTACTGAAAAAATATATAAATATTACGAAAATATGAATCAATAATATCATTAAACCACCGATAATGATGATAATAATAATAATAATAATAATAATAATAATAATAATAATATGTTTGATGAAAATCTAAAACGGAAAATACCCGTAATAATTATCACTTTCATCACTGGTTTCTCTGCGTATGTGTTCAGTAAAACAAAATACCGAAAAGACAAAATGCAGAAGTACAGTAAAAATGAGACTACAACTTTCTGCCATACAACCAGATTGCAGGCTTAAAAAGCAAATACATTCGTCCCACAGAACAATATTGAGATACTAGCTTTCACTTGTCTCTTAACTGTTAAATACTAATAAAATATTACAAGGATTCCGCAGTTACACTTTAGATTAAAAGGGATTTCGCGGTGGAAAAAGTTTGAGAAACACTGCCATAGAAGAAAGATTTTACGGATGTGTACATGTGATAACCGTAATCGCAGTTAGGTCGATAATCTCAAGTAGAGACTGTAGTCTACCACTGGTATTAGTGTTTAGTTACAGGAATTGATGAGAAGGACATAATTTGTTTTGTGAGGGGACAGCCTATACATTCGCTTGTCCATGACTGATCTTGCTCTATAGCTGACGAAAGAAATTCTGAAAAGGCTGATGTGTTGAATGTAGGGTAGTAGGCACATGCGGTACCCAGGACCTCCCACTCTCCCTCTCTGTATCTCACTCCGCAAAGAAATAGCTCAGGAAGTGAGGCACGGGCAGTATATGACTTGTAATATTATTCAGTTCAAAGTTGTGGTATTTAATTAGGCCTATGTTTTTACTTCTAAACTTTAAAAACACTTTGTTTCATTTAATCTATTGAGCTTATTAATAAATGTTATTCGCTTTCATTCTGCAGGAGTCGATGGACTAATTGTTGAAGATGGGGATCATTACCTATTCTGGTACAAGAAGCTCTGAGTGCCACAAGAAGCCACCTACACATCTATGCACTGATGAAAAGAAGTTTTCACTTTTATTTCTACCATTGTCTACTCCAGGTTTACACAATATCAAAGATAAAATCATTACAGTAACCTACCAATACTGAACTGCCTGTGACATTTCATTGCAAATAAATGCAAAGATCAAAATTGGACCTACAGCCAGACTGAGAATTTATCTCTATTACCCTAATTCTCAAAATTGTTATGATGGCATTTGGCAGCTGGACTGAAGAAATTTTCGCACAAATAAAAATATATTAATTACACTTAGGGTACGATCTTACTTTTAAGGAATATGTATCATAAGTAGGAAACTTCAAGTATGAGTCTAAGAAAAGTACCAATACAGGATTTTTCTTTCATTTTATAAAATCAGCATACTCTCGACACACAAAAACACACCCCAACGAAATTCTCAACACACAACTCAACTTCAAAACACACACACTCTTTGACTCTACACTATATCACAGGAACACACCCTCACAGGTAACAGAACAAGTGGCGCCAAGACCAACAACGACCAGTTCTGAAGATGACCCATAAATAGGTCGAAACATGTAAACGAGGTACGTTGAAATTTAACACAGGAAAGTCTTACCATACATATTCCGAAGTAATAATATGTTTCCAATCTCTTATTTTGCAGGAAATGTTTCAATCTTTAATTATTATGACGCAAAATTATATTCTAATGAAAACTGTTCATGTTTAAATTTAAATAGTAACTTAACATTTAATAGTACATTATGCAACGAGCCTACAATGGTAGTAATTAAGACGCAAGTATGATTGCTTATGAAACGAGCGCAAGCGAGTTTCATAATTTTCATACGAGCATCTTAATTACCATTATAGGCAAGTTTCATATGGCTTTTTATGCTTTTATGCTCTAACTTGAAAAGTATTCAAAATTATGGTTATGTGCGAACTGACCTGAATTGTGAGATGTGCGCAGACGCGAAAGTATTGATTTTATCCGAGGCCGAATTTCATTGACTTTGGCACAGAATAAGATGAACATTACTGTGGTACAACCTAAAAATTGATTTATAATTGAAAAACGAGATGACAAATTGAATTTATTTGAATATTATTTACAATTAACTCTAATTATTATAGTAACAGAACATAACCTTCTGCGACAGTATTGGATTTCCAGCCTCCGTGACTTTTTGCTAATTCTCTTTCGATTGCATATCCGAGAATAATCGATACTTGCTGTTTTATAACGGTACAAAGCTGACTTGTCTTTGGCTGAACACCTGTAAGCTGACTTGTCATTGGCTGAAAACCTGTACTTTAATGAGTAGGTGTACTTTAATGACATGCATTAAAGGACTGCTACCAGGTGTATAATTACTACATTTCGGCATGATCGAGCATAAAATATAATAAAGAAGATGTTAAGTTCAAGGAACAGTTCAGATTCAGTCAGATTCTCTGAAAATAATTTTCCTACAAAAAAAATTCTTGTCCATCTTTTCTTAAAAAAATTATAATGTACGTAGATTGGTTGCTAGTGCATTCAGATGTGAGTGATTAGGAATGACGTGATTGCCTTGGACACATATTCGGAAAGAGTTCCAGGATGTTATAACTGGAACTTGAAATATTCAGGTGGCCCAATTTGTTTCTGGGTGTGTACAATAAATGTACAATCCAAAAGAATTCGTGCTAAGAATTTGTAATGCTTTCAAAATTTGAAAATTTTCGGCTCAGTTTGAATGTATGAATCTCGAAGTAATTTCAAAGATAATCATTAACAACGAAAGAAATTATTGTGTCTGGTCCATTGCTCTGGAGTAACGGTTAGCCTGCCTGACCACAGTATAGAGAACATACAGTAAAGACACCTAAGCCATTTCGTGGGAACAAATTCTGAGTGTGCATGTCACGAAACCGGGTGTATTATCTGGAACCTCCACCAGATGATTCTCCATCTACAACAGGCAGCATAATTTAATATTAACTGAAAACATTCATTACTCATCTTTTAACAATTTTAAAGACATGAGGCAAAGGAATGGCAATATAACCATAATAATAACTACTTCCGTATGCAATCATCATGAAAATATTCACTAATTGACGCTAACGTTCAAGTCACTGTTTGAGGCTTATGTTGGTAAAATTGATCCAAGTACAACATAATACATCATGGCGTCCGTTGCGGTGAAGTGCGAACATGAACGTCAACAATGGATATAAGTATTTTGACTTCCTAGTGACATAATATTAATGATAGATAATATACGTACAAAATTATTCGTATTACTGACCAATAAAATAAATAAATAAATATTTTACTAATATTTTAATAGTGGTTTGATACTAGCGACATAGTTGGATTCATTGAGAACTAGACCTTACTGAGCTTGAATTTAGTACCAACAACATCAAAGGTGCCGACAAGAGTTGTCCCTACTGATTCTTCTTATACTGTGGCCTGACTGTGAAACGAGAGAGCCCATGTTCAAATCCTGGTTGAGACAAATTACCTGATTAGGGTGTTTTCCGAGGTTTTCTCCCAACTATCTGAAGCAGAATTGCTGGTAACTGTCATTTCACCTCATTAACATCATTTCGTGTACCATCTAAATAGTTAAAGATCAGCCAGGAGATCGTGACAGACATGGTTCCAGAATTCGCCTACAGGTGTCATGTCTAGGGGAACTACACAAATCCCAGGGAGCCATAGGGGCTTCAAGAGAGTGGACTACGACATACCAAAGAGTGTAGTTAATTCAGACAGATGATGCCATGGTGAGTCACAGAATCTACAGTGGCACAGCCTTCTGGGCAAAGGATGCAGCAGAATGCAAGCAAGTGAATTGTGAACAGATGCCATTGATCTGAGGAGATAGCATATTAACAGGGAGATGAGGGACGTTCCTGTTGACGCAGACTCGTCAGAACTGGATGTCATTGCCGAATTGATAAGAAGGCATCAAGCAGTGAATCACCTGCTTGAAGAGCACTTCAAAATCATCACAAATAAGGAGGTTGCATAATAAGCCTAAGGCTGCAGTGCTTGCTTATAGGCCCTCCTCTGAAGAAAAAAAAAAGATTATTGTGATCTAAAACTATTTTCAATTATTTAGGTCTACAATAATCGTGTTGAAATTAAGACAGAGTAATGTAATGCGTAACATAATATAATGCTAACCACACATACAATAACATAAATACAGACATGGAAATCCTACACATACAACCCAAAAACCAAAAACTCAACATACTAGAATAATATGAAATATACAGACACACTAAAACACACCCTAATCAAATTCTCAACACACAGATCAATTTCAGAACACACACACTATTTGACACAACTCTTCATCACACGAACACACCCACACAACAGCAGTGAAGTTGAGATAGCGCCGAGATCTAGTAGGCTCTGAGGATGGTGTCAAGTAGCACCAAAACAGCTGTAAGCCACACATGCTTACATAATTAACACGAGTAAGATCGCCATTTAATCAATTATTTTTATTTTTTACTGTGTACATTATTTATTGAATTATCGGCTTCTGTTTTTGTGTGATTTGTATTTGATTCTAACAACATTAATATGTATTCCACTACGTTTATTTTTATTTTATGAGGTAAATTTTTATGTAACTACCCCTTTTGATCTCATTATGTACCTAAATCATATCAATATGTAATTACCAGAGAGAGCATTTGGTGTACGTAAACCGTTGAGTTAACTGCTACACGCACTAAATCATAATGTATTAGGGAGCAAGGAAGGGAGGGGAGGGAATGTCATCCTGTCGCTACAATAACAACGACTGGAGTACAGTTCCTGCAGCAAATTATTTTTACTATTCAATAATTTCACTTTATAATATTAAATAACCTATTGTTTATATTTAACATTTAATTACAACATACATAGTTCTGTGTTACATGATATTAATGTAGCTACATAAGAACAATATATTGCATATAAATACAACATAGAAAACATAGTATTTTACTTTTTACTACTTTGCTCTTCTTCATGACTGCATTTGTTACAGTGCACGACAATATACTTCATTAAGCTTTCCTGCTTTCAAATCGTCAGACTACAATAATCGCATTGATTTTTCAAACAGAGCTTTTCTGCTTTCATTTCGTCCGACCACAATAATCGTATTGAGTTTTCAAACATAGCTGCAATGGTAACATGATTTACTTTCTCTAGCTCTTCGGATGTCAATAGAAACATTTTGCCCACACCTTCAGTTTGAAGTGCCCCAACAATAATATTAGCAACGGATCTGTTTGCAATATTTGTCATTTTCTCTATAGATACCCACAATTTTTCATCTTTTTAAGGTTTCTCTAATGTCACGTAAGACATCTTCATAACGTTTTGCTAAATAACCCGTACGCAGAGTAGATTGTTGGGATAGTGGTCTACCTGTATATTTTTGCAAAAATAATCTGACACATGGGTGTTACAGTTTTTTAAATGGAATATTTGCCCTAAGGAACATGTGGCCCAAGTCTTGATAAAAATCACATTCCATATTTGAACTCGTGCGAATAGCTTCGACTTTCTTCAAAGTCAACAACTTAAAACATTCCTTGTGTCTTTTAGAGTTGTAGTGTTTTTGTACATGGTATCTCTTGTTCCCCAGTAGATCGACTTTACATACCATGCATGTAAGTTTTTTACCATCCATGGAAAAGTGCTGCGATCCGAACTCTTCAACAAATCGCTGCAATTGTACATGCCGAGGCTTCTTTTTTTCCGCATATCGTAAACTATGTTGTAATGTAAAGGCAAATAGATGCTTTGCACTTAGGTAAACACAAGTAGAACTAATTAGAAGGACTGCGATAGGAAAAAAGTAAATACAGGAAATAGTGTAGAAGGACCAATAAAGAAGAATATGAAGAAGACAGGAAATGCACAGCTATTGAAAACTATCTAAGACAGCACATATAACATCAGAGAGCTCTGTGCATACAATGACTGTACCTTGTAGGTAAGACCCATTCCCTCACCTTGTGACGTAGTCAAAGCTCTCGATATAGTAAACTTGTGTCCACTGATAACGTACCCCATCTGCTCTCTTTGGTAATTACTTAATTCCGATCCAGTTGTATGTTCAACTATGTAAGCAAGTTTTAATCCTGGTTGAGTGTAAGAGAAGGCCTTATAGCCTTAACTCTGCCACATTAAATGAAGCCATTATTATTATTATTATTATTATTATTATTATTATTATCATAAATATGTAAATTTGGTCACACTCAATTTGAATACACCAAATATACTGTGTTTGTCCGTATGTCTGCTCCGAACTATGAAAAAAAGCGTTCTATCTATTTTGTGCCAGTGTGACATTTTATTTATTTATTTATTTATTTATTTATTTATTTATTTATTTACTCTGGTGGAATGAAGACCATCAAGCCTTCTCAATATTGAAGTGTGTTAGGAATAATAACCAACGGAAACTTGTGTCAGAAACTCTTGTGGATAAATTCGTGAAACCTCTACTTAGTAATGTAAGGAAGTTCCACACAGAAAAAGTTTTCCAGTTTTTTTTTCTTTCAAGAGCAGAGAATATAATGGATTAACGAAGAAAAAGAAGAAGATATTGAAATTGCGAAACAAAGTAATATTTTAATTAAATACTACAAACATAAAGCCTAGGACCTATATCCACAAGCAACTTCACTAGCTGTTAGGAGCTGCCATCTAACGACAATTTTTTTCTATTCATGTTAATATGTTTGACCATTGAATGAGCAGACAGTTTAAGCAACCATCGGATGTGTTCGAGCAGGCGGTGCTTAAACACGATGAATGAATTATCACTAAAGTAAGTTTGAAGTTCTAGACCAGGTGTAATTTAAAATCCCGCGCCACACTCATACTCTAAACCAGTGGTTCCCATCCAGGGGGGAATTTTGAGGGTTTTAGGAGGAACATACTAAATGGTCTGTGGAGAAACTTCCGGGCTTATACCGCATTGTCTTGGTGCTAGTGGCTGACGTTTCGACCACTGTGTTGTGGCCATCCTCAGAGCAGTCGAAACCTCAGCCACTAGCACCAAGACAACGCGGTATAAGCCCGGAAGTTTCTCCACAGACTATGTGCACTGGCTGCGGAAGCCTATGCCAATATTTACTGAATGTTAATTTGTGTCACATTCGCTGAAAGTTAATTCTTGTGGACTCGCTTTTTTTTACCCCTCTTTTCACTTTCACTTTTTTTCCTATGGCCACCTTTACTATTTTCGTTTTCTCACGGCACACCAGTTGAAAAAGGTTGTTCTAGACTATGGATCTATCAATTTCTTTTTTTTTTTAGGAGGGGTATGAAGGCTAGCACTGCGGCCTAAGGCTTTTTTACCACTCAAAATAGTTCCTCTCCTGGTAGATATCATAATTCAGCTACGTAGTGTCATCTGTCAATCCAGTAATGTAAGCTCAAGTCTGGTGAAGCCCCACTTGAACATCTTTTCACCCCTTCCCCCCTATAAATAGTGTACTATGCATCCCCAGACTGATAGTATCTGCATATCAGTCACAATACTACATGTAGCTGAAATAATTATGAATATTGAAGAAGGGAGTGACAGCGGAATTATGAAGGGAAATGGGAAAACCTCGAGAAAAACCTGTAGGAACCTTGGCTTTGTTCACTAATATGACTCCATCATCTCCGCGATTTGAATCCAGGTCTGTAATCATCGTCTGCCAGTGCTCTGTCAACTGAGTTACCAAGGTGATCATTGAATGTTAGGTTACAGCTTGTCCAATGCTACTACGAAAGCAGTAGATGATTTTCCCAAAGCATAAAGAAATTTAGAACAAGTAATAATTAAATAGAAAGTTCCTATTTCTTCAAATAAAATAATAATGGAAAAATAGAGACTTAACAGGAAGCACTACTTACAATAACATGCTGAAGAATTTCAATCTCTCCAAACATAAATTACGAACTGGAAAACAATTTTGATACAAAATGGAGCATTGCTATATATCTACATCCCTGTATAACAATTAATTAGAAAGATTTTGGCTATCATGTCATCAGACAGGCACTATCTAACAATCTGGTCGCCACAATGGCCAGATCCTAACCTGTCCGACTTTTGGTTGTGAAGGAATTTTCATAGCATACCCAGCAACACTACAGCATCTGAAGAATACAATTTTGTAAGAAGTAAATAATTCGAGACATTTCCTGCAAGATATTGTACATGATGTCTCAGAAAACTGTGCATTTTATTTGGTTACTAAGGCCGGTATTACATTATCAAAGTTCTTTGAACAAAGAAATTTGAGAATTTGATACAAGAACTTGGATGAAAACTATCTTGGACCATTCTTTGACGACTTTCTGCATGTCGTTACATTTGATCAAAGTTACCATTGAAACAGCTTGAAAATGACAGATAAACATCAGCTGTTATGCGGGTAGGTAGGGAAGTAAAATGACATCTGTCAGTATGACCAGCATAATGTGTCTTCTTTCAATACAAAATAAATCTAACTGAAACAGAAGGCACTAAAACAACAGCTGAAAATAAAGAGTGAAAATGACAGAAAATTTTAATTACAATGTTGGAGTCCTAAAAATACTTATAAATTCATATGAGAACGAGTTTCTTTATAACTCGAAATGCCTGAATTATGAAAAGTCGGGAACTGTCCATTCACAATTCTATTTCAAAGACCTACGAACGACATCTCTTCAAAAAGCTAACATATTTTCAACCATCCTCATACGAGTTCATATGTCTGGTAGAGAGAGAGAGAGAGAGAGAGAGAGAGAGAGAGAGAGAGAGAAATAACTCGTCCGGCCTTAATTAAGGATGACCACGAGGATCCGGAAATTAATAGCAAAGAAATATAATCAAATATGAATATTGTTATAAAAATAAAATGTAATAATTAAGCACCATTGATTATCAATTATAAAATAAAATCTTGGAAGATGACTATAAATTATGCTTATAAATAAAAGATTTTATTTAAAATTAGCATATCCTTAATTAAGGCCTTCTGAGTGGTATAAATGAAACTGTATAATCTGCAGGGAATCTTTAAGAATTTGCGAGATGATTTTTTGAATTTCAAAAGATAATATTGATAATTGTTTTAAAAAATGATATGTAAATTTTGGTAAAGAACTCCGAGCACAAAAAAATAAATGTGTCACTGACCAATTGAAGAGAGGGATATTATACTTGGCACTAAGGTAGGGAATACAAGGTTCATAAATGGCCCTCTTTTCCTGATCAACCTGATGAGCTTGGTTTAGATCTCTCTCCATGTGTATAGTTGGATCTATGATAATAGCCTTTTGTCGTTGCCTGTTTATTGCTATTATATCCGCTCTTCTGCGAGAGTCGTCTTCAGAAATGCAGTAGACCTCTTCATGAAATTCCCAACCCTTGTTCCGTAGAAGACAGGCGATAGCTCCACGGACTCTATGATGCCTGTTGTTATGCAATAACTCTCCTTTCCGACAAAAGCCCAACACGTGGCCAAGAGTTTCTTTCTCATTGCAGCCAGGTTGACGGCAACAGGTCGTGCTGAAAGCTCTGCCAGGAACAGAGCGTACTGCAGTAAGGTTGCAGGATATCTTGATTGCATTAATATATTCCGAAGACGACAAATTTTTTAGGTGCTGACCCATGAATTGGCTCTTGGATATTCTTCATAGATGACTACACCTTTCCCCTTAAGAGGTAACTGACACCAGGATTCAAACGATCTCTTTCGCAATTCATCACGTAGATGTCTGCCAGTAGTTTAAGGTGTTATGCTGGCTTCAGGAATTTTCAGGCGCTTGAGAGCAGTTTTCTTCTCTTCTTCAAGATGCCTGACAAGAAGGAGATGATCATCACTGATTTGTGAGAGTCGTTTACAGATGTTAAAATGCTGAATATTAGCTTCCCATTCAGCCTTAATAAGCCCTAGGCCACATACTTTTATAGAAGAATATAGCATGTCATTAGATGTATCATCAGGAAGAGATATCATTTCTTTGACGGCACTTCTAATTACTTTATCTAGATCTTTAAGGAAGCGGTCAGGGAGCTGATCAAGTGGAGCACATTGCAAAGGATAGATGAGCCCAGCCCATATATATTCTTCATCTTACGATGTTTGGTGACGTATACATCACCAAACATGACTAGATCAGACGCTATGGACAGTACTCTATAACAGAGTCGCCAGTATGAAGGGATAATTCCAAGCCTTTGGCGTGAGACGATCTCGATAGCTCAGTGGTAGAGCGCCTGACCGGAGAACAGGAAGTCGCAGGTTCGATTCCCGCTTGAGGTTGTGAAAAAATTTTTCTTTTATACCATGGCATGATTGTGACTATAATAGTATTTAAATTCATCAACCATATATATTCATTCACAATCTTCAATTTCTGATCAGGCTTCAGTAATGGAGTTTGTGTAAGAATGTTAAGATCACGTGTTAAATTTGTTATAATTTTCTTTTTATCTAAGTATATTTTGTCGCGAAAATCAACTCCCAGATATCGAATTGTTTCAGATTTATCATCAGTACTCTATATAGCTTATCCATGAAGTGAAATGAGAGCTCCTCTAGTTAAAATACCTCTTTCGAGAATTATACACTTGCTTTTAATAGTGTTAATTTCAAGACCTAGTTCATCTAATTTACTTTCAGCCATATCAATGAGAGCTGTTGCTGACTTTTCATCTTTTCCAATGAGAGCCAAATTATCAGCAAATGCGAAAGCACTTAGGTTTTGAAGATCAGTGGAAAGTGTAAAACCATATTGTTTGCTAATTTCATGATCTGTTAAATTTTCAAGAACGCAATTCAGTGCCAAATTGAAAATTATTGGAGACAATGGAGATCCTTGAGCAATGCCTCATTTTACGCTTATTGGCTTGGTTTTTGTGTGGTTAGTTTCTATTTGAATTGTATTATTAGTTAATAAGGAACCAATAAGTCTGAACAGGTTCTGTGGAACGTCAGATGATTTAAGGGCTCTAAGAATATGTTCACGGCCAGCAGAATCAAAGGCTTTAGACACGTCCAGAAACAAGACACAACAGTCCTTATTAAGTTTAGATGATTGAAGGCAGCCATTTATTAAAGATGCATTGATATGAGTTCCAGGTATATTAATAAAACCTCTCTGATGAGCATTTAATACAATATAAGATCGAAGCTTAATGCCAAGGGCTCTTTCAATGACTCTTCGAATGATGGAGTGATTGTAAGGCAAACATACAACAATCAACTATTGCTTCACAAACAATTATTACAAATGATTGATAATAATATGGTCATTTTTCATTATATAAAAGATTTTATGTACAGTAAGAAAAGTTCCTTGTATTTAAGAACAGAAACAATAGGCTAAACAGTTAATGTCATTTAGATAATATATTTTTGGAAACAACATACAAAAACATTTCTTTGTGGATATTTAAAACTGCCATCTTAGGCTGCAGGGTGTATATATCACGCAGCACCTATATTACTCATACATAATACAAAACTGAATTAGGCCCATTACACACTTGAAGAGATCTCGCTAGCGAGAAAGTGGCGAAGACCCCTCGTCCACACACTTGGTGAGTTCTCTCTATGATCATCTATGCACTGCCTTCATGCAGAGAATATTTTTCTGATTGTATGAAAGCACTCATTGGGGGAAATAGTACAGGCTATGTATATTGTCATAATTTACAAATGATGTACGAATGCCATTATGTTGAATCTGAATCTTCAGGTGATGGAGATATGAAGGTATATGAACATATTTTGTTAATTAAAAGAAAATGTAGGCCTAAAATTAAAGCCAGAAAAGAACAGATAAGAAATTACATTTATCTCATGAAGATAAAGGCGAGTTTCAGTCACTGATTTCGGTCTTTCGGACTTGGATGATATGTTTAGGCTTTATTTCAGGTTGAATAGATCTCAGTTTTTTGCAATTCATGATATGGTAGAGGATTCTGTGCTATGTTCTGATTAAAATTATGCAAACTGTTAAGACATATAGATATAATTTCAAATGTTATAATTAATACTATTAAAGCTCATCAAAATAAAATATAGCCCTAGTTATTTTCAGATAATCTGATATTTGTCTCCAGATTTCTTCTTTAAGTTTAGTGTTTTTTATAGTTTTCATCCCGTGTATCATATAAATAGGCTTATGGGCAGGGCTGGGCAAAATACTGACATCCAAGTATTTCAGATACAAATACAAAATACTTCAAAGAATAGTATTTGAATTACAAATACAAAACACTTTAAAAAATTAACCAAAATACATTTGTATTTCAAATGCTCAAAATACATTTGTATTTCAAATACTCGATACAATATATAAAGAAATAAGAATATTACTGAAAATCTAAAATATTATATTAACATTAAAAATATTTTTATCTCGAAGTTTTATATGAACACCGTAACTGAACAGTCTTCCTTTTCCCAGTCAGCAATGAAATTATGCTACATATGAACAATTACTGCTCCCGTTCAAAAAAAATAGTTTCTCAGAAGTTTATCTGATAAGAATTCCCTTGCTTGTGAATGAATAAATCCTGCAAAACAGAACAGTCTTTCTACAGGCGCAGAGGAACACAAACTTGTATTATACTTTATAAAAGCTTGTTTTACTGTTGGGTAATTCTCTAGAGTGCACAAGTTGTCCCTTTGCCATTGAAGAATTGTATGAACTCATACTCCGCAGCAGACAAGTTCTTTTCTTTTTGTTTTTCAAAGTCTGTTGTACTTGAGTAGAAAACATAAAAAAATTTGTTCATCGTCTGAACTGACCAAAAGTGTAGTAGAAAACTGCTCAGCTGATTTCAGACACATATTCTGTATCCTCTTCTCATCATTTGGCGAAGCAGTGTCAGATAGCCTTCTCATCTTAAATGATGGGTAGAAGCATACTGCCAAAATAGCTCAATTTGCTTTAAATTTTGATGAAAGCAAACTTATTAGGATTAGAGTTACTTGGAATAGATGGCGTAGATTACTAGATAACAGAATATATAATCTGTTTTTGAGGGAAATTAATGTGGACAAAAGTTGGCCGTAATAACAAGTCTTCTCATTTTGCATTAAATCAAGGGCTATGGCAATGGGTTTCAGAACTGCACAATATTGTAAATTTATTTCAACTCAACAACAATGTAATTTTATTATCTCAACAATAGGATTTGCTCTCCACACAGTAACACAGTATCCATTAATGCACTCCACAGACGACAATGACAATTTCACTTGGACTATTACGAACAATGAACTGTTAATCTTAACTTATATTCACAAAGCACTATTTACAACACAGAATTGTCAGTTCTCAGTTCACAGCTCGTTTGTCTTGGCTAGTTCTTCTAGCTCAGTCACTCGCGCTCACAGATTCTCGAACCCCAGACCTTCAGAGGCGAGCCGCTGCACTTCGAACTCCGGGCTTCAGGCTTCACAGTTACGGACACAACTCAAGTCGCACTCTGGTCTCGAAGCTGGCTTCACTGCTACACAAGACTGTCTGGCTTGCTCTCCACTGACTTTAACAACGCTGGCTTACTGACTGGCTGAATAAACTGCTCAAGTTCACTCGCGTTTCTTCTTTTATAACTAAACCATAGTTACGAGAAATTTCTATGGGTGTCCAGAGATAGCTCTCTCGAATTATCTGGTATCCACTTCGACGGACTTCTGGACGATTCGGGAGGGTCCGTCCCCCCCTTCACTCCGCACGTAGCAGTTTGCTTCCATCCTCACTCGGCAGGTAGCAGATGCGCGCGCAACCTCCCCTCGCCGCATTGCCGTAATACACCCCCTCTGCCCTTCCTCCATCGGCCGTGAGATCGAACCTCACGTGGCCGTCACAATATTCTTCAAGGACTGAAACTCAACATCCTTGGCAATCCCAGTTTTTCATATATACTGTTTATATCATGTTTGAATTGTAATATTTGAGAGATTGAGTCATAAAGAGAATTCCATTGAGTTGGGCAAGGAAACTTTAATGAATATTTCAAGATGTCTGATATAATTTCTGAGGATTTGAGTCTCCTAAACGCATTCCATAATGCTGAAAATTTATCAAGTGTTGGGTGATGGATCCTTGATGCTGTTGGAGGTTTCTTTACGGCATTAAGGAAATCAGTTGTGGCAAGAAAAGTAAGTGTATGGCTAGCACATCTAAAATGGGTAGGCAAATAAGACAAAGTTCATTTTTCAAATCCAAATTCAAAACTTGAAGGACAAGAAGAAGAAGAAGAAGAAAGTATTTTGAGTATTTGAAATACAAAATACATCAATTTTATGTATTTAAATAGTCCACACCTATGGAGTAACGGTCAGCGTGTCTGGCCGCGAAACCAGGTGGCCCGGGTTCGAATCCCAGTTGGGCAAGTTACCTGGTTGAGGTTTTTTCCGGGGTTTTCCCTCAACCCAATACGAGCAAATGCTGGGTAACTTTCGGTGCTGGACCCCGGACTCATTTCACTGGCATTATCACCTTCATCTCATTCAGACGCTAAATAACCTAGATGTTGATACAGCGTCGTAAAATAACCCACTAACCCTATGTATTTAAATACAAAATACTTTCGAAAATCCTTACAAATTACAAAATACAAATGTATTTCAAATACTGCCCAGCCCTGCCCACAAGTTCGATAAGTTTCTGACTGCAATTATCAGCCATCTTTCCTCATTGTCAATAAAAACAATACAATTCATCGCCACTTGTGATATTACTTCTTCATCTTTTTCTACATTCAGTCGTCATAAAGAGTATAAATGTCAAACATCTTTGATAAATGTGTCAAGAAAATTCGCTGAGCTACAGATTTCAGCGGGAAATCGCTCGAGGTTTTCACCTCGAACGAGAATCTCTTCCAGTGCGTGGACGTCCATTTGAATCCATGTTATCAATCTTTGAATTTTCTCGCAACACATTTCTCTTCAAGTATGTGGCTGGTGAAGAGTAAAATTGGAGGGTCGTAAAAAGCATAAACACAAAGAAAAACACATGCAACATATTGTATAAGCAGGAAATAAGACAAAAATATCCTGATGCATGTATCTGAAAACTTAATGTTTGTATATCAGATGAACTCACTTTTTTTAGCTGTAGCGAATTCTTCAATAACCTTCTTGTTGAATTCAGGAATGTCACAAATCACTTTCTTCTCCAGAGACAGCACAGCTAAAAATGTTTTAATATGATTAGGGTTGAAAAACAACGCTCACTTTCAACTGTTGTCATTGGATGGTAACTATTATTTTCAACATGACACATTCCAAGAAAGTGCACGACATGTTATTGTTCATAAAGAATTGTAAAAGAGCAGCAGCACCGACTGCTCTGTGCAAATCTTGACGTCTGTATAAAACCTGCAATTCGGTTTTCAGTTTCTCGGCATTTAATGTAGGATAAGTTTGGTAGTGTCTTTGGGATCATTTGCTGGAAAGTAATCGCACAGTCCTTGAAATAATTACTAACTAAAAACAATTTTGAAGCACTAAGATGGTCCGAAAATTGAAATCTGTCTTTAATATTGTTGACAATAACATCGCATACTTCAAGAGCATGAGCACGATTGTTCCTTGGATTTGTGTATTCACTGTATCTTCGTTTGTTGTTAGGCTCATCAGCTGTCACCTTCTCTGATTCATAAGTTTTTCGAATTTCAGAAATGGCATCATTAAAGTTATCTAAAAATTCTCTAACTTTGAGTGCATTAATATTTCTTTGTCAAAGAAAATAGCTACGTGAAGCATAACTTCATGGTAAAATTCTAACCAAAAGAGGAACTGGGGATCCTTTAAAGTACGAGAAAATCCCGCTACCTGCCCATATGTATGTCTATCATTTGTTTCTGTGTCTCGAATATGTTGAAAACATTCTATTAGACTGTCTTTGTTTTCATACACACTATTTACAGTCCTGTGCTGAAAGTATCATCTCGTCGGGGGAACACAAGCGATCCTTTGAACAAACTGAGCAAGATAGTCCATTCTTTTAGGTGATCTTGAAAAAAATGGACCTATTGCCTTGGATGTCTTCAAAAAATATTCTACTTTGAGAGGATGACGATATAGCATTTTGTAAAATGAAGTTGCCTTGATGAGCATAGCAATATACAGTAAAACCCCAATGAGACGCTGTTCAAGGGACTGGTTGTAAACCGCGTATTAACCGGGACCGCGTAATAGGCGGGTATACTAATTTTGACTTACATACAGTATCTATTAACATTTTTCTTTATTGAAATACATGATTCATGAAAGGTAATACAGTATTACTCCGTTATGTAATTACTGTATTGTACATCAAAGACATTTACAATATGTACTGTGCTTGATTCTTTCGAAAAAAAGAAAAAGTCATTCATAGATGTTTGCCGTGTGTGTGTACTCCAAGTCCTCATGTTTACCACCCTTCAGTTTCTGCGATTACATCCTCCCGACGTCACAGCTGTAGTGATTGAGTCGCGATTTTTTATTAGCGTTCTTAATGTCGATGATGGGATTCCTAATGAATCAGACAGTTGTTTCTGATTGAGTACAGTTTTCATCGTACTTTCGTAAGATTTCCAATTTTTCGACACAGAAAGCACTTTCTGTTTAACACTCATTGTAATCACATTCACAGACACTTCAATACACTAAAGGACAACAAACTGCCCAGCAAAAAATTCTAGAATTTTATTATGGCCGAGTGAGGAATGCTGTTTGAGAGAAGGGTTAGCAAGAGGGTGAGGTATTGTAACTGTATGTAGGCTTTAAGTGCGCAGGTAAAGAGTCAAATAAGAGAGTGTAACAAGAGGTTAGGGTATACTAAGGTATGAAGTATGAAGGTTTAAATGTGCAGGTAAATGGTCGAATACCAATACTTTTCAGGTTAATGGCACCTGTGAGTTCAATGACCAAGATGTTTCTTTGCTGTTACAGTACATTGCTGAAAATTACATCGAAAATATCCCACAAAACAGGGTATTATGCGGGACTTGAACGCAACAAATGGGGTGTTTTATAAATGCGTTATATATGAAATGTGCAGGGACCGGACAAAAAAGGCGTATTACACGGGATAGTGTAATAAGCGGGCGCGTCTTATCGAGGTTTTACTGTATGTAGTTTGCATTAGGATATTGTTTCTTGACCAGACATTGCACACCACCCTTTTCCCCTCTCATAACAGAAGCCCCATCATCTCGGGAACCTTGTCCACCCCAATTTCATTTAGCTGCTGCAAAATTATTTCTGTTAAGCCCTGAGCACTCCTATCATATACCTAAAATAAGTCCCAAAATCGTTTTTTTAATTTCACTTCCCAACACATATCTTAAAATGATTGTTAGCTGAGATTTGTGCGAATTATCTGTTGTTTCATCAGCTTGCAACGATATATACTCAACTCTACTGCTTTCAGTTTTTATATGTTGCTGATATACTGACAACATACTAGATAACAAATCGTTTTGAATAGTTTTTGAGGTGCCTTTGAACATCTTCGCTTTTTCTAAATGATCTCTAGGGCACTATCAATTGTGGCAGTATAATTTATTAACGTTTTGAACACACTCACGTTACTCGAGTCCTCAGTTTCCTCATGACCTCTTAAGGTTAGTTCAAATTCACCACGAAACTTTACTGCATCAATAATGCATGACAAAATATATCTGTTCTTGTTCACCTCTTCATTATGCTTCCGAACATAAATTCTATAGCCCTCATCAAGTTGTTCTCTAATATTAATTTGTCCAATCAATGCGAAACTTAATTCATCGTCTAAATGAGATTGTGAGAGACCATGTTTTTTAATTTTGCCAGGAAAATGTTTTAAATCCGTAATACCAGTCCTTGCCCACCATTTATCGTCATCCCCAAACAGTACACACGGAAATAAAAGAATGCATTACTCACTTCACAGCCACAAATCCATTCACACTTTTCGTACTGTACAACGATTTGTTGATATCTGATATAAGCCCTATTTCTATCACTACACTCCTGTTTTATATTCAGAACGTGTCTTTTTGATTGTAAATACTTCATCATCATCAAGGTTTAGGCCTGGTA
Organism: Periplaneta americana; assembly: GCF_040183065.1. Lineage (NCBI taxonomy): Eukaryota > Metazoa > Arthropoda > Insecta > Blattodea > Blattidae > Periplaneta > Periplaneta americana. The sequence goes on along the minus strand of NC_091124.1, from coordinate 152,583,365 downwards.
GCCTGTTCCTTCCTCTTGGAAAGTGTCCTCCCATCTATTGCGGGGTCTTCCGACATTCCTCCTTCCTTCCGGTCTGTAGTTCAGTATTTTTTGGGAGAATCTATCTTCATTCATCCTTAAAATATGTTCTTTCCAGTTTTTCTTTTGTTTTGCTAATCTGTCATTTAAGTTGAAAATTCCCAGTTCCGTCCTTATGTCTGTGCTTCTTTTCTGGTCCAATAGAGTGTAACCTGCCACTGATCTCAAAAATCTCATCTCTGCAGCCTCTATCCTTCTTCTTTCTGATCGAGTCAATGCCCAGTTTTCGCTGCCATACATAAGAACAGGGACAGCCATTACTTTATAGAATTTTAGTTGGGTCTCTTTTAGTGTTTTCCGGGATAAAGTTCTTTTTATTGTACCGCACATTCTCTGGAATTTATTTATTTTGTTGTTAACATCGTTATTTTCGCAATAAGATACGTTGCAAACCAAATAATTGAAACTACTCACCTGCTCAATTATTTTATCCTCTATTACTATTTTGGTCCTTAGATGCCTAGCCCCCAGAAAGCCCATTGCTTTAGTTTTTGTTAAAAATTTTTAAGATTATAATCTTTAATAACTTTCAATAACTTATTTGTTGCTATTTGCAAACCGTCCTCTGAATTACTTAAAATCACTTGATCATCGGCAAACAAAAGAGTGTCTATGCTCTCTTTGCCGACTATAAAATGTTCTGTTAAAATACTTTGCCATGACTGTGTCTATATATACATTAAAAATTGCTGGTGACAATGGGCATCCCTGTTTCACTCCCTGGTTTATTGCCACCCTTTTCTTCTTAATTCCTTGTCCATTTTCTATACTTATATATTTTTTCCTATACAGACTCTAAATCACCTTAAGTATATGTTTTGGGTATCCTTTATTTTCCATTATATTCCATAGTTTATTTGTTATAACACTATCAAATGCCTTCTCATAATCTATGAATAGAATATATGTTAGCAGGTTGAATTCTCTTCTTTTTTGTATCAGCTGTTGCATTATAAATAACAGTCTGAACAAGAACGTCCCTTCCTGAATCCGCATTGTTCTTCTTTCAGCAGAGCTTCATTAATTACGTTTATTCTTCTCGTCACTATTTTTGCATATATCTTATAAGGTGAATTCAAAAGGTTTATTCCTCTATAATATGTGCATTCATGTCTATTTCCTTTTTTAAAAATTGAAAATATTTTTCCCTCCAGCCATTCTTCAGGTATCCTGTATGTTCTCCAACATATGTTCATAATATCTAGAAGTCTATATTTTAATTCAAACGGTAAATACCTACTTAAGGAGCTACTTTATTCCATTAATTATAAAACACTAAATAATGATACAATATAGACTCGCAAGTTACGGTATACACATGGAACTCATTTAAGAACCGAATAAATTTAAACTATATTCCTTAACTTTGCTGACTAGCAATTTTCTAATGCAATATATTTATTTTTATTTTTAATGTATATTACAGGGCTGTGTCTTCTGCAACTGGTACTGATGATTTTAATTTACTTCTTTTGTGGTTTATGGATGGGCAGTATAGAAGAATGTGTTCCAGATCTTCATCATGTTTATTACACCACAGACAAGTAGGATTATCAGAAATGTGAAATCGGTGTAGGTACAATTGAGTGACAATGTGACCTGTTCTGGCTCTTGTTAAAAATGTTTGAACATGTCTGGGCAAGTTTTTGTGCATTTCCAGATCATTTGGTTTCTTTTGTACAGACTGTACACCCCACCTCTGGCTACTAGCAACAGGCTTCTATAATGAACACCGATCAAAATATCCCTCATTTCTCGTGAAAAACAACAACTGAATAGACTACAGTGGACTGTAGTGGACTTTATATTGTCAGCAAACAGCTGGATACATTAAGAAGATTGATTGATATTTATTTTTATATTTTAATTAAAGCTGGTACACGCACTGCTGGACAGACCACAAGCACGAACTCAACTAATCCATTTTTCAGTTACAAACTTTCTCTCAGTTGAAGTGAGACAGTTCCATCACCCTCGGGATCAACAAGGTTGTAAATTTTCACCCTCCAACCAATGTCACCCACCTCGACCGTAGCCGGCTAGTGCCCCTGCATCCACTTCAAGAATGAATGTATTTTTCTGACAACATGCGCAACAGTTAACTAACAGGAGGGTATTTCTATTATATTGACAGTGCAGACATTGAGTGCTGTGCTCCTGACCACTGAATCTCTATAAAAGGAAAGCATTTCTGACTACTGAATCTCTACAAAAAGCGTGCTATTAGATTGAAGTGAAGTAGAAAGTAACTTGAAAATAAAATCTTATCGAGTAAGGAAATTTTGATTTATTGCTCCAAACAGCGTCACTCCTCAAACTAAAGGAAAACATCTGAGAGAAGTTCTCAGAAAACAATCATTCCAGTCATGGTGCCAGCTCTCACATAAAGGCAAAGGTGTTTGTACATTTGAAGAATGCCCCAAAGCTAACTCCGGGATCTCCTCTAAAAAGTGTCTTTTGTCCTCGGAATACTCACTGCCATCAAGATGTCTTGCAACATCACTGCAGTGAGATCTGTCCCTGGCAGAACCTTCAGTACTACCCGTTGTCACCATACCGGCTGCAGCGAGACTGAAACACTTGGCCGCGTACTGGGGTTCTGTGAGAAGGGAGAGCTACTGCGTAACAACAGACACCATTGTGCCCGTACAGCAATTGCCAACCTGCTAAGAAACAGAGGGTGGGAAGTACATGAGGAGATTCATTGTGTGTCTGAAGATGATTCTCACAGAAGAGTCAATATAATTGCCATCAATAAAAGAACCCAGAAAGCAATGGTCTTAGACCCTACGATTTGCTTTGAACGAGACACGAATCAAGCACTGCAGATAAATGATGACAAGCGAGCTAAATATGTACCTTGTCTTCCATACCTCAGTGAAAAATATGGCATTTCGCTTTACAACTGGGATGTTGCAGGCTTACTACCAAAATTTACATGTAATATCCTTAAATACTTTAAAATTTTCTTTTATGAGGTTCAGAAGATTGTAATGGAAATTCTGAAGGCCTCTCTTCAAATTTTACACTATTATCTATATGTTAACACGTAAATTTTTGTTTTAATGTACAAATCGAATCAGTATTTTGCTCGTTTCATTTCCCTTTATCTTTTATATTTTGTTAATTCCGGATCCCAGTGGTCAACCTCACTTGAGGACGGATAATTTGAAATCTTAGTAGTAGTACAAAATATTTACTTCTAAATTAACAGCAGGGCAAGAAGGGAGAGTGTGTGTGACCCTATAGCCTTTCAAAGGAGCCGTGCCTGACTGTATCTATTATGAACGTAAATGACTTTGGTTTTTTAACATAATGAAAACAATTTTAAGATCTTTTGGGATGTTGATAGTAATACGTGAAAATAAGATTTATGAAAATTAGTACTAGTCTAATGCTGAGGATCTTGGATGATTTCCATTCTCCTTCTTGCTTCTCAGTACAATTTTGACGAAGGTTCATGCCGAAAGTTTTCAAGTGCAGAGCATTTGATCACTCTTTGTTTTCTTACGCCTTGATTAAGAAATACCTCTGATTGAGTTCTGGCTGATATGTACATCTAGCCCTATTATTATCAGACAGTATATCTCACTTGACGATATGTATCAAGGAAGAACAATGCATCTTAAGTCTGATTAGCATAGTACCGTATGTAACTAGCCAGTGATGTATGCAATGGAGGTGGAAAGGAACTGGCCACCCTATCCCATTATCTCCTGGCTTAGTTGCCTCATAAGTGATACCTTATTGGTGTCACCACTTATGAGGTTCAGATCTGTCTTCGGACAGTTGACCAAACAACAACTATTAAGAAAGCCAATATCAGAGCATACAATGCATGTTGGAGTTACTTGGAAAGTGAGAGACCCATCCTAAATACCGCAGTTTCTTTTATAGTGGATTGTAAGCGAACTAGAAAGAGCACCCATTAAAAATGCTCAGATTGGCTGCATAAAGCACATTTTATTACACCAGGTTCTAACATAAGTCGTAGAAGTAATCTTGCCAATGTATGATGGAGGAAAATGTGCACGAAGTTAAATAACGTTGTTGCAGGTTCAGATAAGTAACTATGGCAGTTTGTGGCGGATGTGTAATAGATTAAAGGACGAGAAGTATAAAATCTTTGAATATAGATTTATTCTATAAATAGTATTTATGCTTAGGGAAATTTTTGGCTTATTTATTATTTTTATTTTGTTGGTTATCTTTGTTATGGTTGGTGTTACTTTTTTGACCTTATTAGAGCGTAAAGTTCTTGGATATATTCATATTCGTAAAGGTCCTAACAAGGTTGGTTTTATTGGTATTTTGCAGCCTTTCAGAGATGCAATTAAACTTGTTGCCAGTCCTAGGGATTTAGTCCTAGTTTTATGCAGTCACTATAGTTCTAGGGAATTTGAGTGCCATTTGGAATAATTATAGGGATAATATTAATCCTAAATTCATTGTTTCTATGGATTCTTCGATTTTCTCTTTATAACTGAATCTTTCCTTTTATTTCATAATCTTAGTTTTATGTACCTATTTAAAATTTGAGTCAAACATTTTCTTTAACCCTCAACTGGTATTGCTTTTTAAAATAATGTACGTTAACGATATCTAATCCATATGGGTCTATATTGACCCATAGATACCAGTTGAGGGTTAAATTATATTTCCTAACAAAAATAAAAAAGTGTCTTTCCAATTTTAATTTATTTCTCAATGCTATTAGAAAAGAAAACGTGTCATCACAGATCATATGACGGTCCTTCTCTACATTCTTTACTTGCAACTTTTTCTCGTAGGAAAGTGATTAGGCCTGCACTGAATAACAAAAAAACATTTTCGGTGGATATCTTGGTATCCAACATGCGTTCTAAGACAACTGAAACATGCCGATTCCAAATATGCAAATCATTTGTCTCTATTACCCACCATTCTTGAGATATACGACATCATTATGTATAACAACTCTCAGACAGGAGTTTCAGTAGAGTATTTATTGCTACATGGAGTACTAATGAACATGGCTTCAGCTAAGAAAATGGTGCAAATGCGCCACGTGGCACATAATTATTACAGTAACATAGTTTAAGGTATAATACACATATAAAATACATACATATAGAATATACTTCCTTAATTTAAGGTGCGTTTGGTTTGAATTTCTTGGCTGTAGACTTTCGTTTGTGCTGAGCATATGGCATGTTGCGCTGAAGCATCCAGCAGTAGTCAGCCAACATCACTGCATTCCATCAACCCCGATAGCGTGATTCCATTACCAAGATGCCCTGATGAAACATTCACCATGTTCGTCACTGACTGAACCTAGGTTCTCGGGGAAGAAATGAAGATGTGAGTCGAGGAGATGCATTTTGAGGGACATGTCGCAACCCAGCTGATGCACTTCTGCACAACATTCACATAGTCAGTAGATTTATTATTTCCAAGGAAATTGGCTACGACTGACTTGAATGCTATATACAGGGTGGACCATTTAAGTTGATACTGTACAGTGTCTCCAAAACTAAGCGTTGTAAAAATAAATGTCTTGAATAAAAGTTGCTTAATATTATGGGGGAAAGTAAATGCCATTTGTCGTGTTTTATTTGGAGGACGTTGTGATGGTTATTTTAGGGTCAATTTAATTTTTTTAAATAGGAACCTACATTTTTTATGTTGTTTTCTCATTCCTCATAAAAAAACTAAGCAACTTTTGTTTGAAGCACTTTGTGATTGTTCTTACACCAATATTTCGTTACTGTAGGTACGTTAATAGAAAACCACAATTTAAGTCACACAGAATTGTGGGCACTCAAAGTTGGGTTTCTGGCATCTTGTCAGCCCATTTGTGTAGTGTGGATATAAAGTGAAGAATTGTGACGGTGTCGTGTGGTTCCTGGGGTAGCTCAGTCGGTAGAGCATTCATGCGGTAAGCGAAGGGTCCCAGGATTGATACCCGGCTCTGGAATAATTTTCTCTTGAAATTATTAAAGCCTGGTTCACAGGGAGCATCTACTTGAGAGCAAAATTTGCACACTATTAAATAACAATTCTTGTGCATACACTTAAATTGAAAATTTTTGTTTGAAAATATAAATAAAAGCCGCTCCACTGAGTAAAACACGACTTGAGCTTCAGTCCGCCACTGCACTCATCCCCGCGCTCTCGACCACTTGCTTTCTGCACCCTTGCCCCTAGAGCCAGTCCGGAGCAGCTCCCTTGAACCACGGAGTTATGGTGTGTAACATATATACCGTGTGTGTATATATAAATATATAAGGAAAACAGCTGAACAGATTTTAAGAAATGACCTTCATTTTGAAGCTTGGAACCCAAAATTTTTCGGAAAAATGGTAGTTTTAAGTGAAATGTCAATTATCCTACATCATTTTCCTACTTTCCAAAATCCAGCTGTCGTCAGTTTTGAGAAATAATGGGTTTTCAGAATAAAACAACACAAACACACTAAAATAAACAATATCACACGAAGACTAAGACCTGCAGAATTGCTGATATATTTAGAGTGCAGATGACTTAGATTCTCTTACATCATAATTGCAATATGTCGATCTTTTAAATTATGGTTTATTTAACGACGCTCGCAACTGCCGAGGTTATATCAGCGTCGCTGGTGTGCCGGAATTTTGTCCCACAGGAGTTCTTTTACATGCCACTAAATCTAGTGACATGGGGCTGTCTCATTTAAGCACACTTAAATGCCATCGACCTCGGCCGGGATCGAACCCCCAACCTCGGACATAGTGGGTGTTCAGTTCAAAGTGTGTCATGGCTCGCTGTATGCCGTCATGTGGCTAGCCGATGAGCCTAGAGAATTCAATCTTCCTACACTTCCACAGAGGCGTATTATCTATGTGCCAGAGAAGTTGCCTGGCAAGTACGGCGTTCATTATGAAGAGTACGTACCGATACGTACAGTAACGCCAGTAGTGGCAGGAATGTGAACTGTTTGGAAACATATACTGAGGCGAGTTTTTTCTTACTATCGGGGTTATGGGGAGAGGGTCAAGACGATTACTTACGTATTTGTTGACTTTAACTTCGACGGTCAACATGATCATGGAGCATTTGATTTGTGTTGTAGAATGTTGCCGTAGGCAAACGATGATAACAAATACCCTGCGTACGACTTGCCCGCGCAAAACACAGTTCGAAAGAGGTTATGGTAGCATACAGACCGTACACACCGCCATCTGTTGCTACGACGTTCAAGTTATATTGTACACGCTCTCAAGTTCAGATTGAACGCCTTGAATAATAGGCAACTTCTCTGACATAAAAGCTGAAACTCGCTTCAAATCGCTGACTCACAACAGTGACGTCATGACACACTTTGAAATGAACACCCAGTAGAAGGCCAGCGCAATACTAACTTTGCCACCCAAGGTGACTGTCGATCTTCATTTATGTAAATTTTTCAGAACGTTTCTGTAATGTTGATAATGAAAAACTTCAATACTTACTAAAAAGAATTTACAGGTCAGATTCTCTGGTATGTAATTTTCTGAGTATACAGCTATCTGTGTATTGGATATTAAAAACTACATGATGACATTACCATTAAAAATGAAATATTATTATAGTGAATGCCATGATGTATTTGTCACTAATTATACAGATTAATGCTTTAATGATGATAAGAAAGTGAAATCTTTTGGGTTTATATAAGAAGGCGTACAGAATATTTGAAGTTAGATCTTATTTCTATGCTATTTACTGAGTGACGGCTAGGCTATATAGTAGTCTATACAAAACTTACGTAATATAACAATATTGTTATTCAAATGAAATATTTTTATAATTATTAATCAAGTGGTATGGGTCTTTTCGATAGTATATTTCATAGTGGTGTGGTGTAGATATTTAAAGATGAAAGAATTTGTAAAACTTCACTTAGATAAATTTATTTCTTATTCTGCTAAACCTCCCCTTTTATCCGACTTACACACCACTGCGGATAGTGTTGACACATTCGGAACTTCCTATCACGGTATCGGCATGACGCAGGGCCACCGCAGAGAGAACACAGAGCAATCACAAGACAAGGATAACACCCAATCCTGTGTTGGGAAGGACATGCATACGCTATCCACACAGCTACAACGGGAGAGACCTATTGATAATATGCGATAAGAACGGTTTTTATTACTTAAGCATCGATTTGAACGAATAAATAAAATTAAACGTTCATAGTTATAGCCTATTTCTTGTTGAAATGTGAATTAAATAAGAAGTATATATTATTGGTTTCCTCATTATATACAGTATTTAGAAGCTGCGAACAGGTTAAATGCTACACGCTACTGTTGATTCCCCTCTCTCCCTTGCCATGATTTGACTACTCGTCGTAACAATCGTGGTAGCCACAGATGTTCCATTAACTGCTCCCGCAATGTATCTACGAAACTATTTTTAAACTTCTAAATGTAATGAATAAATGTCCAGTAAATACATTTTCATTTAAAAGTTGTGTATTTATAGGGTTAATCTTTTAATGATTTGCTAAAGTTTCACTTAAAATATTGACTACATTGTGTATGTTTTTACTCGTAAGCAAACGGTTTTTACATGCAAGAAATAGAACGCAGAGTGAGTATAAATGGTTGCTCCTCATTGGTTAAGGGAATGGAGTACAGGAGTTGAAAGATGGCCAACTAAATATATTTGAAAACAATTCAGACGCATAGATATTTAATAAGTAAACGAATAGGAACATACATAAATGGAATTAACTGTTCTAATTATACCAATTTGCTTCATATGAACATACTAAGCGCATCGCAGTGCAATTTCGTTGTTTTATAGAAGCATGACACTATTGGTACTGCTGAATGATATTATACCGAACGCTCCTCATTTTAATTTCGAGCGGGAATCGCAGATGTGCAGTTCATGATTGTAATCGGTGAAGTGTTTTGGGTGTGTGATTTAATGTTTGTGTTGGATAATGGGGGTATGGATAAATTTACGGCCTGAGAATATCTTCACGAGTTGAAAGGTTAGTTACACATTTTTATTGTACACTATATTTGACATTTTCCGAAGATGGTTTTTTGTTAAAATCTTCCGTCGGTAATTTGAAAGGTGAAGCTAGCGTTGAGGTTGTTACGTGATTTCGGAAGTGTAAATCGTTTAAATTAGAAGGTATTTTGGTCAATGTAGAGTATCCACCGCCCACTGAACGAATATTGGTTAAACGAGCGTTGAGCGACTTCCGCCGATTTTGGAATAGACACCGACGCACTTAGGTTAGGTTAGTTTAGGCTTTTATTATCCCGTAAAAATGGTTTAGGATTACTGTAAAACTGGCCTATGTCTCCTATAGTGGTGGTTATGTCCCATAAATAACATTCAGCATTTATTGTATTCCATGGATCTTACATTAGCAATGAAGCTTTAAGATATGGATCAAGTAAAAATTTTACAAAATTAAAATTTTTAAGCGAAATGTAGTGAGACAAGGCCGAAGATTCGCCAACAGATTACCTGGCATTTGCCTTATGGTGGGGTAAAACATCGGAAAAACCCAACCAGGTAGGCCTAATCAGACCAAAGGGGGATGAAGTGAGGCGAGGCCGAGGACTCGCCATAGATCACTCGGCATCCGCCTTCGGCCGAGGAAGACTTCGGAAGAAACCAATCAATCAGACCAAACGTTGAAGAATTTTCGTTAATCAGTTCTGCGTTTGTGTAAGATAGATTATAATATTATGAATTACTAGTTAATTGGCCAGTTTGTTCTAATCTGGCTTTCTCAGATAGGTTATGATGGAATCTTCTTGGATCACGAAAATAGAGGACCCATAATGAAATTAGACAAATATTTTGTACCATTTTTCATCTTGTTCTGTTTTTAAAAGATACACATTAATTCAAACTAGTTTATTATACTTTTTGTGGTTTTGCCGTACTAATCTTACTGGTGTATAAAGTTAACTTTCAAGTTCTAAAATAAATGCAATAGTTATTCGAGATCCGAGGGTATACCTCCGATTTTAACGATGTCTTAGTGAAGTACTTCGTTTAACCGTACTAAGCGTCATTCCTCGCAATGCAAGGTCTATTTCAAATTGAACTCTTTCATTCATTCAGTGTTCTGCCCAAGGACAGGTCTTTCACTGAAAACCAAGCTTTCTCCAATCCTTCCTGTTTTCTGCCTTCCTCTTTATCTTTTCATCTGATCTATAACTTAATGTTGTCTATCATCTGATACCTTCTTCTGCTCCGAACTCTTCTCTTGTTCATCATTTATTTCAGTGCATCCTTCAGTAGGTAGTACCTTCTCAACCATTGACCAAACCAATTCCTTTTCCTCTTCCTGATCATTATTTCTTCACCCACTCTTTCCAACACAGCTTATCTCTCGTAGTACACTCCAAGTATTTGAAGCTGTCCACTTGCTATACTGCCTCATTTAGAATTCGCAGGTTTACCTTCTTTGTTTTTATTCCTATGACCATGGTCTTCGTCTTGTTTGCATTTATCTTCATCTCATACTGCTCACAGCTATCATTTAGCTATTGAACTGTTTATTCATTAATTATTTACAAAAGCGTGATGGCCTATTTAAATATTTAAATTTTATTGTTTGTTAGTATTTTATACTTATTATGAAGTATAAATATTTAGATTCCATGCTCCAGTGTTTGTTACAAGATAGTTACCCTTAATAAAGCTTCATTAAGGCTAACATACGTCCAGTAGAAAAAGTAGGACTGCGTTCATAAAACGTTTGTTGGTACAGAGAAGTGTTTCGACCTTCGTTGTAAACCTCAAGTTTTTGTGAATATAAACAGGTTCTTGTACATACAGTATACTGTATTGGTATTGGCAGTTAAGCGGTTTCAAGACGTGACCATGGCAACCGCTGAACCTGTCACCCAGAGTCCATGCTGACATTCGCGACTTTTTCACGTTAGCACGTGGTAGCCAGCAGAGACAGGCAAACTGTCGATCAGGTTTGCCCATGACTGGTTACGTCCGTGAGCGGGCTTACGCTTCGTATCGTTCGCCTGTCTGCAACGTTCCCTCACAAGCAGGCAGGCAGTGTGGTTGCACGTGACTCCCAAACAGTCCTAAGAGTGACCCGAAAGGTCTTTTGGGTTCCGCCGACCTGCGCCAGACTGCTGCTTTCAGATGCATGATAAATATGAACCAAGTCATTCAAACCTGACAAGAAGCCTATATATATATATAGACAAATTACTGAAAACTTAATTTGTTGGCTTCTGAATCTTACCGTTAATAAAGACAAAGAAAACTATTTCTCTTCAACATAATATCCATTAAATCCAGCAGTTATTATAAATTACTTGCACTTTCTTTTTCATGGCAGTAATATAAATTTAATGCAAACCATTCAAACTTTCAGCTTCATAAATAAAAAGAAATCTGTCCCTCAGAAGTTAAATAGCAAATCAATATTTTGAAGAATGAAAAACTTTTATACATTTTACAGGTATTCATGAGGTTTTTAATTGTTGATAAGGAAAAAGTTGAAATGAAATATTTTCTTCCCTTCCCTTCCCTTCCCTTCCCTTCCCTTCTCAACTAGTCACAAGTTACGAAATGTTAATATTTTGTTGAGTCAGATGCACTTTGCAGGAATATGAAATGAATAATATTGTCTTATTACTTTATGAATTCTGTAGCGCAATAAATCGTAAATCTGTGTTTCTCAGTGGCGGCTCGTGAGTATTGAATTCAGAGGGGCTGCATACAAAACTAAACCATGCAACTTATTTAAAGATTAGTTCCATGCGTCTTGTCTTGTAGGATGCAAACTTTTGAATCATCATCTTATTAAAATCCGATATGTCGTTTAACATAGTCTTTAAAATGGAAAACATAGCTAATGCGGTCAGTCTCTCTTCTCTCATCGTATTTCTGAGATAGGATTTTACTCTCTTCAAACACGAAAAGCAACGTTCTGGTTCGGAAGTTGTCATTGTTATGGTGATAGCTATGCGTAGTAGTTCCACAACTTCTGAAAATGAGGCCTGCAAGTTCTCAGATAGAAGAAACTGCAAGAGCTTGACTGCATCACTGATATTTCTGAATTCTTTTCTCTGATACAACACAGTGAGTTCCGTTTTTAGTTTGTCTTTATCGAACATTGGAAAAAGCTTCACACATACATACATTTAGGTTATTTTCAAGAAATGAGCTTCTGTAGCATTCAAATTTTTCTTGACACAGAAGAGAAGATAATATCAGATGATCTATGAATTGGAATCGGGTGTTAGCTTGTGTGAAAATGAGGTCACACACTTCCTTGGCTGCTGCAACCCTTGTCTGATCCCCTTCGACCTTACGACACTTTTAGAGTTTTCATTTTCACAGATCTCGCTGCTCAACTGTGCACTGTTCCGTATTGTCTGTATGGCATTAACAAAGCTTGTTATGAAGAGTCGGCCTCGGTAGCATAGTCGGTTGCGGGTTCGATCCCTGCCCAAATCGATGATATTTAAATATGTTTAAATGAGACATGCTCATGTCAGTAGATTTACTGACATTTAAAAGAATCCTGCGGGACAAAATTCCGGTACACCGGCGACGCTGATATGACCCCTGCAGTTGCGAGTGTCGTGAAATAAACCATAATTTAATTTTTATATGCAGATTTGAAGCGTAGAAATATCTAACTGGCGATGATGTAGTTAGTTGTATAATATATATATATATATATATATATATATATATATATATATATATATATATATATATACACACATGATACACCAATAAATGAAAAAAACCGAGCCAGAAATTGAATTGAGGATCTTCGAGAGTACGCACCAGGGTGCTTGCCTCATTTATTGTGATGTTGTTAGATGTTTCAGATTACATTATGGTTTGAAAACATTCTAGCAATGGCTCCTTCTTCTCATGAACAACATTTACTGTTCTTATTTTAAAACTTCATCTTGTTGCCCCAGCTGATTGAATTGTCTTTGAAACACATTAACCTAATACAGACTGTGTGGAGATCAAGAGAAGAAAGCAGGGATACTGGATAAATTAGCAACAATATGCGAGCTTTGTAGGCTATTTTGTTCAGCGGCTCTTTCCATTATGAGATTCAACTGATGGGCACTTAATTTCACATTTCTCCTGAGTTGTTAAGGTACTGAACTGAATAGACTCTAAGTATTGTACAGAATTAGACATTGTCGCACTTGTTATACTCACAACGTTAAGGAAAATGTATTTAAAACTGCGCGCTACTGACAAACTGCTGCAAATTTTGCAGCGCCTGGAAACTATGGATTCACGGCGAGGGGCAGCAGGAGGAGGGGTGACCCTAACGCGCAAAGCATCCGAGACGAGACTGGCAGCTCCAGGGGAGGAAGTGGCTTCACCAATCCGTCCTTGTCTCTCGTTTCGCTCTGGCAGCACTAGGGGAGAAAGTGACTTCACTAACGAATGCGTGCATGTCAATGAGAGCGAAATTTTTGAAAAAATTCGAGCCGCTAAATAGAGACTGTATAATAAATGTATTTCACAACATAAAACGAGACAAGAGCCACAAATGTCTGGGAGTGCTGCAGCTCCGCAGCCCTCCTTCGAAAGCCGCCCCTGGTGTTTCTTTAATCAAGAAATATCTGCCGTGTTGGACCATAAGATAAAGATTTTTGAAGTGACTAAATAGCCACCGATCTTAGGTTTCAAACTAGTACTGTTTCATCTTAACCAGCGCAGACCGGCTTCCGTGAATGCAAGTCACTCTACCTTATAATACGAGCAAACAGGCAGACTTTCTTGGGTCCTGCCTGGACTGAACCTATAAAACCCGGGCTCCATGAGTTCAGGCTAAAAGTTAACTTGCTTTGTAGCGTCACCGGAACCCAAGCCTGACGGCAACCGGGTACGGGCGTGAGTCTTGTGTGCTTTGCAAGTCTATAGTAGCCAGCTGTTTTATTTGGAAGAATCTAATCTTCGTTACTATGTAACAGCAAGTATTGGTGTTCTGTCATGGCTATTCTTTTCGCAGTTGTTTTGTGTTGATGGAATTTGTTTTTTGTTGTTATTTTGAATTTAGTTTTAAATTTCACTAGCTGTGTGTGTGTGTGTGTGTGTGTTGCTAACGCGATTTATAGTGTTTGTGCATTTATAAAATGTCGAAAGACAGTAAGTTCTTACTCCCTCAGTTAACGGCAGTTTTACAGAACAAACTTTAACTTAATTATACCTCGAAAAATCAATATATTACCTGCGTGTATTTTTAAAATCACTCTCTTATTTTGAATAACATAATTTTCATTGGCGATGTGATCGCGAAGGGATTAATTTTATAATCCAACTTGTAGAATCGTCAGAAATAACATCACTATCATCTTTCGCTGTATTTACGTCATCAGGATAAAATGAAATAGGCCTGATTTGGCGTCATTATCAGGCCACTGATACTAATATCTGAAACGCCTAGCTCAGGTAAACCACACGCTCCACTATATTTCTGTATTGTTCGCCACACTGTGACATTCTGATTTATGTAGGCCTGTCACTTCCATACCAGACATTATTAGCTGATGTAAGGTTGCCCTTGCATCTTTCCTTTGTTACTGTAAATTTATTAGCATGAAATCTTGATTACGGTTTATACCTACTATATATTGTTTGCACACTATGTACAGTAGGTCTACCATATTGGCATTCACTCATAGTTTATAATAATAATAATAATAATAATAATAATAATAATAATAATAATAATAATAATTATTATTATTATTATTATTATTATTATTATTATTATTATTATAGTCAGAGTCCGTATGATATTATTATTACGAGTTCGTGTCAGCTGTTCAGTTTCGACCAGTGAGCTCTATACTAAATTTGAGACACTACTGAATGCTTTAAAAGCGTGACGCGATTGCTGAGCGCCTGAGCGTATTGCTATCTCTTTCTAACATAGTGTTGTCCTTGTCTCCCTTGCTGTAAATGTTAACGTACACAATATCAGCTTGTCGTAATCTTTAAAATTATTTCCGAAACTCCAAACTGTTTAATGTTTTCTATGGATGTTACTAAGTTATCAGCCTTGGAGTAAATGAAATCACAAAAATGATATTAAATACCGGTAGACCTACGCAGAAAAATAACATGGTTTCCAATAATGAAGTAGTGTCTACGAAATCTAGCGATCCCGAGTTCGACTCCCAGCAAACATTTAAGGAACTGGATGTCATTTTCGTAGTCTTTTTAGTATCGTATTATGTTGCCCTCAGGGAAAGGCCTGGCATAGACTAGTGTTTACACGGCAATTTTGATGTAAAAATATGTGGAAAAGACAGTTGCGTACGCATGACTTCTTGTTAGGGGCAAGGGCTTATATAAGTTTTTTGTTTGTAATCATGAAATTATATAGTTCTCGATGCATTTCACCCCAAAAAACATATACAATTTTTACTGTGACCTTGTTTCCCTATTGCGTTTAACACTTTTTTATTAATACAATTTTTCCTGTGACCTTGTTTCCCTATTACGTTTAACACTTTTTTATTAATACAATTTTTACTGTGACCTTGTTTCCCTATTACGTTTAACACTTTTTTATTAATAGGGTTTTTAAAGAACATTACGAATATTAGATTAAAATTACATGTGATAAAGATCTCTCAATTTAATATCATAAAATTTCCCCACGGTACGCCAATGGCAAGAAGTCTTAACCGCTGTATAGACGTAAAATCTATGAGGGAAAATGATTAAAAAAGAAACGATAAACATTTTGGGAGTTAAAGTAGGTTCCACAATTAATTGCCAGATCAATATACCAGTTTAATATTCCACTTAGCAAAACTAATAACCAAGGCAATATGATAGCATGCTATAAAAGTTCAATACAAAGATGGATAGCAGTTCTATGGATAAACAAAATTCCTTGGTACCAACGAAACGAAATTGGACCACAACAAGGTTAAATCAATATTCAGTAAAACCCTCTTCAGATTACTACATACTAATTACTACATACTAATTACTAATTACTACATACTAATAGCCGAAAGAAGTACTGAAAGCATAATTTGGGCTGTCTAATGACGAAGAAATGCAATATAGCAGCGTTTCTCAAATTTTTTTGAAGTGGGGACCACTTTTTTAAGTCAGAACAGTTCCGCGGACCACCTTACTCTTGTTCCCTTCGAAAGCAAATGTATCATTTTTGTAGCATATTTTAATAGTCTACCAGTATACTTATATTTTAAAATAGAATTAATTAATTAAAATTAATTAAATTAATTTTATACTAATATTAACTGATTAAGCTAATGTTAATAGAATATAATTTAATTTTGTTTCTTTAATAATTCAAGGCTATTAGAGTTTGGATAAACTTTAAGTTATTGACAAAATAATTAAATATATGTTGGTAGTCACATTAATGAGATGGATGAGCCTGCCGGTTCTTGCACAGTTGTTCTATACAGTATTTGGATGTATGCTGGTAAGCTTAAGTCGGAGATCGTCACATACATCGAGTCGATTTCGGTAGCCTACTTTGTTTTTATTAGAGTTAGTGATGAAAACCCTTTCCCTCACAGATACGTAGAAGCAAACTGAATTACAATCTCGAAAGCACCATTGTATAGTTCACTATAGGCCCTATTCTCTTTTCACTTGTGATGAGGTCCAGAAATTGACCATACCTTTCGCTTACAATTTAATTTTAAGTCCAGTCTCATTCGAGAGTTAAATTAACTGTTCTGAAAGTTTCTTAGTTTCAATATCGCAATGAAAGTGATCACGAACCTGTGAAAATTCGTCATATTTACTTGGAAAATAAGTTTCAAATTGTGACCTCAGAGTTGTATTATTGGTGTACGACGTACACATGGCTCCACAAGCAAAGAACCCTGGCCCACATCACTTCTACACAGATGACAGTGATTGACAGGCCAGTTAGGGGAAGTTGTCTTGCCAAAACTTTCAGTTGTTGCCACGTTTACTCCTGGCCGGACTCTTAATTTTCTTTTGCAACTGATTGGATTCTTTTCAGTGTATTTTCTATTTATCAACTAATTAAATCACTGTTGTTATTATTATTATTATTATTATTATAACAGGTTATCACCCATGATCGAGTTGTTAGCATATCTTTAGACCAAAGCGATGCGGGATCAAACCCAGCTCAAGAAGTGGCCGTAAAAACCCGCAGCATGCCTTCCCTAGGAAGCGAAGTAAAGCTGTTAATTCCATGCTGTAAATATATTGCATGTTAAAGAACCTTAAACCCTGAAGGAGAGGGTCCCTGAGAAAAATGACCGACTCTGTATCTAATAAGTCATCTGACCCTTCACCATTTTCAATTATTCTTCTAATAAAGTTCTTAAGATTTTGTAGTATAATGTATACTTTGTTTTCGTAACTTCGCCCTCTTTCCTATTGGTGATTTATTACAATTCTTACGCTTAGTCGGCTTCCTTTCTGAAGAAGGCCCTGGTTGTGGCTGTGGAGGCACTTCACTATTATTATAGTTTATACATTGCCGAAAGAAATTAAAATTGTATACTTTATTTTTTTTCATGGAGTGCAGTTTCATAGAAAGGACTTTGCCGACAGACCTTCTACTGCCCCCCTACTAATTGGTTGTCATAAATAAATGTCTTCCTTACTATGACGGAAATCTTGTCTTCTCTCGTTAGTAACCAATCACAACCCTCGTTCAGAAGAATTGACAGGTGCCCCTCAAATCCACGTGGAGGCAGAGTTGCCGCATCGTTTCCGAATTCCAAGAATCCCGTCAGTTTCACTGCATAATTTCGAAGGTCATCAGGATTGTGACAACTGTGCAATGTTGGGATTAGGGGACAGGATGGAATTGTCAGAGCTGTTGTGTAGAAAGTCATAAATCTGTAAATGGGTGTTCAAAGGAATCACCGAACTGCACTCCTTGAAATAAAATAAGGTATACATTCACTATTGACTATCGTAGGCCTACTGTTGGAGACCACAACACGCTGTTACTAAGACACAAGTGAAACTAATGCAGTGGCAGGAATTTTCTTTCAAAATTGGAAAATTCACAACACAGCATTCTAGGCGGCTTCCTGGCGGTATCTTTGTCCACGGTTTCACTAATTGGGGGAACGTGTCAGTCAGATTTATGGCCTCCTGAACCCAACTCTGCAACGAAGGTTCTTTACTTTTGAAACCAAGAGTACAGTACGTGACCATTTCAATGTGCAGACGGGTGTCGGCAAAACTACTAAGAAAGTCATAAATACATGAAAAGGTTCGGTCCTCTGTTACGAATTCGGGTGGTCCCTGGCTGGGTTAAATAGTTATGTTTTTATTTAACGACGCTCGCAACTGCAGAGGTTATATCAGCGTCGCCGGATGTGCCGGAATTTTGTCCCGCAGGAGTTCTTTTACATGCCAGTAAATGTACTGACATGAGCCTGTCGCATTTAAGCACACTTAAAATGTTAAATGTTATGTTTTATTTAACGACGCTCGCAACTGCAGAGGTTATATCAGCGTCGCCGGATGTGCCGGAATTTTGTCCCGCAGGAGTTCTTTTACATGCCAGTAAATCTACTGACATGAGCCTGTCGCATTTAAGCACACTTAAATGTCATCGACCTGGCCCGGGATCGAACCCGCAACCTTGGGCATAGAAGGCCAGCGCTATACCAACTTGCCAACCAGGTCGACAGCACACTTAAATGCAATCGACCTGGCCCGGGATCGAACCCGCAACCTTGGGCATAGAAGGCTAGCACTACACCAACTCGTCAACCAGGTCGACTCTTGGCTGGATTACAGGG
This sequence comes from Periplaneta americana, assembly GCF_040183065.1. NCBI lineage: Eukaryota > Metazoa > Arthropoda > Insecta > Blattodea > Blattidae > Periplaneta > Periplaneta americana. The sequence goes on along the minus strand of NC_091124.1, from coordinate 152,564,505 downwards.
GCGGCGCCAGATGTGCAGGGAAATGATGGCGAGAAACACCATTTTCATAATGGTTTAAATCCCTCTTTTGTTGTTTAGAGTAGAGTGGGAAGTCGGTAGACGGATAGGGTAATAAATTTCATCAAATGTCAGTACTAGGAGAAAAACTATCTAGATAACGAGGCTTTTACGCATTCTTAACGAAACACTGCTATGTTGCAATAAAATCAGTGTTCTTGATGATGAGGTATCTGATTGTCTATTGCTGTTTCATTTTGAGCCATAAATGGAATTAGGCTACGTGATTTTGTTTCTTAACTTCCCAACCAAAAATGGACTTACGAGGTTTAGAAAGGAAAATTGGTGGGAGCATAATAATTCTAAACACAATTATCTTGTTTATTAACATTATATTTATTGAAAATCATATAATAATGTAATAAGTAAAAACAAATTCTAACGTCTATATAGACAAAAAAAAAAACATGAAATATGAAACAAAAATAAAACTGGAGTTTAAAGCGGTAATAATTAATTGAACTCTGCCTAGTTATGAGAACCAGATAGTGGACTTTTCCCGTATCCTATTTTCACCCAGCTCCTTACACGCCATTCTCCAATACAGAGTGTGTTAAGAAATATAGTCTTACAAACATGAATCATTTCATCATTAATTAAAAAATGATAATGCAACATGTATGATCCAATGGCGTATTTCTGTTGTAGTATCTCTGGACATCCTCTGATTTTATTCGTCGTAGAGTGGAAATATTTAAATTTTGGCTTCACTTGTCGTTTTCCACTGTCTTTGTTACATTTCCACTTACCAGGTTCATTTTTACTGTACCCCTACTCGCTCCTTGCTAATGCTCCTCTTCCACGTTGCTTTATCTATTTTCCACCAGCCAGTTTCTCTGGGATGTCACCACTTCATATTTTTGCGTCTTACGGTATAAGAGTATAACCAATTGGAGGTATAAAACAGTAATAACTACTTGACCATGAAAATTACCCATTTTTAATACATAATATGTATAATTTTGAAATACAAACCTCATCAGAATCATTTTCCGAGGAAATGCCATGATCGTTTTCGCCAGGTACGTATGTTTTATCTTTCACGCTATCGTCACTGTCAAACTCATCATTTCCAAGTCATGTTCAGTCAATTCTGTAATTCAATACAATTAAATATTATAATATAAACAATGAGCGATTCGTGTTGTTGAGCACGCTGTCTATGTGTGTGCAAGTTGGCGTAATTTCGGCGACATGGGGTAGCTGATAATAATAATTGCGTCATTACACCAAAAAATGCGTTATAGGTCGAATAACAAAGCATTAGAAACGTAATAATAATAATAATAAATATTAATAATAATAAATATTAATAATAATAATAATAATAATAATAATAATAATAATGGTGTCAGTGGTAGTATATTGTCGTATAAGATTAATGTGAGATGTTTTGTTTCGTTTTCTGCAGGTAAGGGTCCCCTTCATGAGCCAGCTCTGTCGACGTCGACTGTAAGGTAAGTTTTTTCAAGTATTGATTTGGTACATTCCTGTGGGAAATCTGTTTAGAGATGAATGTCTTTCAACGAGTACAATAAACATAATAATTAAAAAAAAAGTATTTCGAGATACTCTGTTATCACAGGATATATAATTATTCCTTTTCGATGGAAGAAACTGCGAACCGTATGAGAAAAGTGTTGACGTATCACTTGATTACCGTAACACGTAACATTCAGAAAAACAGCGTCTGAGAACATACCATACTATTATTATATAGAACGACGTATCTCGTAAATCGAGCCGCTATCTGTCTGTTGCAGTACTTCAAAAAAATCCTTTTCTGCATTTTTGCAGTCAACAGTGTTTATATTCTGGTATTAAAATTCGTATGAAATTTCCGCATTCAGTTGTGACTGAAACTACCATCTGAGAGATATTAAAATACAGCCGTAAAATCGTCTGGATAACCTTTTTATCTAGTTAGTTGGTCTGTAATCATTAAAGTGATTGCAATGATCACAATATATAGTGATAGTGAAATTGTTTGATCAGTGAAAAGTTTATAGTGTCAGTGAAATGTGTTCTACTCGCATAGCGTCAGTGAAGTGTGCCATAGTGCCAGTGCAGTGAGTGAGATGAGAGTGAAGTAAAAGTAGTGAAAGAGTATCAGTGCCAAAGAGAAGAATGGAGCGTGCGAAATGGACAGACAGAAGAAGAAGTGAAGCTATGTTGGAAAGAGTAAGTGAAGAGAGAATAATGCTGAAACTTGTCAGGAAGAGAAATAAAAGGAATTGTTTGGGTCACTGGCTGAGAAGAAACTGCCTACTGGAGGATACACTGGAAGGGATGGTGAACGGGAGAAGAGTTCGGAGAAGAAGAAACTATCAGGTGATAGACGACATCAAGATAATATGCATCATGTGCGGGGCCTAAGAGGAAGGCAGGATGTAGGAAAGATTAGAGACAGTTGGGTTTGCAGAAAATTATGAATTAATAAATAATTGAATGAATGTAAATTATAATGTATGTATGTATGTATGTATGTATGTATGTATGTATGTATGTATGTATGTATGTATGTATGTATGTATTTATGTATGTATGTATGTATGTATGTATGTATGTATGTATTTGGTTATTTTACGACGCCGTATCAACATCTAGTTTATTTAGCGTCTGAATGATATGAAGGTGATAATGCCGGTGAAATGATTCCGGGGTCCAGCACCGAAAGTTAGCCAGCATTTGCTCGTATTGGGTTGAGGGAAAACCCCGGAAAAAACCTCAACCAGGTAGCTTGCCCCAACCGGGATTCGAACCCGGGCCACCTGGTTTCACGGCCAGACGCGCTGACCGTTAGGCGCAATTCACACAGAGAAGACGTGGCTCGGACATGGGGCGGAGACATGATGACTTTTCGAGTCTCTCCCATGTAAACAAATGTATCAATGCACACTGAGAGGACAGGGTGGAGGCACGCCACTTCGAAGTCTGCGTTTCGCCTCTTTCGAGTCACGAGTGGCCCTTGAAAGAGACACGTGGCGTCTGACTGTGAAAGAAAATTCGCGACGATTTTGAATTTGATATTAAATTTGTGAAGAGATGGTTTAATATGGTATATTTAACTTTTTTATTTTAGGTGGTTATTTTACGACGCTTTATCAACATCTTAGGTTATTTGAGCCGTTCATAGCAAAAGTGGTGTAAGTCAAAATTGGGTAATGAGGTTTAAAATAATAATTATGTAAAATACAGCTCAAAGTAGCAATTAATATGTGCTTCTTGCTATCCACTGACTACTAATAGTTTAAATAAATTGAATATTAATTGCTACTTTGCGATGTATTTTACAGAATGTTTACTTTAATCCTCATTACCCATTTTTGACTTACACCACTTGTGCTCTGGACGGCTCATTTGGTGTCTGAATGAGATGAAGGTGATAATACCGGTGAAATGAGTCCGGGGTCCAGCACCGAAAGTTACCCAGCATTTACTCATATTGGGTTGAGGGAAAACCTCGGAAAAAACCTCAGCCAGGTAACTTCCCCGTCCGGGAATCGAACCCGGGCTACCTGGTTTCGCGGCCAGACGCGCTAACCGTTAATATGGTATAGAAACATTGGTGGGACATTATATAAAAATTCTGGAAATGGTTGGGATACATTTTCAATTCTTTCATCACAGCTTCTATTCCAGAATATCTGAGAACTCGCTTTGAATATCTTACAAGTTTGCGGAATCAACATCAGACTTTTTATCTATTCTTAGTCACCGGACCTCTTTCCATTCATCCATTTTCACCGTGTCAGTCTGTCCCCTATGGAACTTCTTGCCTCGTCATATCAGGGATTGCCGAACAGTTAATCAATTTAAATTAAGAATTAAAATTACATAATATTACATGGAATTGATTTGTGAGTGTTAGGCGAATTTAATAGGTTATTCTATGTATTTGTATAAATTGCCATTTAGGCCTATTATAAAGTGACAATAGGATATAAATTGTAGATAATTATGTATCGTGTTTAGTCAATATTTCATTATACAGTATGCAAGATAATTAATGTTCATGATAACGATTTTATATTTAAATATTACCGGTACTACGTTTTATTGTTTCAATGTATAATGTATTTCACTTCTGGTAGTGTGGAAGAGAAGGTCTCGTGGCCTTAACTCTACCAGAATTTAAAAAAAATAAATAAATGCATAAATAAGTGCATAAGTGTACAAATAAATGCATAAATAAGTGCATAAGTGTACAAATAAATGCATAAATGAATGTATGAATAAATAAATACATGGATACATTAATAAACAAATAAATATGCATAAATAAATATAACAAATATTAATAATTTTTGGGTTGTTTTACGATGCTGTATCAACATTGCAGGTTATTTAGCGTCTGAATGATATGAAGGTGATAATGCCGATGAAATGAGTCCCGGGTCCACCACCGAAAGTTACTCAACATTTGTTGGTACTGGGTTGAGGGAAAACCCCGGAAAAAAACTCAACCAGGCAATTTGTCCCGACCGGGATTCGAACTCGGGCCAAATAAAATAAACGAACTAATAAGATATGGCATACATTCTTCCTTTTTTCAACCACTAAGGGTGTACACAAAATCTTTTCTGTTATTTTAATATTACCCAGTTGTATGAGAGCCAGGGCATCCTCAGCGTCTAAAGAAGACATTACGAAAGCTGTGCGACGCCCAAGTGTCGCAAAGTTTTTTGGCTTTTCAGTATGCTTTGCTCCGTCATGTCCGCGCCCTATCTCCGCCAGACGTCCGAGCCATGTCCTGTCTACGTCTTCTCTGTGTGAATTGCTCCTTACTCCACAGATGTGTACTGTATGTATGTATGCATGTATGCACATGTATGTATGTATGTATATATGTGCAAGTTGAAATGGCAAATTACTTTTACTTTAAGTAATTAGTTAATTTAAAATATTATTATTATTATTATTATTATTATGATTATTATTAAATGTAATTATTCTGTGTAATTATGTCTTCAGTGCCATCGCGTGTTTGCCCATTTGCAATTCTAATAAACACATACAAATAAACAGTGCACTGACTACGAAGATACAGCCGTTCACCGATCATTCTAAATGACGCCTACATTTAATACTAAATGACAGTGACTTGACCACACCATCACTTTGTGATGATGATGATGATGATGATGATGATATGGGAACACATACAGACTATATAGATGAGTAGGAATACTAATATTACATCTATTTTGTGATTAATTTACTCAACTGGCCCACGTGTGTTGCGAATAAGCTTTTTATATTAGAGACGGCCTTTCGTTGTCTGCAGAAATTTTCCATATAGGGTAAATATAATAATTTCTTTGGATAGAAATAACTTTCAGTATCTTTGTAAGAATGGAGAGAAATATTTCAAGTTGACAGTAGAGATTGAATTGATATTTGCAGATTAGCACATTTTGCAATATAATAATTAATTCTGCTTCTAGTACATTAACTAGCCTACCGTATTTATTGAAGTTTAACCATTAATATATACATGTATAGCTCAAAAGATGAATAATTTTTTAGGTTTGTATGCTATGTAGGCCTACTGTATATTTTTTGTAGAGCCACTAAATTAGCTCAGTCGGCAGACTCGCTAGCCTGGTGATCTGGAGCTGCGCTAGGGCTTGGGTTAGATTCCAGTTTGGGCTGATTACCTGATTGGGTTTTTTCCGAGGTATTACCCAATCATAATGCAAATACCAGGTAATCTACGGCGAATCCTCGGCTCACTTCATCTTGCCAAAAAAAATTGCAATCTTGTGAAATCTTGACTTGTTTCACATCTTAAAGCTCAAATGCTAAAGTAAATTATATGGAATACAATAAGTGAAAAGAAATGAAATGAAAAATATGCAGATCCGACAGATGCTTGAAGCCTGTAGCATGGTTTCCTCTGAGAGGGAAGTAAGGCTGGGACGTCCGTGCAGAAGATTTCCGACATGTAAAAGAAATCTGTACCTGTCAGAGTACTTTGGGCATATACATTGAAATTGGACACTGAATAGCCTCTGCAATAGAGAAGGTCGCTGTAATGCAGTCATTACCAACTGGTCGAGTTGTTACGTCGGAGTACGCTTTTCCTCTCGGAGAAGGGGCCCGGAGAAATAGTTAGAGTCGATTTCGGAGCTGTGGCGGATCGTAGATTGTCAGAGCTACTAGCTCTCGTTGAATGTATAGGTCTAATAGTGTAACGTAGAGAATGAGTAATATACTGAAAGGAAAGTAGATATCGGTTCCTTCGATTATTAAGAAGTCGTGCTGGCAGCCATATTGAAATCAGATCTGGGTATACATACCAGTAATACAAAGAAATTCAAAAACGAAAAAATATTAGGTACAAAATTATAGTTATTATACATAATAGAAAAATACAGTAGTAGTGGTAGTAGTAGTAGTAATAATAATAGCGTAATAATGATACTAATTATATTTACATATTTTCATATTACATACAGTAGGTTGGATAAAAAGTAATGGCAACACTGCTGTCACGTGACGATGATGCGTTCGAGAGCTGCCAGCTGTATGGACATGAACAAGGACTGTTAGATGAGTTAGTGTAGCCAGCGGCGACAGTACTCTGTCAATCTACTGCAGTGTGTAGAACGTTGACTTTGATAGGGATAGTGCGAGCGCCCTAAGATCATGTTTAAAAAACCTGAGCAACGTTCCTGGATCAAAACTGAAGTGGCACGAGGTCGTAGTGCACAAGAATGTTTTCAGGGACTGCGTGAAGCATGTGGCGATGCAGCGTTGCCATTTCGCACAGTGGCACTATGAGTTAAAGCGTTTCGGGAAAGTTTTGTGGGAAGTGCTGCGAAGGTGATGTTCATTGTGGCGTATGACATTGATGGGGTAATACTGCACCACGCTGTACCACCAAGGCAGATGGCAAACGCGGACTACTACTGTAGGTTCCTGCAGCACCACCTTCGTCCAGCCCTCAGGAGAAAACGACGGCACTTGGGGTTGCAGAACCCCATCATTCTTCATGATAATGCAAAGAGTCATACCGCTGCTGCTGTCAAGGACCTCTTGCGTCGCTGGCAATGGGAGATTCTGAAACATCCTCCGTACTCACCCGATGTAAGTCCATGAGATTACGATCTCTTCGCCAAAGTGAAACAACCACTGCGAGGGACCCGGTACAATACCAGAGATGAACTTATCCGTGCTATAGGGCGGTCAATACGGATCATCAACAAAGATGGACGCGCTGATGGTGTACGACGCCTTCCAAACATTTGGCAAAAGGTGATAAATAAGGGGGGCGACTATATTTAAGATACATAAATGTTGTACCCTTGTGAATAAAGCCATGTCAGAAATATCGAACTGTTGCCATTACTTTTTATCCAACCCATGTATATACGGTATGCAAGGAATACCATACTTAAACGGGCAGTGTCTTTTGTCTCATTTTTTTTTAAATTCCCATTCATTTATGAAGAAACTACAAATATGTAGAGTCTACATTGTAGACCTACCAGTTCATGTCAAACATAGATTAGTCTACACATTTCATTGTACAGTACCTGTATTGCTTAATCCTACTATTTCTTCCGATATGAAGTAAAAAATGACATTTCATCTGAAATTAAGGCAGTATTTCTCTATCTCACTTAAATTACTCACTTTCAACTTTACACCAGAAAATATAAATTCATTTGGGGCAGAAGAGTAATGCCATTTTTCTGTCATTTGTCTTAAGCACGTTGTAGACAACTGTAGTACTCCATAAATTTATAAACATTAGGACTTAAAAACTTCCTTAGGGCCACAGTTTTCAGTTCCTTTGGGTATCACATTCCTTTCTTGCTACGATCCCGTAAATCCACATGAATTTTCACAATCTTTACGGTAGATAAAAACATATAACTGAATTTTTAATTTGACGCTATTTCCACCCGCAAGCTGAGAATCACGACTGTTTTCTCCTACAGATGACAATGAGGATACTTCACTTTGTACACGCCGTTTTAAAAACATTTCAATTTCCTCTATCTTTCTTTCCTAGGATTGTGAGCTGATAAATCAACTTCACTTTGAACAGAAATAGTTATTTTGGGAGACACTGCAGAAATTTCTGGGTTGGTGCAAGTACTTGCATTTTCATTTATATCTTCAACCTAGAAAATAAGATATAAAATTATTTAAAGACATGTAGTTCTGTTATCTAGGTTATATCAGGTAACTTTCTACATGAGTAAAATATGCCTATCTACTAAATAGCTGCATTTAGCTTGGGTTTACTCAAAGGGTTTTTAATAAAATGCCAAGCCGCCCAGGACTATAGTTTAGTCTAAAAATAAGTCTACATGAACTTAGGTACATTATATATATCAGAAAGATACTAAAATTATTTAAGTACTAGCTGTACCCGTGCGCTCCGCTGCACTTATTAGAAATAAATATAAAGTAATTACATAATTAAAATAGAACATTGGGTCCAGGGAACATTCGTGTTTGATAGAAGAATAAATCTTTTAATGTGCTACTTAATTTAAATTCTATTTAAACTAGTGGCTTGTGCAGCAAATGCTGCTGCAAACTAAGTTCGTTAGACGTTCAAATAAAAATTTTTCAGATTTATTTTCAATGAAGAATACTTGTCTTTTTGATAGTTATTTGCTTCCATAATAATGAAACATACTCCCTCTCAATGGATTTTTTTAGGCCAAATACTTTTTCTTGAACCTATCCAACTTCAGTTTTTGAGTTTCAACGCGAAAACGCAAGTATCAATGTCAGGACGATAGCAGTAGCTATTTCAGGTCATTGTGGATTGTAGGCAAAAGTTAAAAAAAATATCAGGTTTGCTAAGCTTTCGAACAATAGCATTTTCGTATAGCTGCTGCATGTATAACTTGAAATGTAGAGCGCAAAATCATTTTATCCTATTAAGAGATCTTGCTCAAATGATCTGGAGACTACAAAATTTTCTAGGCCTCTTATTTTATCAGTAAGTAATACCTTTTTATCTTTCCTTAGGAACTGTAATTTTTGCGCTCTCTCGAGCCAATACTGAAGGCAATGACACATATAAATATTTACACTACACCGCCATTACTTACTTACTGGCTTTTAAGGAACCCGGAGGTTCATTGCCGCCCTCACATAAGCCCGCCATTGGTCCCTATCCTGAGCTACACTGTCATTAAGTTTATGGAAAAGACCCAACCCCACTGGTTTAATAAGTATAAAAATATTTGATTTTTAATAACAATATTATTATCTTACTTAAGTTTTGTAGTTATATATAGCAGTCACTCAGTAAATTATAGAAATGAAGATCTAAATTAAGATATTCTCTACATTTACTTACATAACTTCAAAACGTTTCACTTTCATGTCACATCAATATAGCATCAATATTATGTACACAGCTGTACTCAGAAAATTATACACTGCAGAATCAGTTTTTAATAACAAATTGAATTGAACTCTAAATATGTCGGCATTCCTGCAGGTTATGGCCTTCGTGTAATAGCCTAATGTTTATTGTAGTGTGTGTTTTGTTCTGAAATTCAATCAAGTCGGCAGTGATTCAATAAAATTAGTTCTCAAAACTCACAACAGTTGGATTTTGGAAAATAGGAAAATTATGTAGGAAAATTGACATTTCACTGAAAACTACTACTTTTCCGAAAAACTTTGGATGCCAGGCATGAAAATGAGGGGTCACTCATTAAAATCCGTTCAGCCGTTTTCCCGTAATTTCCATTACCAGTTCAAATTATATATATATATATATATATATATATATATAGATAATTAAAATGCTATCATTTTGGTCCAGAGACCACTCATTTGGTGCAAATATAATTCGTTTAACATTTTTCTAAATTAGTCTTGAATGCATCCATTAATAAATCACTCCAAAGTAATAGAGTTGATTGTGTACGAAGATCATTTTTATGTTAATTTACTGTGCATCTTTTTTTTTTTTTTTTTTGTTAAGTTTATTTTATTCACGCCTTAACATCTGTGGTCATGTCGCAGGTTTAGAATGTGTGGGTATATCAGCAGGCCGTTTTACTCTTGAGTTCCTCTTTCTATTGTGTGTTGTAAGTAGATGGCTTGTGTTCATTTAACTGATTATAGACTTTGATTAATGTTTTTGGTATTGGTAATTAAGGCGGTGATGAATAATGGCAAGTATCTTTCCAATCCGGCATTTGCCTTATGCCTAAGGGAAATCATGAAAAACCCCAGGCAGATTGATCGACCACGGGGTTTTGAACCCGGGACCCCCGAATGCGTGTCTCAAATGCTACCGTCTGAGCCAACTCGCTCGGTTGTATATCATTGTTTATGCAAATAAAAAAAATGAGGTATCCTACATAAATATTATTTTAAGAAACACAGGAAACGAATATGAGTAAATTATGAGCGCAGGAACGCCATTTTATGACATCTTTTAAAATAACTCAGCTCCAGTGATCTCTATGGTAAAATGAATGTGTAAAATTAGAGTATTTTATGTGGATAAAATTAGAGTATTTTATGTGGACCAAATAAAGTTGCAATAATCAAGTTATACAATATTTCGACAGAATATCAAGTTTTCTGTGCGTACAGATTTCTTTTCATCTTACCTCAGTCCTCATTTGTAGCATTACATCCATCTAGAGAAACTACAAATTTCAAATATTGAAGGTTAATTAGATTCTAAGATTACTTCATACAAACACACAAAATAATCTCTGTATATTAATATTGATAAACGTTAAGGCCGCCTTAAATAGACGGAGTCATTTGTTTTGATTTCATTGTAGCCATCGTCGTCGTTCCTGCAATAACTCCTATGTCATATCGATTTTCAGATTTTTGCTCTATTAAATAACTTAAATAGTGATGCAGCAAATAATACAATCTACAATAGGCCTATATAACTTAATTATATTTCTTTCTTTAGAAAATGTAAGGATTGACGATCTCCTATGCACTACTGCCATAGAATGAATAAATTTTGTTTTTCTTCCTACTAAAAATTTAATATTTTGCACATAGAACAACGACACATAATCTGAGGCGGCGGTGGAAATGTATTGAATTTTTATTTTAAAACTTTTGTATGTCCTTAAATATCAGTCCTATCAAAATTTCTCCCGGGATAAAACTTATCGGAAATCATTTTTAAAGAAACGTTTGTCATGTAACATTTTTCACGAAAATCAATAATAAGCGAGATATTTCGGTTTATTTAATTCAGGCCCCCTTATAATCCCCCTTTTAAATAAAGTATTTTAAATGCCATATAGCCTAAAATCTAAGTTACAAAGAACTTAATTTTTGTTCCAATTTTCATCGAAATCCGTTCAACCATTATCGCGTGAAAATGTAACATACATCAAGACAGACAGAGGAGACATACAAACCAAAATTCCAAAAAAGTGATTTTCGATTTCAGGATGATTAATTATACATATTAACACCAATTATTTTTAGAAAAGCGAAAATTACCAGAAATATTTCGCTTACAGATTTATTATTAGTACAGATATTCGCGTGTACCTGTCTCGTTCCTAAGACATTAACATATTATTATTATTATTATTATTATTATTAGGTACTGTAAACGCTAAGTTAAACTGGTTTGCCATACACCACTGCTTCGATGAGGTCAGGACCTGCGCCCTGCACCGAGAGTCTATCTGGATTGCTACGAGAAGCTCGCTATGACGTCACAGAGCATTGAGTTGGTAGTAACTGCTGTAATAATTAAAGTACTGATATTGCTACTACTGTCTCTACCACTATTAAATTTGAACCGTATTCTATCAGGGAGTAAAAAGGGATATTTGTAAAAGACTGGTGATCTTATAGAAACGTTGAGGTTTTATATTTGGGTGAAGACCTTATATGATACTTTTACTTTGAAACAAAATATTATGCAATTTTTACATTGAGTGTTACAAATTAATGGAATCATATCAATGCATTACTTCATATTTTTCAGATTTATGCAGAGCGTCTTGAGATAGTTTGTTAATTTTTGTTTCGGGCTATAGTTGCCTTTTATAGATGTACTTTTCTTTGTGTCTGAAGTGCATATACATCTCTGGCTTACTTTTTGTAGGCCTGTATTAATGTTGATTCTATTGCACGTGACAAATTTATCTGATTTCGGTAACTTAAAACCAATATTAAAATTTTCGCAAAATTTTGTCGGAATTCTCTTGTGGTTTCACTTTCCTTCACACCACTTACGACAGTGCCCCGAGAAGAGGGCCTTAATGGTAACATCACAATCTAAATATAATGTATGTGCCTACTTTAGTCGCTTTGATATTTATGATAGTTGATCTATCAAAGTTTCTACAGATTCTGTTCAATATTTGTTGTATCTCTTGTACGTGAAGCTGTGCTGCCATCTTTAATCTGCTTCCGGATAGTCTATATTCCGCTACAGCTGGGGTGCAGTCTTTGAAGAAGCGAACATGCGTTTTCATACGTTTGTTTGACTCCTTTTACTTTCACCGTATGCATAAAGAACACAATTCGTCGCAATTTCCTTTTCTCCACGTACCTGTATTGGAAGGTAGAAAAATAATAGAATAGTCATAGAAATTTCTAAGACCACAGTATTAGGACTAACCCTACACGTAAGTCTCTACGATGTTTGCTTACGATTTCTTTATTGCTTACAAGTACGTGTTGTGGACAAGATGGCTTCCCATATCCCAAAAAGAATTCAGCCTCTGATTTAACGTATTCCAGTACTAGCTTTGGCGCTCGCATGGTGGCCAAAGTTGTATTCTTGGAATCGCATTTTCTCTATGAGCTCTCTTATGTTCAAGGCCTAAATTCATTTTTCATTTTCTTTTATTTCTCTTATTTTCATTTCTCTCTCTCTCACTGCCCTCCTCTCTCTCTCTCTCTCTCTCTCTCTCAACTCCTGTCTCGTTTTTTAGGCGAGAGTTCAACTCCTCGTGAAAGACTTAATCCTGAAAACTGAAAGAGAGGAGGCTTATGTGTTTCTACTTTATGTACACACATTCCATGATGCACAACACACGATGTTTCCTAATCATATACTAATTAAAACATACCTGTCGATCGCTGTTCGTAACATCTACACCTGTGGAGTAATTGTTAGCGTGTCTGGCCGCGAAACCAGGTGGCCCGGGTTCGATTTCCGGTCGGGGTAAGTTACCTGGTTGACGTTTTTTCCGGCGTTTTCCCTCAACCCAATATGAGCAAATGCTGAGGAACTATCGGTGCTGGCACCCGAATCATTTCACCGGCATTATCATCGTCATCTCATTCAGACGCTAAATAACCTAAGATGTTGATAAAGCTAAAAAAAAACATAGCCTGTATCTGGGTTATCGCCAGGGTCATCTACAGAGCCTTTCGGGTGCATATAAATAAAATTTCCAAATCACACCACGAGACTTTACTGCTCAAGCAGAAGAACGTCCGTCCTTGGTACATCCATTACGCTGAATACCGAAGTTGTGTTACGCACTTTAAGTGAGTGAGTTAGAACATCTGTGCCACAAAGCAGCGGCAAGAAAACTATCTTTTTAATACTAACCAACAGAGGTCAGAAACAACTCGAAACATATTTTCTTGCACCAGTCAGGGTCACACGTAGCAGCACATAAATCAAATTACGCACAAAGGTGCGCTGGGGGAGTGTTGCACCGATTCATTCAAATAAGCGTTAAATTTGTGGATACGTGTAAATGCTCAGAAATATAAGCGTTTATTGTTTGATATGCGTTATTATTCTCAGTACAGATGCAGCGAGATATTGGAGGGCGGTTGGAGAAGCTCCGCATTAACACTGCTTATCATTGTAACCTAAATGCATTGTTCTAATGTTACTATGGAAACAATTTTCGAAATGAAATAGAGCAACTACATGTTTCCAATATTCGTTGCATAGATGTGTTCTTCATAGGAGTATATTTATTTCGCTGTTGCAATTTAAGTATTAATAAAGTAAGAAGACTAATAATTAAGTAAACATAAATAAAAGCAATATCAAATAGACGTATATAACCCACCGCTTGCAAACACAATCCAGCAAATTACCAACACGCTCTGAAAAAAACAGACCGATGCTAGTTGTAGGCCTATTTCTCTTACAGCTGTATTGCTATGTATAGAAGAGTGAGAAAATAATCTTTGGCATTACTTTACATTGTATTATTTTTCTACCTGATAGTTTCTTCTTAGTGCGAACAACAACTTCAATAGCAAATTTGTTTTTAGACTTCGCGTCCTGATTAGATTCGCATACCCGGAAATATGTGAATCGCTTATGTAGATGTTGGTTGGGCATAAATTTCATAAGCATGCGTAGGTGGAGACGGGTTACGGTTTGATTCACAGTGATCTGCTCTCTAAAGAGAAATATATTCTTAACACCTCTGAATACAAGCCACTTTCTTGCGCACAACGAACTCAGGAATAAGTTACGCGTGTTCCTGATAAATTTTATGATTTACTCAATTCGTTTCAACAAACTTGATCCATTCCGAATTTTTTTTAGCATTAACCAAATATATAAATATTCTTAAATGAAGTGTCTGTGATGAAAACCTAATTAATTTTGTAGCTCAAACCCATGAAATAAAATTGTTACTTTAATTGAATCTACACATCGAATGGTTTACTACAGGGACATCATTTTATTTTTACTTGAATTTTTATTGCACCTGAGTTTTTGAATATACTTCACTCCCACCCCTTCTACTAATGAAGTTCAACCGTCCTCCACACAGATCCAAGACCGCCTTTCGGTCATAGTAAACAATACGTTCCAAAAATATGTTCGCATTTTCCAGTGACGAAAGAGCTTTCAATATTGAATCATTTTCGCACAGGTACTGTCGTCCATTTGCCCACGTCGTATTCCGGCTCCCCACCAGCTTTTATTCGCCAGCTAGTGGCTGGGCTGTCTTAGCTCTTTTGTGAGAACATTAATTTCTGTTAGTAATTGGACGTCTACGTAATATCATACAACTGTTTAAAATAACTTAAATAAAAGGGCCTCGTTAAGTAACTAACTGCCACGTGATTTTCTCCCTTTTTACGACCCTACGACATAACCAGTTGGATGGACAGTAGATAGTATGTCTGAGTAATTTTATCTTTTCGGGTCGGGCAGAAGTGAAGATTGAATTTCCAGTACGTAATATACTCTTTATAGAGTAGGTACAGAGTTATTTCAACATGAGTTACTAGTTACGAAGGACGAAACTGGTAATTCGGATTAGGTACAATAGTCTATAATGCGATAATATCCACATTAGAACTGAAGTCTCTATCGAAATGAACGGTCACCATTTTCAAAAATGTGTTTAAATATCCATATTTAGCCTATTTATTTTTCAGTTTAACTTAATTCTCTATATTGTACGCTAATGTACTGTAGACAGTATAATATACACTACATAATGAATACCTCCACATGGACAGCTCAGTTCGTGAGTGAAAACACTCGCTGTTAATACTATACTGTATTTTGATTAAACAAAAACCTAATGAAAATGATCAAAGTCAAAATCGCGATATTTCCTAGCTTACGTAAATAGATGAACTACTTTTCTTCCCTCCTATACTTAGTAAAGTGATTTGTTTGTATATTACGTCAGTATCATCCAACTCCAGTCGTGGAAGGAGGTTGCAAACGGCGTTGATCCAACGGTATAGCCAGGTTAATATTAAAAATGTTAGTAGAAATAAAATGATGTCCCTGTATATTTTAATATGGCTAAAATTAATTTCTTTAACTTCAATGAAATATAAAACAAGTTTATTTGTTTTCTAAGTACATTATATCATTTCTCTCAATGTTATATTTTCGTTAATATATCTATATGGTTTCCTGCTAATGACACTAATAATAATAATAATAATAATAATAATAATAATAATAATAATAATAATAATATAATAATAATCCATCTTCATTCTCAACATAATCTTTTCTTCAGTCTGAAATTATTATATAACTTATCTCAAATTATAACATATATTATTGTTATCAACTTTATTATTATCACCTTTATGTATCCTACTTGTTAAATATCTTATTCTGGTGTTTAAATGTTAGTCTACAAAGTATGTATATTGTGACTTTTCAATGCTTTTGTCTATCTATTCCTCTCTAGAATTTGATCCTGGTATTACAATTTTTTATTTCATTTTATAAACAACAGAGATATTTGTATATTGCGAATTATGTTAAAGTAGTTTTTAATACCGGTATAATTTGAAAATACATACATACAAAATTATTCACGTTGTAGCATGTCTTTGCTGTGAAAAATAACACCAGGTTTTTAGATTACCTACTTGAGCTGTTACTTTGCAATGAATGGCTAAATTCTAGATACTCCAGTCGCAACATTGAATTCACCTTAAGTTTCCTTATAACCAAAATTTTGTTTTGCAAGAAAAAACAAAGTAGGATATGTAGGGTAAGTTTGCCTACTGTCTTTGTCAGATGCTTATACTGCCTGCTCATTGAATGAGCAAACATGTAACATGACTTATATACTTACTTACTTACTGTACGGCTTTTAAGGAACTCGGAGGTTCATTGTCGCCCTCAAATAAGCCCGCTATTTGTCCCTCTCCTGTGCAAGATTAATCCAGTCTCTGTTATATTCCACCTCCCTCAAATCCATTTTAATATTATCCTTCCATCTACGTTTCGGGATTCCCAAATGTCTTTTTCCCTCCGCCCTCCCACTAACACTCTATATGCATTTCTGGATTCGCCCATACGTGCTACATGACCTTTACTATGCCTAAAACCGACATTTAAGACTATTTTCCAGTCTTTCTGCATCCTACCTCGAATGGGGATCACTTCAAACTACAGATTTTAATTTCTCAACTTGGAGTTTTAAAGCAGAACATGCTTACATTGAATGAGAGGACACTGGATAAAATCTACTGGTCGTTTCTCGTCAGAATAGAAACGTGTATTAGAATACTACCAACTAAATATACATATCCCTAATATTTATATACGGAGAGTTATGAAAATGAGGACACACAAAGTAGAAGAGGGGATAAGAAAACTGAAGTAGTCGGTCTGGATGGCGCAGTCGGTCGAGTGCTATTCACTTTGTGACTCTTAATACACATCAAAAAATATTCCACTTTGAACAATTTAAATTGTTTAATTAAATTCAATTTGTCAGTCTCATTGTAACTGTATTTAGGCTTATACTTGTTATTACCGCTTGTTATATTGTAGTCTATGCAATGCAATTCCTCCCATGTGAAGTGGAGGTACAAGTAAACTCCTATGTGAATATGAAGCATATATTTTTGTAATTGTGACGCACTGGCTTATTAAGAGTAGATTATTGTTCTCAATTATGTAGTCTGACTGCACATAGATGTTATTTAAATGTGTAGAATAAATAAATGAACAAAATCCCACTAATAAATGTGTTCATTCTTCCTACTGAAAAAATTTATATTTTGCACATAGGAGATATTGTAGGAACAACGACGATAATGTTTTTGTTACATTCATCTTAAGCGAGAGCACGGCGGGTACAGGGCGTAAGGGCGATATCCTCGTGACTGCCATCTGTGCTGCAGGGAAGAGTGTTTCCGTCTGTTGGCAACTGCTACTGAATTCACTGCGATATAGCGATGTTTCCTAGAAACAAAATCGATTTCTTACTAAATAAAAATAAAAAAATGGAGAAGGAATAATCTATTGATTTTATCTTAAGCATTTAGTGCGTGAACTTACTGTTATTGAATATATTCCACCCTGTATACATTTTTGTACCACCTTTCACAGTTGAGATGCAGCTCTTTGCTCGTTTCATTCTGTATGAACTGAAACAACCCAGAACTCACCACGTGGAGGTGGCTGCATGTCGAGTTCCGCCCTGCCCATCCCAACCACCCTACCATATATGGGCAAGTGCAATCGAGTATTAATTTTTTGTGGTTTGCATATTCTTAGACTTGAATCAATATTTACTTTTCCATTTTATATTTTTCTGTCTCTTTTATAAAAGTCACTTTTGGAATGATAGAGAAAGACTTTCACTAAAAATTTGGTATGTGTACATAAGTTATATATATATATATATATATATATATATATATATATATATATATTACACTTATTATTATGTGAAACATATATATATATATATATATATATATATATATATGTTTCACATAATAATAAGTGTAATAATTAGGAAGTAGAATTGACTCTTACCTCCTTTTGCTCCCCTACTTCCGCGCGCGTCTAGACGATGGTCCGGGTACATCGTCACCATCGAAAGGTTTTTGTAGTTCCCGAATAAATTCCCAAGTCGTTATTCGGTCCCTCGTATACCTCATAAAAGCGTCGATGTACTCGAAGTCGTCGTCGTCGTCTTCCAACTCAGAAGGTTCCTTGGCCCTCTGGCGCCAATCGTCCTTCTTACACGGAGGAACAGGACGATGATGGGGAGTCTTGAGTTTGCTCTTGCCCGGGGTTGCTTTGCCTTTCCCCTTCGTCTTTTCAGACTTCTGGGGGAGGTCAAATGTCACCGTCTTCTGCGGGCGGTCGGGATCCCGATCTTCCTTTTTATCTTTCTTAAGGATAGAACGGGGGGGAGTTGGAGGTGGAGGTGGAGGTGAAGGTGAAGGTGAAGGTGAAGGTGGCGGTGGGGTTGGCGATGGGGATGGAGGTGATTTTGATGAGGAAGGTAATGGGGATGGGGGGAATGACTGTCGTTTGGCTGTGATTATTGGTGTGGAGTTGCGTAATAGTATTTAAATTGGGTGACATACCGGGGGTGTTCTGGTTGTGACGACGTGGGTGAGGAGGGAGTTGGATCAGGAATCTTGGAATCATTCCTGTCCGCTAGGCTACGACTATTCCATAGACAATAGCCTCCTACTCCCACCGTCCCAAGCATCGTCACAATTCTGACCAATTCTGGTCTCCCTAAGGAGAACCGAGTTGCGCCTCCCGAAAATTCTCGGCGTCCCGCAATCGCAGATACTCCTTTTAAAACCGAAAGCGCCGTTCGCATCATTTCTCACTTTTTCGTAGAAAATGGCAAACCACAGTGTTTCCATGGAAACGATCCGTCTTGTCGTGTCTGTCGGCCATTGTTGATGACGTCGGACGACAATACCCAAACGCGCGAGTACGTTGAAATACCGATACAATAAAAGATGTGAACGTTTTCACGTCTTCTATCTTTAAGATATTATTATTATTCTCTTCGTTCATTCTTGAAACATTGGTTGCCATTTTATAGCTAGAAGAGTACTGAATGCTGACACACAAACATGTAGAAATTATAATATTTTATTAGAATGCAATGTGCCTACATAGGTAGTATTTAGGGTGGGTTACTACTCGTTTTGACTTCATACAGTGATACATATTAGAGAATTTCTCTGTTGTTTAATTCTCCTGTTCCATAAGATATTTTATACCGATAAAGGGAGTGTTGGTATAACTTACTACAGGTTTTATATCGAAATATTAAATGTGTAGAGATGACGATGAATGCACGTTATTGGACGCAAATTGGTTTAAATAAGTAATATTTTAATGGAAATGAAACAGTAACAATTTCGAAACATTTACAATGAAGTAGAATACTTAGTTTTATGCATTGTACTCTTCCCAGTAAGAATATGCTTACTAAGTTTATTTTTTATTACTGTTTAATTCCGACAGTATCAGATGTCACTGGGTGGGTATTCCACAAGCATGATAGCGAGATTGTGTATGATGAATACGATGATGTTTTATGTATTGGTATGGCTAGTAAGCGGCTATTTTGCGTGCGTGTGGAGAGATTGTTTTACTATGATAGGTAACAAGCGAAATGCTAGGTTTACACGGCGAGAGTGTAGAGCAGAGAGCTAGAGATTATAGCTGAGCATCACCGTGTAAACGGTTTTGAGAGTAGGTATCTCGTTGACTTTAATATCTATATAGAGCGTCCTTGAAAACTGCTCTCGCCGTGTAAACACCCTGGACAGAGAACTCGCATAATATGCTATCAACTCTCATTACAGCTAGTCTAAATTATTCAACTGAGTTGAACTTTTTCATTAACTTTCGTGACAGAAGCAGTGGAAATGGCTGCCAAGAAATAATAGTTTAGTATATATTTATTAACCTTGTTGAGATAAGGTCATCAGGCCTTCTCTTCCCCTCTACTTGGGATTACAACTACAATATTAACCCTCAAATTAAAATTAATAGAGATTCAAGTGATTGTAGATAATATTTAAGTTTTTTCCTCTACACGAAAATCAAAATTATGTAGATCTATCAAATAAGAGACAATGGAATCTTTTTCGCACGTTGGACTGCACCTTTTCTACTGTATAATTTTCATGTGAAGTTCACTATCACTTCCATAATGAAAACACTGTGTCACATAGTTTCTCACTCGCTGGAAGAATACCACATCACGAACAATTTAACTTTAACTGTGTTAATCTGAAGGTCATGGAAGTTTTTCAATGCCTATCATATGGAAATTTATAAACTACATTGAGGATATTTATGCTACAGGCTGCAATGGAATAACTATAATTATTTTGTGTTTTAACTCATTTCTTTTATAGCACCGTCCAAATAGGAAGTGTGGTTACTCCGCTCATACAAATGATCAGCTGCAATGTTGCATTTGTGTACAATTCACTTTTATTACTTGCTTTCTGCACAGTTTCTTATATAAGTAGAAGAAAATTTAAATTGAAATTTCAGTATGATGTGCTATATTGTTGGCTACTGAGACACAATGAGCAAAATATCGACGCGTTTCTATTAGGCTATTGTTAACTGCTTCATATCTCATGTAGGTCTACAAAGTTTCGAGTGTTTAAACTGTATTTTTTATTATTATATTTTTTCAGTATGAACTTGCGCTATTCATATTTTATTTATTTATTTTTAAATTTATTTATTGTTTATTTATTTGTGTATTTGCTTATATATTTATTAATTCTTTTATTAACTTATTTATCTGCTTATTTATTTTTATATTTGTTTATTTATTTATTAACTTACTTATCTGTCTGCCTATTTATCTACTCACTTAACTATCTACCTATTTATGTATTTATTTATTCATCTATATACCTATTTATTTATTTACTTATTTATTTATCTGTCTACCTAATAATTAATTAATTAATTAATTAATTTATTTATTTATTCCGGTAGAGTTAATGCCATGAACCCTTCTCTTCCTCATTGCCATAAGTGAAGTACACATTCAGACAATAACAACCCTAGCAAAACTAGCAGTAATTTTTTAATTAGGCCTAGGCGACGCTCTATGACTACGCGGTTATTTCACGTCGATGGGATTGGTGATAGACATTATTTGGCGAGATTAGGCAGAGGATTAGCCATAGATTAGCTGATATTCGCCTTACGGTTGGGGAAAACCTCGGAAAAAACCCAATCAGGTAATCAGCCCAAGCGGGAATCGAATCCATGTCGAACTCAACTCAGGTTCGGCAGCCAAGCGCCTCAGCCGACTGAGCTACGCACCTGGCTACTACTAACAGTAATACATAATAGGCTATCATTATGTTGCAGATTGAGCTTAGATATAATAAAGTATTAACTAAATACTGTATCTAT
Source organism: Periplaneta americana (assembly GCF_040183065.1). Taxonomy (NCBI): domain Eukaryota; kingdom Metazoa; phylum Arthropoda; class Insecta; order Blattodea; family Blattidae; genus Periplaneta; species Periplaneta americana. The sequence continues at coordinate 152,542,829 of NC_091124.1, read as the reverse complement.
CTTACACAATTAAGTAATTTACAATTTATATCCTAATTCTAAAACATATCGGTTAATGCAAATAACCGAAAAATACAGTTTGATGTAAAGGAACGAATCTTGTATTTATCGCGTAACAGCATTGTGCGCGATCGGCCTCCTTTTTATTCGTGCAACGGATATTGACTACAATATGAGCAGTCGTTTTGCGGTATCTCGCAAATTAATTGGTGTAACGAATGTTGGCTACATTGTATTCACGGGAACACTTGCGTGGCGATTACAAATTTGATTGGTACCGGGTATTTGGTTACATTGCATCAAATACTCTCTAACAGAGTATTTGATTGTATTCACAGCAACGATTGAGCGGCGATTACAGAGTTGATTAGTGCAAAGTATGTTGGATACATTGTATTCCCAGCAACACTTGCGCGGCTATTACAAATTCGATTGAAGCAAGGTTTGTTCGATATATTGAACCTCCCAATAGTAATCTTCATCGTTAGCCTGAGCGTTATTCAATTAATTCAAAAAACATACATTACCCACCAACAAATATATGAAATTCTTGTTAAAGACATGTTAAGGCGTATATGGTCCACTAATAAGGCTATCTCCATTGTGAGAGTCCCAAGCCATATGGGGCTTATTGGCAATGAAAAAATTGAGACCCTCGCAGATCAGGGCAACATCACCTCACGCCCCCAGAGGATATAATTCAACATGAACGTCTCGCCAACAGATCACAGGCGACCCAAACGACGACACTTACAAACTGAAAGTACAGTATCCCCAAAGAAAGCTATTTCCAATTTTTTTCAGAATGCTTTGTCATACTTCTCAGACACCCACCTATTTATTTAAAATACGTCGACGTGACAATACTCAGTACAATTGTAGTCAAGTAGGAACACTGAATCATTGCTTATTTGGATGTTCACTTACAAAAAACGAATCAGATATACTTATTGCTCTCATCCATAAACATACATCTCCTGGACCACTCCATATAGATAATACCCTAACATTGTTCTCTCCTTTCATATGTCGGATGAAGATATAACAAAATCACAACACGTCAACAACGGATAGAGAAAATTACCAGTTATTATCGACACCATTGGACGCAGGAGCACAACTGCAAAGGTTGGCAGCAGCAGGGGCGGCCCGTGTTTCAGAAGACAAGTGAAGTGCTGATAACTGTATGTGACAAGAAACAATATTTTTTTCAATCTTACCATATCTCTTGTAGAGTAGGTCTATTCTCCTGTTCTTCAGGGCCGCGAATTTGTCAATGATGTCATCTAAAAAGCTGGGTTGTCCTTCAAGTTCCGAAAGAAGTTCTCTATGAATAGAAATGTTGGCCAAGGAGGACAAACGCTGCTGGGAAATTGTATTCCGCAAATAAGTTTTTATTCTCTTTAGACACGAAAAACTTCTTTCTACGGACACACTGGTGGATGGCAAAGACACTACAAGTGAAAACAACTTATACACTTCCTGGAATACGTCTTGATGAACATCACTCTGACGTAACATCTCCAATGCTTTCAATGCGTTAACGCCACTGTAATTGCTATCACCATAAAGAAGTTCAAGTTCATTTTGTAAACGTTGATTTTTTTTAAATATGGATGGGTAGCACTCGAACAAGTTCTGCAAAGCACCTGATGGAAATTCTTTAGAATAGTCTTTAAATTTTGTTGTATCTACCAAACTTAGAAATGATACTTTGTTCAAGTCATGAAATCTAGTATTAATTTGTGACAGAATATTGTCTACTATCTCGTAAAACAATGACTTGTATTTGAAGAAAATGTCTTCATCGGATAATTGGGCATGCTGTCTTTTATGGTTACAGTTACTTCTCACTTTTGCATTACGAAATATTTTGTTGCAGTATTCTTCATTTCTTTTACTATTAATCAAATCGTAAGTACTTCGAATTTTAGCTGCACAGTAACTTATATCTAAACATTTCTTTTGCAGAACATCATACAAAACACTGTTACACTGAATATGTCATAAAAAACCAGAGCCAAAAAACTGAATTCAAAGTCATTCATGTCATTCAAGAACCCTCCGCATTGACGGATGGAAGTACTATCAGTTCCAGGATTTATTTTTATTTCTTCGAAAACCTCTTTTAAACCGTCCCAATTCTCTACTACTGTTTTGAGTATTTTGGAGTTCGATGTCCACCTCGTTTCCACAGCTGTTGGAATTCGCCTTCCAACTATCGAATTTAGAATGTGGTTACGTTTACCTGAATGATGAAATGAAAGAAAGTGGGAATTCCGCTTAGGTTTGCAAAGAAAATTCGGCAACTTGAAATACTGTTGCAACTCTGTTGCAGAACTAAATTCAAACGATGCGCTAGACAATGAATGAAAATAGCTTGAGGAACTTCATCTTTGACTTTTTTCTGTAGGCCATTTATGTGGCCTGACATTACACTAGCGCCATCGTAACACTGTCCTATTAATTTATTACGATAATTCAAAGGCCCTAAGATGCTGTCTATTAGTTCAAACAGGGCTTGTGCAGTCCGATCAGAACTTACGTCATAAAAACCTAAGAAACGCTCCACCAGTTTACCATGTGAAGTCACGAATCTTACTATTATAGAGCATTGACAGTTTTGTCCATCCGTCGCATCGTCAATTTGCAATGAAAAAAAAATCAGTTTCATTTACTTCTTTCTTGATTTGGTTACATACATAGTCTGAAATACATTCAATTAGTTCGTTCTGTATTGTCTTAGACTCGCCGCTGAATACACATTTAATTTTATTGTATTCATTTCTAACTTCGTCGGAACTTACGGAGAGCAAAGTTTGGAGCAGTTCTTTGAAATTACCGCGGTTATGTGACGAAACTTGTTCATCATGTCCTCGAAATGGCAACTTTTGTTTCGCTAAATATATAACGGCTTGTACCACAACTTTCATAAAGTTCCTGTTTAACCGAACATTCTCATTAAATATTTTAATACACAATAAGGACGACTCCTGTAACGCATTGCGAATTGAGTTCAAGTTTCTTTCGACTTGTTTCAATTGCAATACGCACTTCAAATGCTCACTCGAATCCCCATGTTTGTGAAATGCACGAGTTGAGTTCGCAAAATCGCCAAACCCCGCGTTATTCCAAACGTTCCTTTTCACTCCTAATAAAAGGCAAGCCCAGCAGAAAAGTTTTTGTAGAAAAACACTGCCACATAACCAGGTATACTCCCCATACCAGGTACTTTTAAAATGCAATTGATAAGAATTTCCGGACTTTTTTTGTTTTCTAACAGACACTAATAAACGCAGAGTTGGGCGATTAAACACTAATAAGTCTCTCTTATCTTCCTCGCGCCAACGAGAAAACGGTGTCTCTAATAAATTACACACTACATCGTTTTCTGGATTCATTCGCAAAATCACTTATGAACATCACTAAATAATACACAAATAACAAAATTAACTTGTTTCTCTCACCAAGAAATGGATAAAACTGACAATGGGTTTGCACTTGTCGCCTTGTCGGGGTTCGGCGGGTTGGACAAGCGAGGGGTGTTTAGAAACCTGTTTCTTTATTCCTTGGATAGGCAAAGGAACGGCTCTTCTATCCTTGGAGGGTCAATGCTCGTTACCATGGCAACCTACAACAGGCCTGTGTACTAGAAATGTGGAAAAAGAAGCGTTTCTTCTTGAAAACCAGTACCTACTCTTACATTATATAGGGGGTGAGTGTCAGCAAGCGACACGAAAGGGAAAGTGTGCAGCGATACACCCAGACACTTCACGAGGCTTTCGTCTTTCAGATAGCGATAGGAGATTTGTGAGCAGGTTATAACTATGATAAAATGAAAATGCGTAATTATTGTGATTATAATTTTAAAATGTAGGTGAAGAGCCACTTCAGTCACTTCACCTTGCGGGCCGCGGATGGGCAGCAGCGTCATAAATTCGCAACCATGGGTGGAGCCAAAGCACAACGTCCAATAAAAGACGCGCTTGAAAGAAATATGGCATTTGTGAGATCTTCGTATCTAATCTAGCCTATTTGAATCGGTGCAATTTCTATTCGATAATTCGACAAACATTGGTACAGTAGTCATTAATTTCTGTTTTCTAATAGATGTATTCGAACTGCCAATCTGTCCACATTTTCGACTCGTTATAAACAAGTAACAAAAACGAAGTATCAGTGTTTTTGTTTACGATACATAGAGGTAAATCGTTATATATATATATATATATATATATATATATATATATATATAGTATATATACACATACATATACACATGTATATGCTATGTAACCTATATAATTATAATTATATGGATAAGTGAATTTTTCACGTTGTTGAATTAGAAATTACTGTACCTACCTAAATTTCGTAAACCATTGTGTTATATTAAATTGTTTTATGTTAGGCCTAAAAACTTTGTCATCGTGATTCCTGGACTGTGCTGGACAGTCGAAGAGTTCGTAACGAGCGACAAATTTTTTGCGTCTGTGGGCTATTATTTTTGTATTTTTTAATATTTTAATGGATAAATTATCGGCTTCCTATGATATTGAATTACAAAACATTGTATTGCATTAGGCCTAATTAAAGTACATAGACCTAAATGTATAAATATTATATCGTCTTTTACCATCTTGAATTACAAACTAAACATCGCAAGCAAGATTAGGCCTAACAAATTTTGTCACCGTGATTGCTGGACTGTGGTTGACAGTCGAAGGCTCCGTAACGGCCGCCAAATTATTTACCGCGTTGGCGGAGAATTTTGATGCTTTTTATGTAGGGTATATACATTATAGATGCAAGTCCTATCACTAATTTCTTATAAAAATTGTTTAACTGTACGTTTTCGATCTTTCCGTTGTATAAGTGATATAATCAGTTTGAGTTAATGTACGACAGTAAAAAATATGAAAACTTAAGACATTAAAACAGCCATAAAATGCCAGGAATTTTTTTGCATGCGAAGTTATCAGAACATGTTACAATAAAAATGTTATACTTCTACTAAATATCTAATAGGCCTGCTGCTCACACTTGTTATAGATTTATTGCAAATTTATTTCCATCATAATGTTTATCTTACATTTGACAATTAGGCCTATCACCATCATCTACAGTAACAGCATTAATATCAACGTATAAGGGTTCAGAATTAGATACCGTATTAAAGAAAAATTAAGAATAAAGTGGGGGAGAAATGCATTTCTTCTACAGACATGGCAATTTAAATGGAAAATATAAATTCAAACATGGAACAATAAAATACAAATTGAACAAAATATCATACTATATTTACAAAAAAACACAATATGTTTAAAGAAATAAACAAACATTGCCCTGTTCCATGACCTTTTGCATTTGGTTGATTGGCACCTACATTAATTCCCAGAGAATGGGTTCTCTTTTGCCTTCGAATTTGTATCTCCTTAGGTGGTCGTCCTGATCTTTAATGACCACAGCCACGAATTGCTCCTTCCCTTCTTCTGCAGATTGAGGTAGGCTGTACTTTTATTTTTCTCCTCTTATCAACAGCCGTGCCTATGCTCATGAAGTCATGTAACTGCATTGCTGTTCGAACTTGCTTAAATCTGTGAAAGAACTTACTTGTAGTCTTCATCAACCCTGAATCACTTGCATTGCTGCTAAGTAGTTCTTTCATCCGGTCAAGCTCAGCACAGAATTCAGAAGTGTCATAGACAGGTGTGACACATTGCATTGGAATAACTTCTTCCTGGACTTCAGAGGAGATCTGTGTTCTATCTAGTGTAGTATTTTCGGTACCGATACTACTAGTGTGTGGTTCTTCAACAACTTCCATCATTGAAGCGAAGAAGCTCTGCTTTGTTTCCCCTGCAGCACCAACTGCCATCTTGTATAGCAAAAACTTATCACTTGCAGTTAATTCTGGGGAATTCGGGAAACACTGACCAAATTTGATATGCACTGCTGCTTGGTGCTTGCAAAATGCATCTCTGCTTCCAGCTATACAACTGCATGTGCCAATGTCACTTTCAACATAATATGTTGTTGTTACATCCTCAAGTGATTTTACAAAAAAACTATGTAGTGTCACTTGCTGCACAGTCTCAGGATCAGACTGGACAATAGACATTCCCTTGTCTTGATGTTTTTGGAAAATCAGATAGGGCTTTTTTAGTCTTCCAAATGCAGCATCTAAGAGCCTTAAGCTGTAATATTTCTCCAACATGAGACGGTTCCTCGTATAGGATGAGGAGATTTTCATTAGATTAGTATTTCGTGTTAATATTCTTATATGGATAGGATGCGCGGACGTGTAAGTTAGTTTCAAAATATGAGACGGAAGTAACAGGTGGACAGGAAGGCCGAAAGGAAGCTAGGCGGACAGGAAACATGTGTCCAGGCGTGGAGTTGACTGATGAGGGAGTGTATGGACTTTGCCTGCGGGTTGTCAGTAAGATGACGCCAAGCCAGGTTCCAAAAGAGATGATCTGGTATATGTCAGAGAATTGTCAGAACCCCGGAAGTAAGGGGATGTTCTAGTTAACGAACAATTTTTGAAGAACGCGTCTTAAGTGACGTAAGTGTAATCACGGCCAATCAGGATTCTTGATAGAGACACGTGATATATAGATAGGAGGGCGAAATTCTATGTTTGGTGGTTGAAAGTAGGGGATAGATTTGGCAGGTAGACAGAAGGCAGATAGACAGTGTTCGGAGAGGTCACACTCCACATATTCTCGGCAAACCTAACTCGGAAGTATAACAATTTACGGACTTAGAATTTTTTAGTGGGTGTAGTAAGAAGTCGTGTGTTGCATTATTATTATTATAAGTCTGAATTCTTTCCTCTCATCACGTTATCAACTGTCCGTTATATTACTGGTGTTTTATAGTACAAAATATATAATTACGTGAACTCAGAAATTAGTATACCAACTTGCGGGAAGTGAGAGCGAGATATTATACACTTGGACGCGCATTTCTGCTAATCTGAAACGAACACTTAATAATAATAAACGTTTTCATAGTTCTTACCAACAACTTCTGGTGTGAGCCTACATCATTTCAACCTACGAGCACGTCTCCCAAACCCCATGTCCCGACCGTTTTTGCAGCTGACCTGGGAATCTCATACCTCTACCGGAGTAATCTCGAGGAGGCTGGCGCCCAAATTGATCAGTGTACATAGTTAATTATTGACATCGACGTGCATCCTCGAGATACTTTCCATACACGACGGAGCTGGCAGCCGAGGGCAAGGAAAGGCGTCGTGGGCACCAGCAACGACGACGACAGACGACCGTCGCAGACATGGCGACCCCAGCGACGACCGACCGTCGCAAACACTACTGTAACATAATCCAGAAGAGCTATAGGATTATATGCTATCAATCTTGTTAGCATAATATCTTTAACAATGCGGAATGTAGCTTCTGCATAGTTGTTTGTGTCATTATTTCGTGTATGCACACCAATTCGATGAGCAGTACACCACTCAAAGCGCCTTTGAAACAAAGTAGATACATGTTGTGCAAAGTTACTGCAATTTTTACTGGTTTCAGTCACTAGTGTCTGAAAAGCAATTTCGCTTCTGTTTCATCAGTGGCATACATTATCTTTCGAAATAGGGACATTAATGGTTTCCAATCATCTTTTTTTATCATGTGTCTGCTATCCCACAACCACCGCCACAAAGCTTGCATCACATGGAATTGACAAAGAAGTTGCCTCACCTCTGGCCAGACAGAATGGAGAGCGTTTTTTAAAGATGAACTGTCATCTGTCATAAAGTTCTCAATTAATGGAGTTGTAATTTCATCCCATAAAGTTTTTAAGTGCTGCAGACCGGCTTTATAATTATTTTCATCTTGACTTTCACGAATGAAAACTCCCATAGGAACAGCACCAGCTTTTGTGGCCACAGACACAATAGTTAAAGCACTGTTTGACTGATTACATGAACTATTTGTATCCAAAAAGAAAGATTCTTTTATGTTCAGTGATTTTAGATTCCTTTGCATTATTGGTGTTACAATGCATAACACAAATGGATCTGCATCAATTGATATCATGTGGCCTTCGTTCAGGAGTTTAATTTTCTTCTCTTCAGCTATTCTGAAAGTAAATAAATTAAATTAGTCATAAAAGCAGCATATCTTTTAACAGTTTTGGAAATATATGTGTAAAATTTGTTAACTACATTTAAACAAGATACAAAAAAATCGTAGATAACACCTAAAAAATTTGGTCCTGGAGTGAGCTCACCAAAGTGGTTCTTTTTCCAAACGTTTTGAAGGACATACACCCAGTGGGATGGAGGATTTTTACTGCTGTCAGCTAATGTCTCTGTACCATCTGCCATTATTAATGACTTATGGTAGCGCATCGCATCGCATCAGCAGGACACATTCCTGAAATAATATTAAATAATAAAATGTAATTGCTAATTGAATAACACAAACTTGGTAACAGATATGAAAATAAATAAATAAATAAATCGATAAATAAATCAATCAACAAACAAATAAATAAATAAATAAAATGTTTTCTACCATCTGAAAAGTATTGAAGAAAAGCCTCCTTTGTTTCTGAAGTTCGTTTAAGCCAACACCATGCTTCTGCATTTTTTAGTGCATGGCTATGAGTGAAGTTGATTTTAATTTCTGTGGCTAGTCCATCTTTAATATGTGGATCCCTATGTCTTGTGAACTTGTTTTGTTTTTTTGTCCTAATAGATATTGATGCTTCACATTCCTTATCCTTTTTACTGCCATCAACCTAGAAAAAAAATCATTATTTAAGCTTTATATTTCATAGTCTTCCATAAATATAATCATCACTCTTCAGCTTTGTAGCAATAGAGGAAGGGAAATTTGAGTGAAAATTGATTTTTTCCATACATGTTGTTTACATTACAATGAAATGCAGTTATTTTATGTTCAAATGCAACATGCAACTAAGCTGTTATCTTTTGTTTTAATGATTAAGTTTGACAGCAATTCAACTGGCACTTTCTGTCATCTACAACTAGGCTTGCCAATATCTACTGAATGGATACTATAACAACTTCAACGATACGGCAGATGTAAAAGAAACGAGTAGGACCCAAATTATTCCACAAAAAATAATAAAATGAATTGCTATACAGTATTTTAAATTTGGAAAAACAATAATTACCATGTAATAGATTTACTAAACTCAGATTTGGGTCATTCCATGTCAAATCATCCAGGTCGTGACACCCACCTATCCAGTTTTAGTTAATACTTTGTGCACTTGTTAGTTAGTTCATTTCATGATTTCTGGCCAACTTTTATTACTTTCTGTTTTTTCTGTTAGCAGCAATTTTAGAAAATATGATCGAATGCGTTTTTTGGATGCCAGTTGTCAAGTTCACAAAAATAACTGCTGCTTCTATAGAAATAATAATAGGCTTATGATATTTTTTTTCTGATTATTCTTTCATATCAATAGTTTAAGAAGGCACAAACCAAGTAAAAAAAATAAATTGTAGGTGTTTTTTTCTAATTTGTTGTGCAATTTTTTTACTAAAATTCAATCTCAATTTTGAACACATGCCTCCCTGTGACATTGCATGAAAAAATTATTGCATAATCTACAAATAGTATTATTTCAGCAGGGAAGAAAACCAAATTGGAGAAATGAATAGCACACCCCTTTCCTTTCCCACATACATTTCTTTGAATTTAAATTTACTATACATTCTAAACCTTGAACAACAGTTAAGTTTCAAAACCCCTTATCTCACCAATTTAGGAACAAAACCCATTATGTATTCAATTTAAATGCCTATGTAGCTCTTTTACTGGTGTATATGATTCAGATTCTTTATCAAAAACTTATCCTGACACCTAATAATATTCATAAACCATTATTCTAGAAACAACTAGGTTCTTTCATGGAACTATAAAACATTGAAATTCCTATAAAATCATGTATGAGGATTATGGAGGGTTTTGAATCTAGACGACATCAACATCAATGCCTCTTTAATTTCTTTGGCTTAGGATTCCAGTGGTAGTTCAGATAGGCCTAAATTATTCTGGAAGTGTTCCGCATTTCTCCTTAATTTACTATCATTTTTACAACCGGTATAGAAAGCAATAGGAAACAACAACTGCATCGTATCCATTGTATCATATTTCCAAGAGAGCAACACTGCAGGATTCCCACAGAGAAATTCTTCCAGAAAATACAAACTCAGATAAACTGCAGCTTACGATGACGTTTTAATCATCAAATTTGATATTCATCAATCAATCAATCAATCAATCAATTCGTCATCCAAATAAGATATAAGTTATGATATAATTTATTGTCACCCATGTGTTTGGTCATGCTGTCCCTTCACATTACTATATTCGAGCCAGCGTTCCCATTCTTATATTACTTACATCAATTTTAAACTTACAAGCAAACGTTCTGATGGGGGTAGATAAAAAGTTATTTTTTTTCTTTCATCATGTTAAAAAAGTGCTTATACAAGTTTTGGCCACTCGACCGCAATTACGAGGGCCGTAAAAATAAGTCCATCAGGGGCCGTTAACAGAAAGAAAACATAATTCCTATTGGAAAAATATCTTGAAACAGATACAGCAATGTTGAGCTATTTTTCAACATACGGGGCGTTCAGAGCACAAGGGAATCAAGTCCACTTTTGGTCAATTGGGATATATTTTGTCTGTACATACCTTAGATGAGGCTACTTTCAGAGCATGAAAGAATCATGTCCTCACAGTCTTTGCAATGGTGCAGATGTTTAAAATCACACTCACCGTTAATGGGTTATTAACTATACATAAAGACTTTAAGTCTAATTTTCTGAAAAGTTTATTTTTGTGACTTGATTCCCTTGTGCTCTGAACGCCCCATATTCCTCACCGGAATTGAGATATTTGTGATATCATGGGATCGGCAGAGAGTTGCAGACGGCTGTGAAACGCTGGTTCCGATCTCAGTAGCTAACTTCTACGACAAAAGGTACAGAAATTGATCCCATGGTATGGCAAAAGTCTCAGTTCCAGTGGGGGATATGTTGACAAATAGCACAAGAATTGCTGTATCTGTTTCAATAAATCTTTGCATGCAATTGTGCTTTTTTCTGTGAACGGCCAGAGAGAAAATCACTTCTGGGCGATCTCGTAATTGCGGTCGAGTGGCCAGAATTTGTGTATGCACTTCTTTGACAATATTAACATGGTGGAAGAAAAAAATTTTACTTTTTTATCTGCCCCCATGAGAACGTTTGCTTGATAGTGGACGACGCATGCACTTTATCTTCCTTTATTCAATACTGTGTTCATTCTTTTACTTATCACTTCATCTATGTATTTCGCACTTTATTCATCAGTCGAAATGTAAGTGACGATACTTTGGTCAGTTCTCGAATTTGACGGAATTGAAGTTAATGTATCGGACTGGCAATCCTTTGTCAAGTTTGGTATAAATAAAATACCCATACGACAAAAGGTGAAGTTGAGGCAACTAAACTACAGGTAAATCATTACCAAAGGGATAAGGTTTCTAAATTCAAAACGGACCATGAGACTTGTAAACAAATTAGTTGTGCATCAGAGTGCTTCACTGAACATTTCTCTCTCCACCATTAGGTCTACTTCATTGATGCAACACTGTCTCGTCTATCAGTAATTTAAAGGGAACGTCAAATATAGAATTGAATCGGTTATTTCGAAAAGGCCACTTCTCCAAAAAATCAAATTTTACAGGAGAACAAAAAACTTTATTTTTCAGAATTCACATTACCATACACAAATTGAGATTACCAATATAAAGAGCGACTAAAATGAATTGTTTTTAAGTACCTAAATTCTTTTTTAAGTGTATAACCCAGGGTTACAGAACTGACGAGAGAGGAGTGGAAAGCTTGGGGAAAGCGTTCGTTCCCCGCCCACAGAACACTGGGGTTGAATGACGTCACTGTGCCCCTACGCAATCACATAACACAGACACTGAATACAAATCCCCTCCCCATACCAAAGCAATGAAGCGGGGTTAGAAAGAAGGGATGCGTGACGTTTCCGATGAGTGATGCAACGCCACAATTGTCGCCCTGTTCTGCAAACCTGGTGTAACCTCTTAAATGTGTAAATCTATGTATCTTGGAGATGTTGCCTTTTCGAACAAAATTGACATTGAGGACTACAAACAGTGTTATCTGTTGGGACATAATGAGACAGAAATAATATTTTCATAAATAGATATTCAAATACATATATTATTTTATACTAATACCATAATAAATGTGACAATTAATACATATAACAAATAATTATAACATTTTTTTTTAACAAGTTATGATACTAGCTAGGGGTCGGGAGCTCGTACTGAAGGGGGAACACAGTGGCAACCTCACTCCACTTTCTGTTCGTGTACACAACACTGAGTCGATGAACGGCCGCTCGACTGCACCACAGTCACAGTCTGCATCAGTGGCATAGCATTATTATCTGAAAAGTTAATGACATTAAATATTACTAATTGAGCAATATCTTTATTACCTGTACTTTCATATACAGGGACATCACTTTATTTTTACCAACATTTTTAACATTAACCTGGCTATACTCGGAAACACTGTTTCCCCCTTCCATTACAGGAGTTTGATGTTACTAGTGCAATATGTAAACAAATCACTTTACTAGGTACAGGAGGAGAGAAAAGTAGTGTATCCATTTATGTTGTAGGGAAATACGATGTTACGATTTTCAGTTTGATCATCACTTTTACGGAATTTATCAAAATACAGTAGAGTAGTAACATTTTTTTTTTTTTCAAAAACTGAACTTTTCAGGCGGCTATGTTCGTTATGTAATGTCTACTTTACTTAGCATATTAATTATTGGTGTTAACATACAATATAGAGAGAGCATTTAAATTGAGGGGGTCATAAGTAAAGGGCTGTAAGTGCACTTAAGTTACCTTTGAGAAAATGGGGTTTAAATATTTAAGCTTTCGTAAAATCGGTGATATTTTTATTTAAATTTTAATGTGTGATGCGATTAAAATATCCCTTTGCCACTAAAATTTTAGATAATTTTGCTTACACTGGATGCACTTAACTCATGTTATTACAAATGTCACTAGCATTCCTTTGCTTCTAGCCACCTCAATTCAAAAAAAGCTAATCAGAATTTTTAAACAAGTTGCTGAAAATGGTTGCCGTTCATTACAATGCAGGCTTCAATTCAGTACGCATATTATTAAAAACATTTTGAAGCATATTCTCTGAAATTGAATTTATCGTTTCTTGAATATAATTTTTTAGTACGATATTATTAATATAGGTTCTTTGTTCTATAGAAAACGCAATCATATTTATGAAACACACTATACACTGCAGTGTTTACTTCACTGCTTGAAGACTTCGAATGCAACAGCGGCCGTAAGTTTGTGTGTCTGACGGGAGCAAGGACATTAGTGAAGGGGTGAGAGTGAAGTACATTCAGAAATTCAGGTACAATAAAAATGCAAGTAAAAATAAAATGATGTCCCTGTAGTACCAAGGAGTACCACTTCATAGTTACTGATGCACTTGAATTGTTAGGGCAAACATCTTCTGCAGCTAACACTAAAGTCTTTAACATTCTCCTCCATTGCGAATGGTTTCATTCTATCCTCAACATATTATTTTGAAATGCGGTACCTGGCACGAACCAATTTTTATGCTCTGTTGGTTCACTATCTTGTGCGATTTTTTGTGTTTTGCCTTTTTAAGATTTTCTAACAACTACTTTCTCTCGTCTCCTATAATAGATAACAAATTCTTACGTTGATAAAAAGTCGTGTAGAATTACATTACTCTAATCGTTAAATTTATTAGTAAACAATCATTTGACGTAATTTTATAACTTAATTCCGTAATTTATTACATGTTTATTTTATTAGAATTACAATAATTCTACAGACATGATATTTCGTAAATAATAGTCTACCTGAAATTATACTTTCTCTATACTTCTTGGTATGCTTCGTATTGAAGTGTCGTCTGATGTTAAAATGTGCAATAAAGCGAATTGATACACAACATATCAAACAAAACGCTTTTTCATTTTGTTTAACACAAAAATAATCTAATTCCTATTCCTTATAGAAAGAATCTTTTGTGCGAGTTCGTGCGTATTTGCTTGTTTTCCGCACAGAACCAATACGCGGTAAGTGTGAAATATCACATTTAGTATTCCCAACGTAACACACATAACAATATCCCTCTTCTTACCGCTTAAGCGCCACATTCATTTTACTGCTTTAGGCTTTTAACATATTATTTTAGAGACGTTTAACATAGTAATAATTATAAATTGGAAACTTACCACTGCAATTTCACCTAAGTTGCAATGTTAATTATTGTTTTTAAATATTTGCAAAAATTAAGTAAAATCTATTACTCCACGAAACTTATTGCATTCCTGATACAAGTAACATTAAGGAAGCCGTGAAAAAATCAACAAGATTCCAGATGCCGATGTTATTACTGCAATATGTTGTATAAATAATATTGTTAAAATATTAAAATGAAAAATAAATCATTACATAACGTTACTGTTTGTTTTAAGTTCGCATTTATAGACTGGGGGAAAAAAAAGACAGACGTATATCACGTCCTGCTGGAGTATAGTAAACACAGAAAACATTTTATAGCAACAATGTTGAAGAAAGATATTTTGGTTTTCCGAAGTTGCCGTCATTAAACAGAAACGAACATGGAGATTTCATTTCAACTAATTAGAAATTCCTCTTTCAGGTATGTAATAAACGATCTTCGCACAAAATAATGTACGATACACGAGCGGTATGTTTGTTTTCATGTTCTCGGAAATTAAAAAAGCTCAACTACGTTTCGCTTTTTCAATCTTTTCCTCGACCATGAAAACGTCAACATACCGCTCTTGTCATGTATATTACTATTCTCTTTGGCTATGTCATACTCCTCAGATAACGTAGTACATCACTGAATGTTCAAACTATGTAATGTTACTTAAACCGCGCGCGTAGCGGGGCAAGTTTGAAAGTGTGGTAGATGGGGTAATGGAGGGGAAATACTTTATGTACTCATTGAGTGCCAGCTCTCGGTTGCTGTACTAGCCTACAGGAATAATACTTACAAATACATTAGTATTCATAAAGTATTTGTATTTTAAATAAACGGATTATTCACTAACATTAATATAATTATCATATTAACACAACAGACAAATAAGGATGACAAAATAAAGAGAGATGCAAACGGGATGTCTAATTTCTTATAGTTCCTTCTTACATTTTGTGAAGTCATTCAGTATTTTTTAACTTTCTAGTTTTTCACATCTAGAAGTCTTCTTCTGGTGATTCAACGTTAGCAGTTGTTGGCCAAGATAAAATATATTCATTGAAATACATTTTTTCGCTGGGATGTAACAAACCAATTTCATGTCGTTTATTTGTTTGTCATTATTGGGGAATTTTCCTGAGTATGCTATATATTTGTCAATATTATTTTTTTTTACTTTCAATTAGGCCTATCACGTTTCCCTATTAATTTAGTTCACTAATTCAACATAACTCCTAACTCTTGAAATAGGTTTGCTGTTATTTCATAATTTCTCAAAAATGATGGAAATTTCTCATTGAGCATTCATCATATTATTACATGGAAATTTCTCATTGAGCATTCATCATATTATTACATCTCAGATTATAATGGTATTCAACAGAGGTTTTGTTATAAGTAAAGCTGAGACATGTAGGACTGCACAACGATATCAAGTTAAGGAGACACGCTACTGAGATTTCTAGTCTCCACAATTTTGATTGTAAGTTTTTGAAATTTTAAAATCGAATAGATGTTGATGAGTTACATGTGCACAATTATTTTCAAAATATTATTTTGAAAAATGTACTCGGAAAAAAAATAAAATATAAAAAGTGTTTATAATTTTAGTAAACAAATATCTGGGTCTCATATAAAGATAATTTGTTTCTTAAACTTTTAAAATGATGCTAAGACTACCTACAATGAAATGGTGCATGGGTTTGTTCCTAGTGAATACATTTCATCAGTAAAAAAAAATAACTTTTAACATTGACCAAAATTGGGGGAGTGGTTGCGTACAGGCATGCAACTCAGGCAACAGAACACATTTACGTTGTGTAGTGGACAGACCTCCAGGGTTGTATTATCTACCTTACGTAACGTATAATATTTATATTGGCAAAATCATCAAATATATCAACAGTAAACAAGTTGATGGAGGAATTAGGCACACAACATTTCGCAGTAAGTGGGATAAATAGCCTATGAAATTTATGTAGCACAGAAATTAAAGGTACGAAACGTAAATTCGTAACACCACATTGTAATACGAAAGACAGTTTCAATTGAAGAAGGACAAGAATCGCATATAAATTAGAATTCAATGTGTACCACACAAAAAGATTTTTTTCACGATTTATGTAAAATGATGGTGTCAATATACCAATAAATACACACTTCAAAAGCTTTATGCGAAAATACGTGAAAAGGGAACTCCCTAATCAATCAACTTTACGGAAATACTATATACCGAAATGCTATTATGATGTTATATCTCGCATACGACTAAGTATAGGAGATAGTAAAATATGTATTTGCATCGATGAAAGCACAGACATCTCTGGAATATTTGTTGCAAACGTCATTATAGGTATTCTTTCACCAGACAAACTAAATAAAACGTTTATATTAACCTCTGAAATTCTTGAGAAAATGGATCATTTAAGTATAATCAAAGTTTTTCAAACTCCTACGTCCCTCTTATGGCCAGACAAAATAAAAAAAATAATGTAGTTATTTTCATTACGGATGTTAAAAGCAGGTAAGGGACTTCAGTTACTATAGCCGAAAGTTATCCTAGCCCATGGGCTACATCGAATAGCCGAAGAAGATCGTTCCTGCTACAGTAATGTGAACAGTCTCTTATCGAATGACAAAGAAATATTTTTAAGGCACCAAGTCGGGTTACTAAATTCAGTGAAATAGCTCTTGGAGCCCCTCTACCGCCGCAACCTATTGTAAGGAGATGGTGGACATGACTGGATGCTTCAGTCTGTTTTGTTACACATAATAAAAGGATTGTAGATGTAATCAAAACGTAAGGTAGTGTTTACTGCAACAGACTCGACAATCCAGTAATGACGACGTGACCTGAGCTCCAGTTTGTCATGTGAGTATACACCTTATTCTTTGTTGTTTACTCTGTAGGATAGCGTACAGAGTCTGTACACTGACCTTCCCCGCTCTCTCTACTTTCTATACAATAGTTTGGATGCACGTAACTTTATGACAAACGTCCTAGATGTCCCAGTTTTAGTGATACTGATAAGTAACATTACATTAGCCCTAACATTTCTCTTATCTTATGTAACGGATTTATAACAATTAGCTTCATAAATTAAAAAAGTACAATGTGTCACATTAAGATTTTTTTTATATACAGGGCTTCTACAAAAGACCTTTCCGGTTTCGAACATATATAATTTAACGTTCTATGAATCAGGTGCGTGTAATAGCATCAATGGAAAGAGAAACTCAGAAAGATTAGTTGTGGCAACACTGTTTTCCTAGTTGGTAACACTGCCTTATAATAGCGCATATAAACAAATTTGTTCATTGTTGAGGCGAAATGGCTGCTATAGATGACAGAAAAACTTGATTTTCATGTCAACCAGTCCGTTATTAAAGTGTAACGGCAGTACCGAACAAAGTTTGGTGCAAATGCACCCAGTGGGCCTATAATCCGTAAATATTACACTGATTTTAAGGCAAGATCCTTCGCAAGCGGTTGCGATTTCATCCCTACCGACTACAGTTGCTGCTAGCAGAGACAGCCAAACCTCATTCAGGCCTCCCGATAACTGTTTACCTTCGTGAGTGGGTTTACGCACGGTATCGCTCGTCTGCTGCCAACCTTCCCTCACAAGCAGGCAGACAGTATGGTTGAACGTGATTCCAAACAGTCCTATGGCCGTGTGCACCATTCTCGATCATCTAGCCCGTTTATTAGCAATCACGGAAATCTTGACAGTGATCAAGTTACAGATGCGGTGCACCGACATTTTCCATCGATCAACTCAGTACGTAGAGATGGGTAAAAAATAACACAACAGTTATTTTGGAACTGTTCCGGTCTCGGAACTGTTGCAAAAATGAACAGTAGGTCGGAACCTCCTGTTCCGAAATAACAGTGTTCCGACTCCGAGCTGCTCACTTGCCCAGCTGTTGCGGGCTCGCAGTACCGCGTTGCACAGGGTATGTTCCGACTCTCTCGGAACTGTTGCAAAAATGAACAGTAGGTCGGGACCTCCTGTTCCGAAATAACAGTGTTCCGACTCCGAGCTGCTCACTTGCCCAGCTGTTGCGGGCTCGCAGTACCGCGTTGCACAAGGTATGTTCCGACTCCGAGATAACAGTCGGAACGTCGGAGCTTGTTCCGATGAACCGACAGCTGCAGTTACACTGTTCTCGTTGTTCTTTATGTTATACTTGGAACTTCGTTGGATGAAGTTGGTACTTGAAACTCTCACGTGGTTGGAGGGGGGCGCATGGAAATTGAAATCCTTGCGGTGGCGCGAACTTTAATATCAACATTTGTAAGACTGGCCAATCATCTGTAATGTTATAGTAAGTATTTAATAATCTGTAATATTCATTCCCGCTTTATGGTTTACTTCACCATTAGTTGACTAATTCTGTTTTATAAACATTCTACAAAGTCATAAAGTACGCATACTATTATTAATTCATTGATCAGCTGATTCTATACAAAGGTTAAAGTTGTAAATGGTAATGAGTGGTTTAGTTACAATGTCTGTATGTCGTTTGTTGAGGTTAAGTCTGACAAGCACAAGTTTTTGTGCTATCTTCTCTGTTATCAAAGAACGACAAAAATGTTGTAGCATTATTTGTTGGAAACTACCCATATAAGTACTGATTTGGAGAGCGAGGTTTAATGCGAAGTTTAAATTACACTTTGGTAAAGATGCCATTCCAACATTTTACTAACCCACTGCGGGGTTTCCAGGTTTCAGTACTGCCAATATATATATTTTTTATTTATGAAATTGTAATATTTATTATTATTATTATTATTATTATTATTATTATTATTATAACTGCATTAAGAAAAGTAAAAATAAAAATTAATGATTTGTTTTTTTTATTATGTAATAGAGAGAAGAGAAATTACATACCATATGTTTTAAATGTTATGTTATTTTTTTTAGTTGGCTACCATGTCTTTATAACTTTATGTACGAAAACAAAGTGTTGTATTCTGTCCTTGTAGTCAACAGCTGTTTAATTACTAACATTAAGCTTTTGAGTTCTGTCCGCATGCACAGCAATTTTCCAAAATCGATTCGAATGTGCATTGCAGTGCCATCTATAGATAAGAATGTGTACTATGTCATGCCTATGAGTGCTCCAGTGTGAGCAGCATGGTAAAGAGGGAGGGTACTGTACCGTTCGTTTGAACGACTCAACGACTCCGACTCATCACCACTGGTGACTGTTATTTCGGAACTGTTATTTGGAACATAGTATTTTTTCGGAACCGGAACAGTCGGAACTGTTCCGGGAAAAGAACAACTTCGCCCATCACTATCAGTACGTCAGCTGACGGTCAGTACCGTCAGCTGACGGTACGCTCGCTTGAGAAGAATCATCTGAGCGCTAGGTTACCGCGTATAAAACAGCGAACGAACGCACTCTGTCAGTTATCGCTTCGTTTTTGTTTGTCGGACTGTTTTCAAACATCCTCGCAGTTTTCAAATAACAAGTTTCAATAATCATGGAAGAAAAAAAGAAAAGAGCACCGAACTTCTCACAGTTCGCAGTGGGAATTCCTTTAGAACTCATCAGCAATTATGCATCCATATTACAGAATAAAAGTACTGACGGAAGTTCTCTAAGAGAAAAGCAGGCTACCTGGTTGGATTTAACCTCACAATTCACATGAGTTATACGTGCTTACATAGCTAATTCCACATAATTTGTAACGTAATTTATTCAATGGTTATTTCATATTATTGATAATAATTGGGAAAATTTCAGTATACGGATACCTCACTGACAATTATCTTGAAATAGGCTACTAAAAAGAGCAGATTTGTATGTGTTTGTCGAATGCTCATAATCTTGCTTACGAAAAGACACATTTCAGTGCCAATAATTTATTTGGGAAAATTTCAGTATACGGATACCTCGCTAACAATTATTAAAAAAAAAAATTCGTCTGTGTGTGTCGAATACGCATTATCATGCATGCGAAAAGGAAGTTTTTAGTGCCAATTTATTTTGTGTGCACAAGGTTGGAATTTTGGAGTAAAAGGGAAAGGAAGGTATCCTTATTCTGAAATTTATCCATTTATTTTGTGTTCACAAGAACACAAAATAAATGGATAAATTTGGAATTTTGGAGTAAGAGGGAAAGGAAGGTATCCGTGTAATTTCTCTTAATTCAAGCGTAAATAGCCAAATTGTCCAAAACGTCATGTAGGTCTTAATGTTTCAAACGGCAAATCTATAGCTAATAAGTGATAATCTCGCATTCTACAAAACGGTCATTTAGTTTTGCTATATTATTACCGGCATAGAATAACTACTTTATTATTATGTTAACAAAAGTGGACAATTAGGCCTAAATAATATTTTGTCCTCAAGTAAAGTCCCGATCTTCCAAAGCAGAAACATATGTAACACATTAGTCTAGTTTGAGAAAAAAGAACATTTTTATTATTCATCTACAAACTTACTCTTTCTACAATAGCACCAATTCTGTTATTTCCGCAGTGATCTGCGTGTTCAAGATACATCATTTCATCTTCAATTCCATCAAGTACGTCAAATCGTGCCGCCATTTTGGTTTTCTGGACTTGACCATGTTCAATTCAAGATAATCGGTCCCACACCCGTGATCAAATTTGATCGTCATCAACTCGCTTGTTTAACTTTGATCAAGATTGATACTCCGCAAATTGGCGTTGAAGATGGTCAAGTGCCGACTTAACCATCGTCAAATTTTAATCGAGAATGGTGCACACGGGCACTAATAGTTACCCGAAAGGGCTGTTTTGTTCCGTCGATCTGCGCCTGACTGCCTCCTTTCAGGTGTATGATAAATATCAACCAAGTCTCATCCAAACCCGACAGGAAGAATACAGATATAGACAAACTATTGAAAACTTAATTTATCGTCTTCTGAAACGTTATAAATATAAAGAAACTATTTCTCGTTAGCATAATATCCATTAATTGCCAACAGGCCTATTATAAATTATTTACACTTTCCTTTTCATCGTAGTAATACTGTATAAATGTAATGCAAACTCTTCAAACTTTAAGCTTCATAAATAAAATGAAATCTAGTATCTCGCAGAAATTAAATAGCAAATCAATATTCCGAAGAACGAAAAGCTTTTTTACATTTTACAGATCTTCATGAGACTTTTAATTGTTGATAAGGAAAAAGTTAAAATGGAATTTTTTCCCATAACAGTTGTTGATATTCACAATAATTGTTACCAATGTATTTTCAACATCTTTCCTCTTTTCTTTCCTTTACTTTCACCTTCCCTTTCCCTTCCTCTTTCCTTTCCTTTTCCCTTTCCTTTCGTCTCCCCTTTCCTTTCCTTTCTCTCCTCTTAACTTTCCTTTCCCCTTTTATTTTCTTTCCCCTTTCCCTTCCTTTTCCCTTTCCCTCCTCTCTTCTCTTCTCTTCTCCTTTCCTTTTTTTTTTTTTTTTAACTAGTCACGAGTTAAGTAATGTTACTATTTTGCTGAGTCAGATACATTTTGCAGGAAATTGAACTGTATAATATTTATCTTATTATTTTATTAAATTCTGTAGTGCAATAAATTGTAAAAATGTGTTACTTTAATAAAGAATTTTCTGCCGTATTTTAGCAGAAAATACAGATTTTTTGAAGTAACTAAATAGCCAACGAACTTAGATTTCAAACTAGTACTCTTTCATGGATATCTGAATGCAAGTCACTCTACAATACGAGCACACGGGCACGCTTTCTCGGGTAACGCCTGGACTCGGCTTATAAAACCAGGGCTGAATGAGCCAGTCCTAAATTGTAACCTGCTCTGCAGCTGCGCCGGAAGCCAAGCCTGACGGCAGGCAGTTACGGGCGTGAGTGTTGTCTGGCTGCTAGCCCTAAAACCAGAGGACAAATTGCTACGAAGAAATTACTGCATAAGTATGCAGACTTTAATTGAAAACGATGGAGAATTCATTCGTTCCGTGGTGTTTTCTGACTAAGCTACTTTCATCGTCCTGGTAAGGTGAACAGACATAACCTCAGGATCTTGGGATCGAAAAATCCGCGTACCTAGGTGGTACTTGACTGGAGGCTTTATGTGTGCCGTGTTATCAAGGGGGGAGACATTGAACATCCTTAAGGTAAGGAAGTAAACTTCTTGAATTTCTCTTTCCATTGGTACTATTTTCATGCACCTCAAATTCATAGAACATAAATTACTTCTTCTTCTTCTTCTTCTTGTCCTTCACGGTTTTAGGCCATTTAAGCCTGTTCCGGCTCCAGAATCTTGTGTCCATTTCTTCTTTGGTCGTCCTGGGTTTCTATGTCCTTGGGGTCTGTAGTTGTATGATGCTTGGGGTATCCTGTTTATTGACATTCTTTCCAAGTTTTGTTTCCAATTGGTTCTATATTCTGTTATTGTTTTACTTAATTCTTCTATTTTTAACTCTTGCCTTATTTCATTGTTTGGTTTTTATCCAGTCTTGTGTATCCTGCTATAGGTCTGAGAAATTTCATTTCAGGTGTCTGTATTCTTCTTTTATTTTCTGCAGTCAATGTCCATGTTTCAGATCCATAAGTTATAGTGGGGATGGCCATTGCTTTATACAGTTTTATTATTGAGTCAACAGACGACAGAGTCTTCTCGACTCCTACACTGCGAAATGGCACAGTTCATTTCAATGTGCAGATTTACACCAGCCATTTCCTCATCGTCCTGTCCTGTGGTCACTTTGATCACATTTCCGTCCCTTCGCGTATGTGGTACCTAAGAGGTTACGTCCATTTTCGGTTTTCCCTTCAAAATTTTCTAGAGCTCCTTCAGTGGAACAGCGTAACCCGGAGTGAGACTAGTGGCCAACAGGTTTGGAGCTCACATATTTAGTTTCTTGCAGCCCCGAATCCCCTTGCGAGGACGCGTTTTTGCGTACCTTTTAAATTGTCCTCCCAATTCTCTTCTTTCAATTCAATTCAATTATTGAGTATTTTCTAGTTTTATTTTTTAGTGTTCTCTTTATGGTTCCCGTTATGTAATTAAATTTATTTAGTTTTTTATTAACATAAATTACATGTGTTCGAAAACGAAAGGTTTTTTTGTAGAAGCCCTGTATAATATCGTCCGATTATCTGGACTATATGGGCCGAGGACAGGGTTGCCAGATGTCCCTATTTGGCGGGACATGTCCCGATTTTCGTTTAAAAATCTCGAGTCCCGCTTTGATTCGAGGCGGGATGCAAAAAGTCCCCCCTTTAAAAAATTAACATCACTTGTACAATTTTATCTTTACCTAGCAACTATTTTCTTCCAGGGATATATTAAATTTAAAATAAGTTTCTTAACAATGTAGGTTTGCACATTGGAAAAAAAAAACGTATATTTTGTCAAGTGTAAGGGTTGTGACAGCGAATTCATTGGTGAAGATTATATTTATAAATATTTAAAAAGAGATGTTAATCAGAAATGCATTACACAGAGAATGAAAAAATCTTGTTGAAAATTCGTAAGTTCAGTGATAAATAAGTATATAAGCTCTGAAAATGTATACTGTATGTTAAATGATGGGTTTGGAGCAGTAATAGTATGCTAAGTCGCTAATAAGAGTTTAGGTATCAATACATTTTTGATTGTAATCTATACTAATAATAAATCTGTAGCCGAAATTTTTCTGGTAATTTTCGATTTTCCAAAAATAATTGGCCCTAACATATATAATTAACCGCCCTGAAACCGAAAATAGCTTTTTTTAAATTTTTGTTTGTATGTCTGTCTATATGTTTGTTACCTTTTCACGCTATAATGGCTGAACCGATTTATATGAAAATTGGAATATAAATTAAGTTCGTTGTAACTTAGAATTTAGGCTATATGTCATTCAAAATATTTTATTTAAAAGGGGGGTTATAAGGGGGCTTGAATTAAATAAATCAAAATATCTCCCTTATTATTAATTTTCGTGAAAAATATTACATAACAAAAGTTTCTTTAAAAATAATTTACGATAAGTTTTATTCCATGCAAAATTTTGATAGGGCTGATATTTAATGAGATAAATGAGTTTCAAAATTACAATAACAACGCCATCTAAGGCGGTATAATGAAATAAAAAACAAATGACTTCGTCTGTAAGGGGCCTTGGACAACTACAATCGAAAGCTATGAAACATACGATAGCCTAGAGAGAATGTTTCTGTGTTTGTATAAAGTAATATCGGAAGCTAAATTAACCGATTTGTATAATTAATTATTATTTCACCATTGGAAAGTGTAGTTTCTCCAGATGGACATAATGCTATAATGTTTTTACAGTAACGTCTGACTGAATCGAGGACAGGTAAGATTAAAATAGCTTCTTATGGACAGAAAACTTGATAGGCATTCGTTTCCTGTATTTCCTAATATAATTTTTATGACCAAATGAGTGGTCTCTGGATCAAAATGATTGCATTTTAATTTTTTAATACAATTTAAATTAAGTGACGTAATAAACGATTTATCCTTCTATCAATCACTAATGTTCCCTGGATCAAATGTCCTATTTTAATTATGTAATTACTTTATATTTACTTCTAACGGGTGCAGCGGAGCGCACGGGTACGGCTAGTCAATTAATAAACATTGAAATTTAGTCTAATCATTTTGTCACAGGTGATGCCATCTTTTGGAATTTGTGCTTTACAATTAATAATAGACGGCTGGGGAAATCTATGTGACAGAACTACTATTAAGTCATTGAGTTAATAATTTGGCATAACATATTTTTGTCACAAGCCCTTCAGAAAGACGTCTGAGAAACGTGATATAGGCCTAAATTACACCCAGATAAATATTGTTTTGTACTCGGAAATCTGTAACTTCAATATGTTTATTTTATTAAAATTGCAATTTTGAAATTCATAGTCTAATGAGTCCAGGGCAATTCGGAAGGCAGTAGTCTGCTAGCGTTTGCGTCGAGAGAGACAGATAGAGAGAGCAAGGCAGCGTACAACATTGCCACATCGTACTGCAATACAAATAGTGCAGGAGAAAATTTAAATTATCAAAAGACAATAATGACCTTAGCCGTTGATTACTGCATGACACCAAACAAATCCTCTTTCCTTCACTAACAATATTCTTTGCACGGTTCTCAGTCCCACATCACATACATTTGCAGTCTTTTCTTGCGTGTTGGCAACGTTGCAGCCAGCATCAAGATGACCGGCAGCGTTCTGCTCGTCAACGTTTTTAAAATAATTATACACTTTAAACACTATTTTCCGCGCCTACCTGTGTAATACTTGTCTTTTTACAGTCTCTTCTTCCATTTATTTATCTTACACAAACAGTAAATGATAGTTTTACTTATTCAATGTATTGAAACACTCACACGTGAACAAACGAACTCGGGAAGTACTTGTTACAGACTGATTCCGATTGGTTCTACTGTACAAGCTTGTGACGTCACATGCTAGAATTGCTACGGCGCATATAGCAGCCGAACGCCTTCCGAAATGCTGTCTAGTCTAGTTTCTTCAACTGCATATAAAGGGATATATATTTTTTTGTATAGTCATGAAAATGTCAACTCTGCCCATAATCATATCACTCTTCCTTCAAGACAAAACGTAAGTACTGTAGGCCTGTGGAAAATGGATGTCCTCCTTGGTAGATCTAAAATCTGGCAACCCTGGCCGAGGGCAATCCGGATAATACGGAGGGTGAGAGCGCTATGAGGTTTTTGATCCTGTAGTCTTAAAGCGACAAAGGTAATGTAGAAAGACGTTACTCACATGTACATAATAAACGAGTTTCTATTCATAATGCAATACAGTATGTAATTGACATAAAAAGCTTTGTTATTGTTGAGTACTGTATATAATATACACTACTGTAACACGGAAGGCCGGATAATCGAAGTTCGAATAATTGGGCCTCTACTGTAATCTCAAAATGATTCCATAACTATATTTTAATTCATTTTTAGGTTTTCGAAAAACAGCTTCAAATATATAGACCAATATGGGGCAGAAACATGGACATTACGACGAAGAGAAGAGAATAGCAGAGGAGAGGAAAGAAGGAGAAGAGAGAAGGAAAAAGAGAGAGAAGAGAAGGAGAAGAGAGGAGAAGGAGGAGAAAAGGAAAGGAGAAGGATAAAAGGGAAGGAGAAGGAGAAAAGAAAAGGAGGAGAAAAGAAAAGGAGAAGGAGGAAAGAAAAGGAGGAGAAAAGAAAAGCAGAAGGAGAAAAGAAAAGGAGAAGGAGAAAAGAAAAGAAGAAGGAGAAAAGAAAAGGAGAAGAACAGAAAAGGAGAAGGAGAAAAGAAAAGGAGAAGGAGGAACGAAAAGGAGAAAGAGAAAAGAGAAGGAGAAAATAAAAGGAGAAGGAGAAGAGAAAAGGAGAAAAGAAGAGAAGGAGAAAAGAAAAGGAGAAGGAGAAAGGAAAAGGAGAAGGAGAAAGGAAAAGGAGAAAAGAAAAGGGGAAGGAGAAAAGAAAAGGAGAAGGAGAACAGAAAAGGAGAAGGAGAACAGAAAAGGAGAAGGAGAAAAGAAAAGGAGAAGGAGAAAAGAAAAGAAGGAGAAAAGAAAAGGAGAAGGAGGAAAGAAAAAGAGAAGAAGAAAGGAAAAGGAGGAGAAAAGAAAAGGAGGAGGAGAAAAGAGAAGGAGAAAGGAAAAGGAGAAGGAGAAAAGAAAAGAAGAAAAAAGAGAAGGAGAAAAGAAAAGGAGAAAAGAAAGGGAGAAAGGAAAAGGAGAAGGAGAAAGGAAAAGGAGAAGGAGAAAGGAAAAGGAGAAGGAGAAAGAGAAAAGAAGAGGAGAGGAGAGGAAAGGAGAGGAGAGGGGAGTGGAGGAGAGGAGCATTTGAATTGAGAATATGGAGAAGAATGGAGCAAAATTGACAAACAGAATAAGAAATTAAGCTGTGTTGGAAAGTGTGGGTGAAGAAAGAATGATGCTGAAACTGATCAGCAAGAGGAAAATAAATTTGTTTGGATCACTGACTGAAAAGAAACTGCCTAGTAAAGGATGAAATGGAAGGAATGGTGAAAGGGAGAACAGTTCGGGATTATAGACAGATATCAGATGATAGGCAACATTAAGATATATGGATCATATGCGGAGATTAAGAGGATGGCAGAAAATAGGAAATATTGGAGAGTGCTGGGTTTGCAGTGAAAGGCCTGCCTTTGGACAGAACACTATGAATGAATTAAATAGGCCTATGTTTTGTCATTAATTACTGTCATCTCATAAATAATTGTTGATTTCATTCAATTTCTAAATTATATAGCCTAATGAATGGATATGAAAACTTACAGTAAGAATCTATTACTAACGCCTGTGTAAGTTCTTACAGAATCCCCAATTTCAGTAAAACGTTTTTCATAGAAACACAACTTGTACGAAATATCTTATGTATTTTTCCGTGAAGTTTTCTCAAAGTGTTCAATATGAAATTGGGAGCCAGGAAGTTTTTTTATGTAAGGTGAACATATAATAAGACTAACTAAAGTTACTCGTACTTTCCACATGTTATACTATACGTCACAACGGATGTAAAATGTTGAAATTTACGCATAAAATCACTGAGAGAGTGAAAAGAAACACAAATAAAATTCATATATTTCTCCACAAGATTCTTCACATTCTTAAGCGTTATTCTTGAGGTCAAATAGCTTCACCTCGAAGAATGACATAATCAGTAGGCCCCGGGAAAAGTATTGCTATCAGCTTAGTATGCAACATAGCATACCTGCTTTGAGAGGGATGGGGTAAATAACGATAGACAGCGTGACGCTGTCAGTAGTACAGTTTGGTTCATGAGAAATGAAGTAATACATGAAAGTCTCATTATTTGTGTCTCCTTTTGACTAGTTTCCAGTTATTAGATATGAAACTTACATAGTGCAGTTCTAATTTATTCTCATTAAGGGACCTAAATATTTCACTGTACTTGACATAGGCCTACTGGTAATATTATTTACGTATGGATGCGTTGCAATGATCTATGATATGCATGTGCAAGACATGTAACGTGTATCATATTCGGATAACGTATTTCAAGAAAGCAGATTTCTTCATATAGCTTGCAGCATCTGTAACATATAATAACACATTTTCGAATTGCACACATATGGCCATAGCGACTCTATAGCACTATCAAAAAGTTCATATATAGTGGAATAATTAATCCTATACACTCCACTCATTAAGAGATAGGGTCTACAGCAACATTCCGCACTAAGGGCACTCACAATCACATTTGAAACGTGACGTCCAACGGAGTCCATGCTTTCATCTATAGAAACCCATATCTTCCCATTTTGTAATTTACATTTCACTTCACGCAGACATTTCTCATATACATATTGCACATACTTCTTCCACAGTGTTACTTCTTTAGGAATTTGTCTTCCAGTCCACTTTTCTGAAAAGCCACGGAGTTTCGCGTTTTCTAATTGGTTTAACGAAATTTTTAAAGCAATAAACGCGTCACACATATCTTCGTAAAATGTTCGTTCAAGTAGTTGTGAAGGAGATTCCTGCTGTACCTTGCTTAAATTCTGTTGTCTGTTACATGCGCGTTTATGCTTATTGCTATTTATATGCTTCTTAACGTTGCATGCCATATCGGCTGCCAATTTCACGTGACACAATTCACAAAACAGTTCATTACCATGGATGGAAAACACACTTTATTGACGAAAATATTTCCTTAGTGCTTCTATCAAGTGCGTACTTCTGGTCTCGGCATTCTGAAGACCCGTGTCGATTGCTTTTGACTGCGTTGTACTAAGCTGCGCCGGCACTACTTCTACCTTCACAGTGATGCGTGTGACAGTCCTCGGTTCATAAACATTATCTATACTACATCGCGCGTTTCCCTGTAAGCAATACTTTCTCCGAGGTCTGATAATTAGACTAAAAGAACTCTCTCGTGTATAAACAATCAAGCCGTATAGAAATGGAACTCTGGTTTAATCTCCAGAATGTTTATACTGAAGCCCAAGTCGTCTCTTCAATTCACTTTACATATTCAACTTCTTTCTTCGATGAGCCCGTAGGGGTTTTTAAAAAATGTCCATGCTGCTCGTATAACCACAATAAGCGGGCGAAGAATTAAACATTTCCAAGATTGTTGTAAGGAAAAGCGTTTCCTGGCAACTGCGAGCTAGCTGGCGACCAGACTTCCGCAGAGCTCAGTTCAAACTCGCGCGAGGCGGAATGGAACCATCGCACAGTGTGAAATAACGCAAATCTAGCTGGACAAAATTCGTAACTTCTCTGCATACCAACGGATTGTTATGGAACTTTGTACAGACCTTATAAATAACATATATTCTTTGTGTGCAAACTCTTGACTACGATTGTGTAAGAGGAACTACCCTTTTGTTCGGGGTGATTTTAGACAAAAATAATAACTTCGTTCCTATCTAATATATTTTATGAAACATCGTACGGAAGTTACAGGGAGAATATATTTTTCTTTGTGTATAAACTATATTCACAGTTCCAAAAGAGAAAGTACCCCTTTACAAGGGGTGTATTTACACACTATTAACAGATTTTATTAAACTTCGTACAGGAGTTACAGGCAGCATATGTTTTTGTGTACAAATTCTGATTACATCTGTATGAACCTGTAGGCCTAGTAGTTGTACAAAGTTGCATAAAAATATATTATATTTAGGAGAACTTGTTAATTTTGTCTAAATGCACCACTATAAAGAGGCAATTCCTCTTATAAAACATAATCAGACTTTGTAGACAAAAAATATATATATATTCCACATGAAACTTCTATACAAAGTTTCATAAAAATCTGTTAGATATGAGAGAATTTATTAATTTTGTTTAGATGCTTTCCTAAAAGGAGTACTTCCACTTACGGAACCGTAAATACACAAAAAATATATGCTACCTGTAACTTCCGTATAATGTATCATAAAAATATTTTAGATAGGAGAGAAGTTATTAATTCTGTCTAAATGGATAGTTTTCTTGTGCAAACATAATCAGAGTTTCTACACAAATCATATGTGCTACCTGTAAGTCACGTACAAAGTTCCATAACAATGCGTTAGACTGCAGAGAAGTTATTAATTTTGTCCAGCTAATGATTTGCGTTCTAATTCACTGTGCGTTTGTTATGGTTAGATAAAAATGTGTCCAATATGTTTTTAAACTGATTTCCATATCATGTGAATAATATTGTAGGCCTAAAACACTCTCACAGTGATTAAAAACTTCCTTAATCAATGATTTTTTCTGCTGTTAAGCCAAACATGGAACAGGTACTGTCTGCCCCACCACTGAAAAAATTAATTACTGATAAACGCGCAAGAACGCGCAAACTTTAAAACAAGGATTCAACACTCTAAATGATGCTGTATTAAATGGTAAAAGAATTGTTGTAACCGGACGTGACCGGCTATACTAAAACTCACATTATAGCTACCGGTATTTGGAGAACTTTAAAAACATAAGTTTTTCAATTGTAATATTTAAACCCTACTGTAAGAAGAAAAATACTTTTTAAACTTGTAATTGAAGTTACATTAGTAAGAACGTACCTATACGAACAAATTCCATGTTTCACAACACAATAAATCACTAACATTTCGCTGTTTTCACCAACATAATAAGTCTCTCTCTCTCTACGACTGAACGGAGCAAGAAGTGTTAGGAAGAACTCAAAGTTCATACCCTTTTAAATATAGTTTGCCGCTGATAAGTCAGTAAAAGCTATTACTCACAACATTCTTCAGATATTAAGGGACACGAATTCATATTCACCTATGCTTAACTAAACAAGTCGAAATTTGATTTTTGTCCATCTAGATCGGGAAAATTGCACACTGTGCGTCGTCTTCAGGGAACTTGCTATTTAAACTGTGTATGTGGTGAGTACAGAATTATTAACGCTAATCCGGGTGTGTTTGCATCAAAAACATTAGAGTGTACTAGAGCTAGTGCTTTAAGCATTGGTAACAAATATTATCGTGAATAGAGACAAGCTTAGCATCACGATATGTTCTTATTAAGTCAATAGAAAGACACCGTGAATCAAAGTATCTCGGAACAGATGCATTGTAGGACCCACACTAAATATAAAAATATGCAAAGCCGCAAAAAAGGTGAACGGAAGTAGCGTTTCGATCAATTAAATCATCGATATATATATTGGTGGTGAAATTGGCTAAGCAAAATATGTGATAAAAATTATGGAAAATTGATGTTGGTGGTAATATCGATAATGAAGATGATGACTTTGATGATAATGATGATGATAGTGGTGTTGGTGGTGGTGAAATTGTCTAAGCAAAACTATATATATATATATATATATATATATATATATATATATATATATATATATATCGTTTATATTATTTTGCCAGCCAACCAATAGGTTTGTCGCACAGCAGTTCCAAACTGGTTTGAACAGTTCCGATCATGCGCACATGGATTTTACTGTTCGCACAGCGCAAATTTCAAACTCTGACTGTTTCTGACTAGTAGTCACGGGTTCGTACAACATGTAAAACTATCACAGATCGATTCCTGACAGTTGGAATTGATTTACGAATCAAGTGCAAACCAATATCTAATCATAGAAGACGCATGCGCATTAAGATAGTTTTGCCATTGTTTTCTGAATGTTATTTACAACATAACCTATATTTTTAATACTGTTGTCTTCATACAATTGTCATTTTTCGGGAAGGTAATACTAGGCTATATATAAGCGTACGTACTATTCTAAAATTTTACCACGTAAGTTATAAGCGTAGACCTATTATTATTTATTCAATAATTCTAACATTTAATTCTCTGGAAACGTTCTGTCAAGCTGTTTTTATTTAATTTATAAAATATATAGCATAGACGAAGTTAATGATTTTATTTTAGTTCTCTTTTAAAACAAAATCCACAGTTGTGATTATGATGAGTATGCTCTTGACAAAGATTAACGCTATACTTCAGAATACCGCGTAAGTACTTATGTAGCAAGACTGTACAAATTGAAAATAATTTAAGACATGTTTTTTATTGATGGTACAAGAGTAGATAAATCTCTCTTTCTTTCTTTCTTTCTTTCTTTCTTTCTTTCTTTCCTTCTTTCCTTCTTTCTCTCAGTTTAACCTCTTCCTTCTAGGTACATTACACGACCCACGCCACCCGGGCCTTACAGGGCCGCGACCTGTCGGGAGAGGTATTAAGCTATGGATCACATACTTTTTTTGACCACACAAGGACATGGAGGGCCTCCCCGGATGAGGGATCAGCTCAATGCCAGGGCCACCTCCGATACAACACAAACATTTAAGACATTACACATCATTCACTCACACATATGAAAGGATTAAGGGAAGGATCGCCGTCCATGGCCGGACTTTCAAGAGGTACAATCCCGGCATTTGCCTGGAAATAACTGAAGAAACCATGGAAAACCTCAGGTAGGATTGCCGGCCCTGGGATCGAACCCCGGACCTCCCGAATGCGAGGCCAGCCCTCTACCACGCCGCTAGCCCGCTCAGTCGAGTAGATAAATAAATAACTAAATAAATAAATAATAAATAAATAAATAAGTGCATGAAAAAGAGATGTCTCTTGCACCACAAATAAATAATTCAGTGATGAAATAACGACATATATGTACTTACGCGATATTATTCTGAAGTCGTTCCCAGATTAAATGTAATAAAATTATTTTCCGGAAGTGTTTTAAAATAGAAGTTAGGCTAATTTACGCCTGTAATTATTCTTTTAGATGTCTGATTCAAACAATTCTAGTGATAACGATATGAAATAAATATCCAGTGGGCATGAGTCCGGCTTGATGGAATTATTTGAGGAAAGAGACAGGCCTAAAAATGAAACTTATTTTCAACATGTCATCCCTAGGTACAATAACACGAATTTATTATTTCAGTGTAACCCGCCATGTAGCAGAGAATCTCTCTCTCAACAATTTGAAGCACTATAACAATATTTTAATTAATTGATTCTGCTGTCGTAAGTTCAAACACATATCTAGACGGCAGTGGTTCCATCCAGTTTGAAAATGCGTTCGTACAGCTGAAATCACGGATAGTTTGAAATTAGTTTTCAAACCGATCATGCGCATTAGGTGAAGCTGGGACAGTTTGCAAATAGTTCTCAAACCATCACAAACTTGCTGTACGAACAAACCTAATATTGCTTGAAATTAGTTTGATCATAATCATGGCGGCAATTTCGAATGCTATAGTTAAATATAAAAAAGGAGTGGCTCAAATTCTTCCTGTTGGTTTAAAATGTAAGCCTAGAAATGAAAATTATGGAATTATAAATAGAACCTTTTTACTTTCTTTATCCATGAATACAGATATGTTCCATATTTTTTGTGATTTTGGTTTACTTAAGAGTGAAATGTTCTGCGAAACATGTAATTCTGGGATGAGTTTGAAGAAGTGTAAAAGTAAACGAGATGGACTCATGTGGTGATGTCAACGGAAAATACAAGGTATTAGGCCTAAATGATAAACAGAGGTACGTCGAATCGTAGCACTCTGTGAAGTCACATGGATAACGAAGAAAATGAAACGGAACATCTTCAATGAGGTCCATGTTAAAATGCTAATTTTATACCAATTTTTAATATAATTTTTTGGTCCAGAGAAAATACAAGTGTTTTTGTGAAAGACTAGTATACTCCCTGGACCAAAAATGCAGTATAAATGGAGTGAAATTAGTATTTTATGATATTTTATAAAGATGACTAATATGAACTAAAATTCATTGTTGTATTAATACCAATTTTGTATTATTTGAAAGTTTGTTACTGGTTTTTCAAATTTGGATTTGGTTTGTTTCTTTAAATTTATTTTGAATAAAATATAATGTATAACATAAGTGACTAATATGAGCTTAATTTCATTGTTGTTGGTTTTATTAAATTATACTTCTAATATGTATTTAGTTTTGTTAAGATGGGATACTTGATACAGAAATAGAAAATATACAATATATAATCGAAACTATGGAATACTCGGAGTGAGTCCTATAGTTAGTGATGAGATAAACTGCTCTTTTGTGATCGATCTGTGATTACTCATTTATGATCACGGTGTTCTTTTAGACAGTGAAACAGTGATAAACATTGATTGAACTGCGAACTTGTTCGAGGTGAACACTGAAAAGTTCATTTTTCCCCGCTCATCACAGCGTGTCACTGCGGTGTTTCAGTGCTCTCGATATTTCGCACATGGTAGGTGAGGGCGAGAAAATGTTGAGGTTATGTGTTTGTACTTCACAGAATTCAAGTGCAATCACAATACTGAGATGTAAATACAGGCGTTTCATCATTTTAAAAACAGATTGAAGATTTAATAGCCAGTATTTATTTATTTATTTACTTATTCATTTATCTAATTATTTATTCATTCATTTAATCTAATGCTATAGACAAACTGAACATTTTTCGTCTGGCTACCCAATATAATTATTTCCATTTGATGTTGTCCACTATTCCCGAAATGAAATATTATAAGGGGAAAAAATGGAAAATTAGTAATTTTGACATCGTGTGTGTGAATTCACACATCACTCAGAAGATGAATGAAACATTGTTATTTTTAAATCATTGTCATATTTGGTAAAATTTTATTATTATTGTAATTTTACTGGTTGATTAGTATAGCCAATTAATAATGTCACTACTTAAAATAATGGAATCAATTAAGCAATGTAAAAATTGCCATATTTCCGGCTGTCGGCTGAGAATAGACTATATTTTCCGGCTTTAAGAAATTGAAATCTGCCAGGATCAGTCTGAAATCTACTGAGTTGGCTACACTGAATGTATTGTTAAAATCGAGCGCTCACAGTTCGCGGGCGTAGTTGTTCCCAGTGTTGTCACTAGGTAGCATACAGAGTCCGTGGATATCCAGAGTACCGCAATCGTTTGAGCCGGCAAATGCCCACAAATCCGCCATTGTTAGTCCAGCGCGCGCTATGCAGTATACAGTTGTATAGGGAAAGAATGGAATGTAAGTGCGAAAAAATGAAGTGCTGCTGTGTTCAGAACTGTTCACAGAGAACTGAAAAAAGCGCACATTTGTTTTCTCTGTGAAAAGGTAAAAGAAATAAGGAAAAAGGAAAGGAGTGACTACAAATATAAAAAGGAATGATCCGCTACCTAAGCGAGCATACTTACTTACTTACTTACAAATGGCTTTTAAGGAACCCGAAGGTTCATTGCCGCCCTCACATAAGCCCGCCATCGGTCCCTATCCTGTGGAAGATTAATCCAGTCTCTATCATCATACCCCACCTCCCTCAAATCCATTTTAATATTATCCTCCCATCTACGTCTCGGCCTCCCTAAAGGTCTTTTTCCCTCCGGTCTCCCAACTAACACTCTATATGTAT
This sequence comes from Periplaneta americana, assembly GCF_040183065.1. NCBI lineage: Eukaryota > Metazoa > Arthropoda > Insecta > Blattodea > Blattidae > Periplaneta > Periplaneta americana. The sequence continues at coordinate 152,507,125 of NC_091124.1, read as the reverse complement.
TTCTGGATTCGCCCATACGTGCTACATGCCCCGCCCATCTCAAACGTCTAGATTTTAAGTTCCTAATTACGTTAGGTGAAGAATACAATGCGTGCAGTTCTGTGTTGTGTAACTTTCTCCATTCTCCTGTAACTTCATCCCGCTTAGCCCCAAATATTTTCCTAAGCACCTTATTCTCAAACACCCTTAACCTATGTTCCTCTCTCAGACTGAGAGTCCAAGTTTCACAACCATACAGAAGAACCGGTAATATAACTGTATTATAAATTCTAACTTTCATATTTTTGGACAGCAGACTGGATGATAAGAGCTTCTCAACCGAATAATAACACGCATTTCCCATATTTATTCTGCGTTTAATTTCCTCCCGAGTGTCATTTATATTTGTTACTGTTGCTCCAAGATATTTGAATTTTTCCAGCTCTTCGAAGGATAAATCTCCAATTTTTATATTTCCATTTCGTACAATATTCTGGTCACGAGACATAATCATATACTTCGTCTTTTCGGGATTTACTTCCAAACCGATCGCTTTACTTGCTTCAAGTAAAATTTCCGTGTTTTCCCTAATCGTTTGTGTATTTTCTCCTAACATATTCACGTCATCTGCATAGACAAGAAGCTGATGTAACCCGTTCAATTCCAAACCCTGCCTGTTATCCTGAACTTTCCTAATGGCATATTCTAGAGCGAAGTTAAAAAGTAAAGGTGATAGTGCATCTCCCTGCTTTAGCCCGCAGTGAATTGGAAAGGCATCAGATAGAAACTGACGTATACGGACTCTGCTGTATGTTTCACTGAGACACGTTTTAATTAATCGAACTAGTTTCTTGGGAATACCAAATTCAATAAGAATATCATATAATACTTCCCTCTTAACCGAGTCATATGCCTTTTTGAAATCTATGAATAACTGATGTACTGTACCCTTATACTCCCATTTTTTCTCTACATTGTGAGATTAATGAATGACTGTATTTTGATATTTATTTTTTCAAAATTTGGGCCCCAAAATATTTTTATAAAACTGATCTAGAAATTAAGTTGTTTCAGCAATGATATTTCTACATAAAACAAATGAAAATCACGTACCAATTAGGATCAGTGTCAAATTTTTACCATCTTCTCCCTTCCAAATCAAGCATTTCTGAATTTAATCCTATTTGCTATTTGCAAGAATGACATAATACATTTGTGAAAGTTCTGAATTCACTCTTGAGACAAGATTGTATTGTTTGGCTCGATTGGAAAATACAAAGACCGTAGAAACTAGAAACCCTATTAAGGTTGGACTGATGTGAAATTTCAATTTTCTAAACTATTCTAGGTAGATTATAAAATTTTGTAATTTTAAATTGTGTAAATTTAGGTTTTCAAAAATTGCAGCCTTTGAAGTAGGTCTAACATCTGTTGGATGCCATGAAGAAATATTTCGAGAAGTCGAGAAACTACACTGGCTCAATCGGAATTCTAATATAATAAATAATGTATGAAATATAGCGTAATTTCTAAAATGGTCGCAGAATTCAGAGTGGAGGTCGTGGATGGAGAATTTAAATTAACAGTCAGAGCCCGCAGCCTTTTAAAAATGTGACCCTAAACAGCTGATAGACTGGTCGTATGTCATGAAAATTAGCAGAGGGCATCTTTAGATCATAAATTAATTTTTAAAGATAAAAACAAAGAAACGATTTTTATTACCAAAAATGACAAAATCTCACATCAGTATACCCTTGGGGACATTATACTGAAATTACTAAATTCCATATTTCTAAAGCTAAACTCACAAAATATTTATCACTAGTATATCTGGTTGGTAATAACACATGTACAGGATTTCGTCTCTCTCTGTGATAAGTGGTTTGGATTTTATTACTAACTTAATTATATAGTGTATTGCTTAATGCAAAAAGTCCCTTGCGTCACAATTTACATTATTTTTCATTGATTCTTTATATGCATTGGAACAAACATTGCTATTGGAATTTACTGTACAGCGAATGGATAAATTACTAGGAATTTTTATGACTATTAATTTTTTTATTTTTTTTTTATAATAAGAAATTCTAGTAATTTACTTGTTAATGTTACAGCAAAACCTTATAGTAAGCTTTGATTCCATGTATGTAAGGAGCCATGTAAGTGAAAATCACTTAAGAATAATATCAATTGTAGTGCAAGCGACTTTTTATATAAAGCGGTTCAATATTTTAATATATAATAAGTAATAAAATGCAAACCACGTATCATAGGCGGATGCAATTTCGTATACTTGTCACTATTAAGCAGATATACCAGTGATCAAAATTTGGTAAATCTAGCTTCGTAAGTATGGTAGTTATTGATTTTACTGTTGTGAACTCTTAAAACTAATAAACTTCGAGAAATTTCAGTATAGTGTCCCCTTATATGCGGAAGTCGGAGAGTTTACACGAGGAATGCAGTTGGAAATGTTTAGATTTATTGTTATTTTATTTGCAACATTGTTGTTTTCATTTGTTACTTGTAATTTATTAAGTTCATGCTGCTGTAATACCTATAACTGTGACGTTTATGAAGGAGTGTATTGAACACTTGAATGTATATTTATGCTGTAATAATTATTAAATAAAGTTTTTATACATTAGTATGTTGACTGACAATAATGTTCTAAAATATAAGAAGATCCTTTAGAAGTTATTGCCCTTCAAAATTAAAAATATCTGAGTTTTATTTTAAATATTCCTATCCCTAGCGTGTTGAAAAGGACTAACAATGGCGGCCGACTCGGTGATTGCGCTACTCTGGTATATCCACGGACTCTGGTAGCATAAACACAGCAGCGCAGCGCACGCAGTGAGAAAAGAACGTGAACTGTTCAGCTGGTGAGCAGTTTAGCTCTCGAACTGTGATCAATGTTTAAAGAGCTGTTTAATCACAGGTATGATCGTGATTTTTCGATCACCGTGATAAAATCACAGGTCTGTGATTTTCTGCTCATCACTAGTGCTGATAACATTAATTTGTATTAACAGTATGAATAGTAATGCTAGTAGTAGTACAGTACACTTGGCTGCAAGAAAGAAACTGATGCATTATGGGCTATAATGCATCAGTTTCAGTATTCAGTAAAGGAACCGTAATTTAATTCCTGTATTTTCTATGCAAGAGTTTTATTCGAGCATTTTTATTCCTTGAAATCCCATTTCCGTCATACTGATGCCCAATAAGACAGATAGTTAATATCATCGTTAAATATAAATACAGAATATGTAATATAGCATATTTTATTGCTTTTAATTGTTGGTGTAGGCACATGATGTGTAAAGATAAATTAAGATTACGATAGCGAAAACCAAGACCTATTTTCTAACTGTGTATGAAATGTATGGTTTTCAAATCAATAACTACTCTCAGGCTGGGTGCGAATTAAGATTTCTAATGAGGGAGGCAAAGAATCCTAGATAGAGAATACCACACACAAAATTATTATTATTATTATTATTATTATTATTATTATTATTATTATCCTCATTCGATGTCCCGCGCCGTGGCGTGGTGATCTAAGGCATCCTGCCTAGGACTCGCGTTACGGAATGCGCGCTGGTTCGAGTCCTCATGGGGAAGAAATTTTCTCATGAAATTTCGGTCAGTGTATGGGACCGGTGCCCACCCAGCATCGTGATGAACTTGGGGAGCTACAATAGGTAGCGAAATCCGGTTACGCAAACCAGCTATAACGGCTGGGGGGCTCATCGTGCTAACCACACGATACCTCCATTCTGGTTGGGTGATCGTCCACCTCTGCTTCGGCATGTGGCCGTGACGCCAGTAGCCGACTGGTCGGTCTTGGCCCTTCGTGGGCTGTAGCGCCACGGATTATTATTATTATTATCATTATTATTATTATTATTATTATTATTATCCAAATTCGATACGGCTCAACGTTTTGTCGCACTGAGTTGCTTGCCTTGCATCTTGATCATAATAATAATTATATCTATGAGCAGGCTTAAGATAAGATGTGTAATTTCCAATTTGTTGATTGTTGTCAGCTTGCCAGTGATGATAACACATCAATATTATTTTCTTTGCTTACTTTATACTGTACTTCAAAAGTATACTCGTATTAAAACAATTATATTTTGTGAGGGGGGATAGAAGTTATCCCTGGCAGGAATCTTAATATGAATTTATGAGAGGGGGATAGCTTTCCAACAGGGGAGGGGGGGAAATCTCCCCCATCCCCCCGTTAATTCGCACCCTGCTGTCAGGATGTCTCCATGTCTTTCGATTTCTATTTAGAAATCCATCTCATCATTAGGTCTACTTTATTTATATTGTATATATGCCAACATGCGAACCTCTTTACTTCAAAGTTGTTAAATAAAATATGGATCTCTAATGAGCCCAAATTTGGACTTGTTTTGTCTGAAATTAAGCGATAAACAGGTTTCTTTGATAGGCCTATAGAGTGAGTATGACACTTGTCTAAAGTGCGGTACTTTTTTTTAGCTATTTTATAGTAATGGTAATAAAAGTGTTTTAGTAGTAGTAGTAGTAGTAGTAGTAGTAGTAGTAGTAATAGTATGTATTTATTCACACTGCAATGGGTATATACCCGGTGGCAGTGGTAACTAATTACACTCAATAATGACAACAATAAACTTATTAATTAAAATACAATTAATAATACTAATAATTAATACTAACATTAATTAATAATAATAATAATAACAATAATAACAATATTAATAATAACAGGGAACATCCTAAATTAAATGATGCACTGTCACTTAAAATAACATTTAAAATAAATCTAATTTGTATCTTAAACCTAAGTTCGAACTAAAACCTACGAGTATGATATGTTCATATCTGCACAAGTACCTTTCAACAGTACGTTCATTTCGCTGTCAACTCACTCACTGCACTGGAACTACGACACATTTCACTGATTCTATCCTGATTTCACTAACACTTCAAAAACATTTCACTGTTCAAATACTTTGCACTGCCACTATAAACTATAAAGCTTCACTGGCAGGAACACGTTTCACTGACATAACACACTTCACTGACACAACACGCTTCACTGACACAACATAATTCTTCACTGATACAACACTTCAATAACAAATTATAATTTACACCCTTTAAATACCGGTACTGTGTATAATTACCGTCTATTAGTAAAGTCCTTAAGCCTATTTTTAATTTAAGCCTATTTTGAATAGTAGTAGTAGTATTAGTAGTAGTAGTAGTAGTAGTAGTAGTAGTAGTAGTAGTAGTAGTAGTAGTAGTAGTGGTGGTGGTGGTGGTGGTGGTGGTGGTAGTAAGAGTAGTGGTAGTAGTAGTAGTAGTAGTAGTAGTAGTAGAAGCAGAGTAGTAGCAGTAAGAGTAGTAGTAGCAGCAGCAGTAGTAGTAGCAGCAGTAGTAGTAGTAGCAGCAGTGGTAGTGGTAGTAGTAGCAGTAGTAGTAGTAGTAGTAAGAGTAGCAGTAGCAGCAGTAGTAGTAGCAGCAGCAGTAGTAGTGGTAGTAGTAAGAGTAGTAGTAGTAGTAGCAGAAGCAGAGTAGTAGTAGTAGTAGTAGTAGTAGTTGTACTGATAACATTAATTTGTATTAATAGTATGAATAGTAATGCTAGTAGTAGTAGTAGTAGTAGTAGTACAGTACACTTGGCTGCAAAAAAGAAATGTCGATACGAAATTATATCGTTTTTCGAAGACTTCAGCAAACATGGCGAGGTGGAAATCTATTTTCCTGAGGTTAGTTTCTTAGAAACATATAAATACGACTTTTATAACATGTTCAAATTATTATTTAATATTCATTGATTTTAAATTATTCATGTACAATAAAACCTCTTTAATTCGGACTCCGATAACTGGACTTCCCTTAAACCAGTCAGGCAAAAAAAAAAAAAAAAAAAAAAAACGATGGGTTTGTAGAAATTAAAGAACTTTTATCCATGACCATAACGAAAAACATGCCATTACTAAATACTTTTGCGTTTGTAAAGTAGGCTTTTATTCAACATTACTTTATTTCACTAGTGAGATAAAGACTTTACCTCACAGTTTGAATTTTATCTCACAGTTCATTAGTATTTTCCTAGTACCCGGGTACACACGTATACTTTTCCATTGAACTATTACTCAAGAAGCTAATATATTAGTTACTAGATGTCACTACCTCTACTTCTTTATTACCATTTCTTAAATATGCATACACTCAATCTCCTTCTCTTGTCTCTATCTGCTACGTCATAATTTGTACATTACATCCATATCTAATATGCATCTTTTTAAAATTTTGTAATAATTTAAGGAATAAGTGAAAATTTTGGTAATGACAGACTACCCTCGCATATGGAGCCGATTTTGGAGGAGGAAGTTCAGCATGCACTATTGAAGGCAAGGAATGGAAAGGCAAGTGGGCCTGGAGGAATTATGATGGAATTATGGAAGTATGGCCCCCCTTTATTACAAAGACTTATTTGCAAGATGTTTAATCAAATCTTGGAAGGGGATGAAATACCTGAAGAATGCAACAGGCAAGAAGGGCAATAAAGGTGCTGAATGGAATACTGTGGAGTAGATCCATTTCCAAACAAATGAAGAAAAGAATTCTACAATCTATAGTTGAATCTATACTAACATACGGGGCAGAGGGATGGGCACTTGTTGAACGTCAGAAGTGTAAGATACAAGCGACGGAGATGGAGGGAATAAGAAGAGCTGCTAGAGTATCCAGATTGGAAAGGAGAAGGAATGAGGATGTGAGGCAAATGATGGAGATGGAAGAGTCGGTAATTGAAAGAATCGAAAAACGAACTCTTCAATGGTATGGCCACGTAAAAAGGATGAAAGAAGGAAGATGGCCAAAGATTATTCTGGAATGGTCACCTCGGGGAAGGAGGAAGCGTGCGAGACCAAGAAAAACATGGAAAGCCGGTGTCATGCAAATGATGAAGGACCGACATATGCAGGAGGAGGATTGGCGGGATCGAGGAGGATGGCGGAAGGGAATTCAGGGCAACCGCTGAAGAGTGGAAGAGCCCACAAAAGAAAAGAAAAGAAAAGTAATAATTTACCTTTTGGGATGCGAGCAGACTTGAACCTACGAAGTTGGGTTTATAGGATTTTAAAACAACACGCGTTAGCCAACTGAGCTAAACAGACACGATGATTAATTAAGTTTTAATATTCCTTTTAAGTTTAGAAGTAAAATGTGAAATTATTTTAATCACATTAGTTCCGTGAACACTTCTAAATAATCCCTGAAACTTCAAAAAGACGAAAATACACGTTTAAAGTGAAAAAATATATATTAAAATTATATAATTAATTATAATTTGTTATTTATCCTACGCCTTATATACCATTCTTTACTAATCATGGCCTCCTACATCATGACCTACCTAGTAACGTATTGATTCTAAAATCCATGCCATGGTATGTGATTACATGAGGACTTATTTTCAACATATTTTCTTTTATAAAACATAATTTTTCGTTATGGTCATGGATAAAATTACGTATGGTACTTGTGGGCGTGATCTTTATTGCACTCGTGTAATAAAGATGCACTTACCTCACAAGTACCATAAATAACTATTACAGGTCTAAATTAGGACTATGGAATTACAATAATTATTACAATATTACACTGATAGTATTAGAAATAAAGAAAATCCATCAAGTTTGCATTAAAGTAATTAAACTATATAAACAAATTATTATTATTATTATTATTATTATTATTATTATTATTATCGATTACACAAACAAAGGTTAAAAGTATAAGTACAGTAAGATGTAAAACGAGAAAACAATGTTTTAAATGTGGCATCCTTCAGTAAGCAATTTCTTCTTAGTCAGTGGCCCACCTAATTCCTTTTTCTCTTCAGTTTCAGCATTACTCTTTCTTCGCTCACTCTTTTTAGCATAGTTTCAATTCCTATTCTGTCTGTCCACTTCACACACTCCATTCTTCTCCATAGCACATTTCAAATGCTTCTAGTCGCTTCTCTTCAATTTGTCGTAATGTCCATGTTGCTGTCCCATACAATGCTACACTCCACACAAGAAACTTCACTAGTCTCTTTCTGAGATTTTTTTCCCATAGAATAGCAGAAGATGCTCATTTTTTCTTTTGAAAGCTTACTTTGCCATTGTTAACCTCCTTTTGACTTTCTAGTAATTATAGCACATCCCAAGAATTTGAAGTACCGTAAAGTGGGGATATTTCGGACGCAGGGGTAACATCAGACGGTAATTAAATTTATCATATTTTATATTGGTAACACCAGTTCTTAGCATCTTTTCCGCGCTTTTTACTATGTTCGTACAGCTTGTATGTTTCTGCACATTTTTAAAAACCCATTGTTGAATTATAACTGCCAATGTGTCGTGTGAAGCTGTTGAAAATAGTGTGTTAATTACTGGATATTGTTTTATTACGGAAACTTTCATCCACTCAGCATTGAAGAATAAGCATGTGCTTATTATTTTCATGTGATACATATGTTTGTAATATTAGAATGAAATGAAATGTTCAATTTTCTTCCTATGTCATACGAACTGAAAATTATTAAATTATTTACAGATAACTGCATGCAGTGGGGTTAATTCGGACAATGCCGCGAACGTACAAACGAAAGCTTGGCGTCGTTCCGCGATGCAATTATGATCCGAAAAATCTTGAGAAAGCAGTCTCTGCAATTAAATCGGGAAAACTCTCCTACAGAAAGGCTTCGGATCAGTTCGGTGTACCGCGGTCAACACTAGAGAATAAAATTAATGATACAAACCCTGGTTCTATTGGAAGACCATCTGTTTTAGACAAAGCGGAAGAAGATATACTTATCCATGGAATATTAAGAGCTGCACATTGGGGATTCCCATTCTGTCTTCATTTTCCCGGACGTTCCTGATGATGACAGTGTTGAAAAACATCAGATAGTGATAGTTTTGCCGGTTCCTTCAGAAGAGAGGGGGAAATTTATATTCAATAATAATAATAATATCTTGTAGGAGCATAATTTTTTCTCACATGTTAATTTTCCTTGTTTCAATGTGTAGTTTAGTCATGAATTATAACTGTGATGTATTCAAGTAGGTAAACAAGCTATTTGAAACAATCTACAATATTAAAAATTCACAATAAAAGATTTTCACAGACTTGCACTAAAAAAAAAAATACGTGTCCGAAATAACCCCAGAAGGGTTTAAATTCAGACAGTACTGATAATCAACCGAGTGTCAGAAATTACCTCAACATATGAGGTAACATCGGACAGCATTTAATTATTAATCCTGTTTCCATGAAACTATTTAATTCTTTTATTTTATGCTATTATTATTCCTAAGGTGTAGTAGAAACAGTAAGTACATCGAGTTTTATGAAAATCATTATAATCGTTTCAGGATATTTAAAAATATTGTAAATCCGTCCGATATTTCCCCATCTTATGGTATCCATATCTTCCACTATTTCGTTTCGAATTCGCAAGTTGATCTCCTTTAATTCTTCTATAACCATGATCTTCGTCTTGTTTGCATTTATGTTCATCCCATACTGCTCAAGCTGTCATGTACGTCCAGTAGCATGCAAGTATTGTTTACTCTACTGCTAAAAACGACATACCATCAGAAAATCTACATAATACACTTTTTCTCACTCCTATCATACTTCCCATGTTCTGAAAATATTTCTTCACTAAATCCTCCAAGTATTATAGATGTTGAACGGAGTAGTTGATAAAAGGCATTCTTGTCGTACTCCTCTCTCTATTCCACTTCCCTTTGATATTTTTCCTATTCTGACTTTGACTCATTGTTTCACAAAGAGATTACAGAATAGCTTCTCTCTTTCCAGTCCACATCTATTTTTAAAATATTATTATTATTACTATTATTATTATTATTATTATTATTATTATTATTATTATTATTATTATTATTATTATTATTATTATTATTAGCCTATTTCTGTTACATAAAAGCCTCGATGTACACTAAATGACTTTAAAATATTCAACTGATAGCTATTAAAATTTCATATCTAGACCGTATTTGATCGCAGAAACACTGAAATAATCCAATTTAGAAACTAAGTATAGTTGAACAACTAATTTGCATAAGCGTTTTCACTGTTCCATGCAAGTAGGTAAATCTCTGTAGGAAAACCTCAAAGTTTTAGAATTAAATCGTAGGATGTCTCCTACTCTTCATACGCTACTATTTCACACAGAATTTTTTTAAGCACGCTAGCCTACAGCATTATTGGTCCCGCGCCGTAGCGTAGTAGTGCAAGGCATCATTCCCAAGATTCGCGTTACGGAATGCGCGCTGTTTTGAGTCCTCGTGGGGAGCAATTTTCTCATGAAATTTCTACCAGTCATTATGCCCGGTGCCCACCCAGCATCGTGATGAATTTTGGGGAGCTAGTATAAGTAGCGAAACACTGTTTCGAAAACCAGCTATAACTGTTATAACACGTTACTCCCGTAGGCCTACTGGTTGGATGATCGTTTACCTCTACTGAGACATGCAGACGTGGGGTCAGCAGCCAGCTGATAGGTCATGGACCTCCATGGGCTGTCGCGCCACGAATGAAAATAAATAAAATAGCATTATTGATGACAGAAATAATAATAAACTTAATGACTAGATCAGGGATGTCGAACAGCGCTCTCAAACTGTGAAACGATTAATACTGTTTCCTACCATAGCAGAGCTCAAACGACAAGTCAGTCGGTCAACCTGAGCTCGCTGTAGCAGTGTTCTGTACGTACTGTGTTTATCAACTCTGGCGGCTGGTATGGATAAGGAACGAAGATTCAATAATAAGCGGATAGATACATAGATAGATAGATATTTCTTTATCTTAAAGGACGGAAAGACACATTACTTAATATGTAGAAATGAACTTGCATATCTAAACCATCATAATATTAAAATGCAGTTTAATTCAACATATGCTGAAGCTTATGGACCAGAAAAGTTACCCAATTCAGCTCGTGAAAAGGCTGTAGAGGAATTAAAGTCAAGATTGAATTCAGAAAACCTTCCATAATCATAATCATCATCATCATCATCATCATCATCATCATCATCTTCGGGTGTTAGCAGAACAAGCTTGGTTCGTACTAGCTATAAAATTTGTGAAATTATTGCAACGTCTTCAAAGCTATTCACTGACGGAGAATTTGTGAAAGACTGTCTCATAGCTGTTGCAAAAGAGATATATCCGGAACGCGTTAATGATTTTTCATCTATAAGTTTGTCTCGTAATATTGCAGAACTCATATCAGAAATGTGAGATAACTTGGAGGGACAACTGATAGCATAAATGAAAACTTTCACTTGCTACGCACTAGCTCTTGGTGAAAGTACCGAACGCAAAGATACGGCGCAGCTAGCTATATTCATAAGGAGTGTCGATTCAGATGTCATTTCACTAAAGGATCGAACTCGAGGAGGAGATATTTTTGAATCTGTAACAAAAACTATGAACAAATTTGAAGTCACGCTAAAAGTAATTAATTTTATACATCAAAATAGTTTACTTTTCTGAACTTGAAGTTGCACTGCTACAATACATACACATAAAGTTGATATTTTAAACATGATTTTTTATTATTATTATTATTATTATTATTATTATTATTATTATATCCGTCACTAACGAATAGCATTCATGGAATGACCCAGTAGATAAAACGCCATTATTATTATTATTATTATTATTATTATTATTATTATTATTATTATTATTATTATTATTATTATTATTTTATTTATTTTAGTAGGTTATTTTACGACGCTTTATCAACAGCTTAGGTTATTTAGCGTCTGAATGAGATGAAGGTGATAATGCCGGTGAAATGAGTCCGGGGTCCAGCACCGCCGAAAGTTACCCAGCATTTGCTCATCTTGGGTTGAGGGAAAACCCGGAAAAAACCTCAACCAGGTAACTTGCCCCGACCGGGAATCGAACCCGGACCACCTGGTTTCGCGGCCAGACGCGCTGACCGTTATTCCACAGGTGTGGACTTATTATTATTATTAATATTATTATTATTATTATTATTATTATTATTATTATTATTATTATTATTATTGTTATTATCAGCAGCAGCAACATTCATCCTCATGTAGGCCTACATTCTTTGTTCATCAGAGTTTATCAAGTAAATCTAAAATGAGCTCCTAATAAATTGGTAAGATGTATAAAAGTTATCGAAGTACCAGCCGCCGCAGTTTCGCTTTTGTTTACTCCCAGTCTGCCTGCTATCTGTGTTCAAGCGTTGCACGGTAAGGGAGGAGTGAATGCTCTTCATTTCATAGCTCGAGAGCGCTGTTCGACATCCCTGGACTAGATAGAGCAGTGGTCGGCAAAGATTACATCATATAATATGCAGCCCGTAATACACAGCAAAGGGGAAGGTAGGAAGGGAGAATACCCAGACTGCTTAACTGTGAATGAAGAAGCGATGGCTAAGGGAGGGAGATTATGCCTTACTCCTCCATCCTACTTGAGTATTAAGGGATTAACTTGCGAGTCAAGAAATACCGACCACTGGGCTCGAGTATTTGTTTTCCACCGGCTCAGATCAGTGTTAAAATAAGGGTATAGCCTATGTATGTACGTGAATATTTTTGAAAAGAAAATTGTATTAAAAATTGCGCAGAGATTTCTGAATCATGTCATATAATATATTTTATTTATTTACTTATTTATTTATTTATTTAATTTAGGACTACATATGGCTTTCATACATTATGAAAAAGCTTTTGACAATTTAAACAAAGGAAAATTATTAATTATATTAAAAGAAAACGAAATCCCAAACCAAATGTTACACTCTATTTATAATATGTACAAGAACACAAAAATTGTCGTTAGAGTAAATAATCAACTTACTGATTTTAAAACTATTAACACAGGTGTACGGCAGGGATTTCCTCTCTCGCCTCTGTTTTTATAATCTACATGAACTCTATAATATGTAAATGGCGTTTCAAAACCCAAACAGAGACTATGTTCCTATAAACAGACGGACCAAAATAGATACAATCCTCTTCGCAGATGACCAGGTTCTATTGGCCACTTCAAAAGATGATCTCCAAAAGTCAATATCTATATTCATTAAACACAGTTACAAAAGATTTTAATATGGTCATTTCTGTAGAAAAGTTAAAAGTTATGGCTTTTAAAGATAAATGTCCAATAAGAAGTAAAATCTGTATTGAAAACAGAATTCTAAAACAAGTGAACGTATTTAAATATTTAGGGTACCGTCTTTCATATGAAAAAGAAAATAATATCGATTCTAAAATAATTAATTTTGTAAAAGTTATCGGCATTATCAATTCATTTTTCAAACCTAATTTAGTACAGAAACATACAAGATGAAAGATGTACAACATTTTAGCACGACCTACTTTAGTCTATGGATCAGAAGCCTGGACTTTGGCAGAAAAAAAAGATGTTCAACGTATAACTACTAACGAAATGAAATTCATGAAGAAAACGACGCGATACAGACTTTAGGATAGAAAACGAAATATAGAAATTTTGGAAGAATTGAACGTCCAACCTATATTAAATTTTCTTCAAAAACTATAGAGTTAATTGGAAAGAGCATATCAAGAGAATGCCAACAGAAAGATGGCCAAAGGCAGTGTTACATTACCGCCCTTCTGGACAACGATCTGTTGGAAGACCATTAAAAAGATGGCATGAGACTATTGAGACCGCAAGAGCGCACGAATTGGATGATGATTTATTTATTTAGGCTATTTAAATGGACATATTTTAACACAATACAAGTAAGGTAAGATATTCACTTTTAGCTTTAAATTAAGTGTCCCGAAAGTTGCAATTTTTCCACACATATTATTCAAAACTCCACAACCATTATAGATAGAATGCTGAAATTTTGCACACTGATTTCACATCAATTTATGCAAAAAGTAGACTACAATAATGCCCATACCTTTGAAAATAAAAAATGAGGTTACAAAAAGTTATGTAAATTTTAAAATATATCTCATTTAGGACACATAAAAATCAATAATATTAAAATGAACAACTCTACATGTCTGAAATTAGTCCACTTTTAATAAATGTGTTTATTGCATACAGTAAAAAATTAAATATATCAGAGAAACCTTAACAATGTTATGGTTACCAAATGATATAACCGCATAATTTTTTTTTCATACTCTGATAAAGCTGGCTTTTAAAAAATTATTACTAAATTTTTATTATACTTTTATCAGCTATTTAAGTTATAATAAGTCCTATTATAGTACATTGTAATTTTTGTCCACTTGTGAGTTCATTTTCTTTTCAAATTCTAGAAATTTGGAGTATGCATTTTCTGATATTATTTGTGGTCGTTCACATACATATTATATCCTTAAATAAAATAAGATGTTTTCTATAACGATATGAAGTTCGATTATAGGTGAAATATGACCTAAATTTCCATCAGTTTATTCTTCTGTTTTTTAGATGCTAAATATGTTTCAAAGTGTCGCATATTATAAAAAATCATATACTGTACACATTTACGTGATGCACTCCCAACAAACATAAAGACGGCTTTATATATCTTCCTATATACTTTCAATAATAGAGAAATTGTATTGCAATTTTTAAACTAGATTTTCTCGAAGTACAGTACTTCCATTACTGTCAACAATTTCCAGAATGTCTCTGTTGTTCGTAATCATTCTTGCCACCATTACAGAAATCAATAAAAAGCCAAAATACTACTACACTTAATCATTTTTAAACGATATCAACTGAATGAGAATTATATGACAAACATTTCACGAGATTTTTCCTATTGGCGCAGATGTGTGAGTTAACTGTTAGGGTTGGCTGATTATGATGGTTATTGTTATTATTATTATTACTATTATTATTATTACTATTACTGTTATTATTATTATTATTATTATTATTATTATTATTATTATTATTATTATTATTATTATTATTATTATTGTAGTTGTAAGAAGTGCGTGTATACAGAAGGAAGGGTTGATACTAATATAAATGGGAGAGTTACAGTTTAATATGATTTCTTTTTTACTTGACGGCAAAATCTTTATATAAACCTTTGTCTTTTCGTGCCAAGTTAGAAGAATCATCATTGCTATTCAAAGTAAATATATATTTGTGTCTTTCAAAGACGTAATTAAATGAACCAGGAAGAGAAGAAAAGGATGGAGAAACCATGTATGCAGAATGGCTGAAATGGCTGAAGACAGATTTCCTAAAATCGTCATCAAACACACCAAATACATCACGACCATTGGGGCGGCATCAAGGCGGTGGCAAGGAACCTGGTCACTAGACGCATAGTGAAACAAAATGGAAAAATATAGGACACAGTCCTAACATGTGAAGAAGAAGAAGAAGAAGAAGAAGAGAAGAGAAGGTCTTTCAACGGTGACACTGTTATTGTTCATTGGAACTGACCACCCTACCTCATTACCTCCTGGCGTAGTTGCCTAATAAGTGATGCCTTATTGGTGTTACTTATGAGGTTCAAACCTGTCTTCGGACAGTTGACTAAACAACAAACATTTGGTCTCGAACGTCCCCTTCTAGAGATAATGCATCGAAACTATACAGCACTCTGCAGGCATATTAATGATCATAGTGTACAACAGAAAATGGATCTATGTTGATGATGACTATGAATTATGGTGGTGGTGGTGATGGTGGTGGCGGTGGCGGTGGCGGTAGTGGTGATGATGTCATAATGATAGATAAGGTAGGATAAGGTAAGTTAAGATAAGATAGAGGTAAATAGAGAAATAATAAAAAGCTCGAAAGCTAGAAAAACATACCAGACAGAACAGACCAGAACAGACAAACAAGACATACCAGAACATGCAGACCAGACGGACACACCAGAACAGAACAGACTGTCCAGACAGACCAGAACAGACAAACCAAACAGAGAGACAGATGACCAGACAGACCAGAACTGACAAACCAGAACATATTGACCAGAACAGACAGACAAACTAGATAGACCAGACAACCAGACAAACTAGATAGATAGACCAGACAGACTAGACACCAGACTAGAACATACAGACCAGATAGACCGTAACAGACAAACTAGACACCAGTACAGACAGACCAGAGAGACAAAGCAGGAAAGAACAGATAGACCAGACAGATCAGAATAGACAGACAGACCGGAACAGACAGACAGACAGACCAGAACAAATAGATAGACCAGAACAGACAGATAGACAAGAACAGACAAATCAGAAAGACAGACCTAAACAGACAGGCAGAGAGATAGATATTTTTGTTCACCAAACAATTTTATTCCACTCGGACTCTTTGCGATTTGAACCGGGTCTCCAATGTAGAAAGCCGCTAACCTAGCAGTTCGGCAAATAATGCTTCCACGCCATATGCAATATATGGTAAGAGATGTGCCCTTTCCTTACTGTATGTTGATCAGCAAGTATTTTATGAAGAATAAATGGTCTTGCTGCATCCCACGCCGATGTTCCCCTTACACAGCAACGCGTTGATGTGAACGCCGCTTCACCTAGACCTCGCAGCTTTCAAAAACATGCGCCGCAGCAACTGCATTCGTTTTTTCTTTCCTTCCTAATAATATTATTATTTCCCGGAAACTTCTTTCAAGTCGGAGCAAAATAAAAGACACTATTTACTGTACACAATAAAATAGATATAGCAGCATCAAAGAAAAAATTTATAAATCACTGCAAAAAGAAAATAATTCTGAAGTGAATGTAAATATCCATTAGCAGTTTTACATTCTTTTATGGTTGACACAGTGAAGATGTGAATTCGTATCTCATTCAACTGCTTATAGGAATTCTGAAAGCTGTGCTCTGATTTCAATCAACAGAGGGAAAAACCAGCTTCATATGCTTTGGACTGGGTGGGCGTTAAAGTCCCAAAAATATGCAATGGCAATTAGAATTCGAACAAGAAAATACGTCATGATATTTCAATTTATGGCTGCACAAAATGGAGAACTATCAATTCGATGCCAAGATTGAACTCCGTAATGTACAGTACAATGAAACACAGACACGAGATCCATTTCGTAAATTTCCTAACGTCCAAAATGTAGTGTTATAGTGTAGTGTTATCTTGTAAAAAGCCAAAATACTACTACACTTAATCATTTTTAAACGATATCAACTGAACAGCAAATTAGCCATATAGGCTATGTTTAAATTGCTCTAACATAACCATATACGAAACAGAGCTAAATAGACGTACAAATACCCTAATTATTCAATCACACTATGCATACACTAAAAACACTGAAGAATAAAATGCAGAAACAACATAAAACAAATATTTGAGACCGGTCATAACCTTGTACCTATAAGGTTGAGACCAGTCTTCGGACAGTTGACTAAACAACACAATAATACAAATGCATGTTAATTTATTTACATGTACCTACTGAAAACTTGCTATGCATTATTCAAAATAAATTATTAATTTTGTGATCATCAGTAATTCAGAATATGAACTTTCATTCTGCGATTTGAATGCTTACTAAAATTATTTTATTTACATAATATGTAAATTATATAATGTACAGTATATTATATCTCTTACATGCTAGTGCAAAAAATAAAGTATAAATAGTAACATTTTCATTAGAAATGTGACAAATAATAGGCCTATGCATTTTTGTAAAGTAAACGTTCGGTGAGAAAGTATGTGCCGAATTATAGTAACACTGGTTGTTTTTATAATAATAATAATAATAATAATAATAATAATAATAATAATATTAATAATAATAGTAATAATAATAGACCTAATAATAATAAATATTAATATATTATTATTATTATTATTATTATTATTATTATTATTATTATTATTATTATTATACTACTCAACAAGTTTTTCATAACATGGACAAGAATAACTATTTTTATGTAATTTGTATGTCCTGATTACGAATGTGGCATTGAAAAAGTGCCTACACGTCACATTTTTCAGAAACTTATATTTTTTTAGTTAGCGAATCGTATAAAAATGTGTTAAAACCTAGCCACTTTGAAAGAGGTTCTTTGCTTTAACGTCGATCTTTTACATAACTATATAGCATTTCCGTTCTTTTAAGGTACCATTTGAAAGATACTTTCACTTTTGTGGATTGAATGAGTGTTACCCTTAGCGATGGTTTATTGTTTTATTACCTTATTATTCGGCTGCACGGAGGGTAGGTCACATCTGGATATAACTGACTAAGGGAAAGGAGGAAATACGGTCGCTGTTGTATCGTTAGACAAAAAATGAATAATTGAGCGATTAGTTCTGATTGTGGAAATGTTGTGAGTGGTACTAGTTATTCTGTAATAGTGTTAAATGGATCGCAATCGTCGTTCCTGTAAAAATTTTCCAAATAGTTTCTGCTATGTTTGTGGGGAATTAACTTTGAAATCACAACGTCGATAAATAACAGAGAATGTAAAAAAAGGCATATTACTTGTATTTTGGCTATAAAGTGGGTGAACAAGATAAAATTGGTCACCACATGTGTGTTGTGTAACATGTTACGTGAAGTTAACAGAGTGGTTGCGGGGGAAAAATAACAATGATTTGGCGACAGCTCACCAGTCATCTGGAAGATTGTTACTTCTGCATTATCAAACCACAGGAATTTTCAAGGAAAACTAAAAATAAAATTGTGTATCCTAATTTCCCACCAGCCATAATACCCATGCCACATTCTCCTGAACTTCCTATCCCTATCCCTCCGCCCAGTGGAGAAGATTATGTCATTCCAGAGGAACACGAACTATCAGAATCCTCAGACTACCCTTCAACTTCCGCTGATCCCACCTACATTCCCGAACAACATAGAACACCACATCTAATACGACAGGCAGAACTTAATGACCTAGTTAGGAATTCAGGTCTTTCCAAGCAACACGCTGAACTATTAGGTTCTAGATTACAAGAATGGGACTTATTAACAAAACATACCAAGATTTGCATGTTCAGAAAAGGAAATGATAAACTGACTAGTTATTTTGTAATGAAAAATTCTGTTTGTGCCTGCAAAAATGTGAACAGGCTTATGATATTCCATATAATTCCGAAGAATGGAGACTGTTCATCGATACATCAAAACTAAGCTTAAAAGCAGTTTTATTGTACAATGGCAATACAAAACCTTCCATCAGTGGCTCATTCAGTCACTATGAAAGAAACTTATGAAAACATGTCACTAATATTTATTGCAGTAAATTGTAATGAACATCGCCTGGCAATTTGTGGAGATTTGAAAGTAATAGCTTTGTTCCTTGGATTACAATGAGGGTTTACTAAGTTATGTTGTTTTTTATGTTTGTGGGACAGTCCAGCAACAGCACAACATTATGTGGTGAAGAACTGGCCTATCAGACATGGTTATATTCCTGGTGAGCATAATATTAAATATCCTCCGCTAGTACAACGTGGAAAAGTACTTCTTCCGCCACTGCATATAAAACTAGGGATGATGAAAAATTTTGTGAAAGCTCTAGATAAGAGTGGAGAAGCCTTTCAACACTTAAAGACTCTGTTCCCTAAAATCAGTGATGCTAAATTAAAGAAGGCATATTTGTTGGTCCACAAATTAGAAAACAATTTAAGGACATCATTTTTGAGAACTTCTTTCCTGAGAACTAGGGGACTGTAAGTGAGGAGCAGGGAGAGCGATTTCACCAAGACATTGCTACAATGGAGCAACGGTATCAAGGAATATGGGATCCAGCGATGATGGGCGGTTATTGCTGGTTTTTAAAAAGGGAAGATTCCAGTTCTCATAAGAGAAAAAAATGAAGGTATTTTTTTTTTATCTTCCTCTATTTTATTGCACGAAGAGTGGCTTTTATAAGTCTTAATAGCTGATCAGTTATTGATGTATCAGTTTTATCATAACTAAGCTGCCCTTGGAAATTTTCACACAAAAAATAAGAGTAAAATAGTTTTTAATAGGTCAAAAATCCTGATTTTTCAGTGTATCAAGTAAGTATCTATAACACAACAACGTGACGTGTTACGAACTTTTCATTGTCATTTTCGTGTTCAGCGCATGCAAATTAGTTAAGATCAGCCTATTTTATTAATGTTACGGAAAAAAAGTTCAAATTTGTTGAGTAGTTATTTTATTATTTATCCTGGCAGAGTTAAGGCCATAGGGCCTTCTTACACTCTTCCAGGCCACAAAGTATACAAGCAGTGAAACTCAACAAAAAGTTAAAGAACAGAATACTAATATATTACAAAAAATAATAGCACAACAAAATTCGACACTGAACAATTTGAAAATAATACCATAATAGAAAAAAGAAAATAAAATATAGATCTACTGATTTTAATATAGTAAAATCTCAGTTAGTGCAAATAGTTAACAGAAAAACGTAAGTAAGAATACAACAAATGGATCGCAATAAAGGCTATGATAATGAATTCATCTAGTGATCAAGACAACAACAACAAAAAAAAGAAAAACAAGAAAGAAAATTAAATATATTTTTTAGAAAAATATCGCAGAGAAAAGGGCTTACAGTTAAAGGGAATCTGAATTTAAAAAGTACATTTTTATTTATTTTTGAAACTAGATCATGTCCGACCGTCTCTGACATGCTGTGGCAGAGAGTTCCAGAGATGAGCTGCAGAGACGGTGAAAGGTGAAGAGTAGGAGGATGTTCTGTGTTTAGGAATGGAGAGTGTGATATGGTGTTGTGAGCGAGTATCTATTTCGTGATATGACAAATGTTAAAAACGAGAAACTAAGTAGCTAGGGTTGAGTTCTGAAGAATATTGTAGAGTAACGGTAGAGAGTGAATAGTTCTTCGCTCTTTGAGACGGACCCAGGACACTAAATATTATTTAGTGAAGGTGAGATACGGTCAGATCTGCGGATGTTGCAAATAACTCGAACACATGCATTATGAACACGCTGTAGTCTTTCTGTCCAAAGCCCGCTCCTATACTGTATTATTATACTCTACCAGCTTTGACAATACATACCTCTCTGTGTTGTACTACGCAGTTTCTTTTTTCTCCACTGTGATACTGTTCACCGATTGTTCCTCCACCCGTTCTGCTGCTATAAACGTAACACCTTGCAACCAAGAGGTTTTGAGTTTAAATATTTTGGTCTTTCAAAAGCCTCAGTTTCAACAAATGTCACACGTTTTAACACTGTAGGCAAAAAGTATTTACACACACCACTTGCTAGAATTGTTGAATGATCTTGCGATTCACAGTGTTCACACGCAGCAGTAAAATACTTATTTAGTTCTGGTATTAAATACGATTGCAATTGCTTCCTCACACCATACGACGGCAAGTATAGTAAAAATGCAGCTCTTAGCTTGTTTCCTTCACTATGGACTGAAACAACCCAGAACTCACCACGAGAAGGTGGCTGCATGTCGAGATAGATAAGAATATTATATTACTGTGACATTACTTTGAAAATTTGATACCTTATTCACTACAAATAAACGTAATTGTACGAAAATGATCAGCACAGAAACACAGATCTGGTTACGAAAATAATTGCGGGGTTAAATTCTTTCAGGATATAAAAGCGAGAAGGCCTACCGTAGGTACATATTCGTATTATTATTTTCTTGGTAAGTAGCCTACGCAGTTCACAAAAGATCCACAGATGCGTATATATCTTAAAATGTAGAATAAGTTTTGGGTGCGTACACCTATCGACACATGCATAGCTTTACTGTGTTGCTTATCTTTACATATAGAAGAAAAATAAGAAACGAAGAAGAAGAATATAAAGAGAACAAGGCGAATACAGGGTCAAAAGGGCAATAAGTGAAGGACAAGGAGAATACAAGCAGGAGGACGAGGTAAATACAACAAGTAGAATTAGAATATAGGGAGAAAAAAACGGAATAAAAGGGAAGCAACCGGAATACAAGAACAACATTAGGAATTCAAGGAGAACAAGGGGAAATCACGGAGAACAAGGGGAAATCACGGAGAACAAGGGGAATACATGGAGACCATGGGGAATGCAAGTAGAACCAGAGCAATAGAAGGAGAAAAAGGAAAATGCAAAGAGAACAAGGAAAATACAATGAGAACATGGGAATTACGAAGCGAACAAGATGATTACAGGAATAATAGGGGGAATGTGAGGAGAATAGGGAAAATACGAGGAGAACACGGGAGATACAAGGAGAACACGGGAAATACAATGAGAACATGGGAAATTCCAAGAGAACAAGGTTATTACGAGGCGAACAAGGTGATTACGGGAAGAATAAAGGGAATGCGAGGAGAAGAGGAATAATACGATGAGAATACGGGGGATACGAGGAGAGCACGGGAGATACAAGGAGATCAAGGGAAATACAGCGAGAACATGGGGAATTCGAAGAGAAAAGGGATTACGGGAATAGGCGAAATGCGAGGAGAAAAGGGAAAATACGAGAGAATACGGAGGATACGAGGAGTCTCGGGAGATACAAGGAGTACAAGGGAAATACAGGGGGAACATGGGAAACTCGAAGAGAACAAGTGGATTACGAGGCGCACAAGGGGATTATGGGACGTATAGGGGGATTGCGACGAGAATATTTGAAAAAACGAGGAGAAAAGGGGGATACTAGGAGAACACGGGAGATGCAAGCAGGACAAGGGCAATAGAAGGAGAGCAAGGGAAATACAAGGGAACATGGGAAATTCGAGGTGAACATGGGGAATTCGAAGACAAGAAGTTGATTACGGGAAGAACAGGGGAATGCGAGGAGAATGGGGAAGATACGAGGAGAATACGAGGGATACGAGGAGAACACGGAATATACAATGACAAGGGAAATACAAGGAGAACAAGGGAAATGCAAGGAGATAATGGGGAATTCGAAGAGAAGAAGGGGATTACGAGGCAAACAACGGGATTACGGGAAGACTAGGAGAAATGTGAGAAGAATAGGGAAAGTAGGAGGATGTTGATGGAATACGCGCAGAACAACTTGCCACACCTCGTACACTTAAAATTCACTACATTTACGCTTCAAACGCAAACAATAACAAAATAGGTTAAAGAAAATACCACACTTTTTCTTCTTCTTCTTCTTCTTCTTCTTCTTCTTCTTCTTCTTCTCCTCCTCAATTCTGGTTTCCTCTTCTGCTTCATAGTCCACAATCTATGTTTCTGCAAAGAGCAAAATGAATTTGATCGTTAAGCATGCATTCACTGGCTTGCATTGAATGTCATATTAATAAGGGGAGGATTCGTAAGCTAGTCACACAAAAACAATTTATACATGTTTGAACGTCTGCAGTGACGAATAAAAGTTACTCGTACATATGTTTGCACATTTCAGGCGTTCATCTATATAAAAGACTATTGAGCATGCAATGTAGTATATTTTCAAGATTTTGTGCCAGAAAGCCTCAAATTAGCATATTTCGTAAAAAATATAATATTTTGGATTGTTTGTAAGCACATAATATAGTATTTTCTTGTTAATTGTACTCGATGGCGAAACATCCTTGCATATGAAGGGTAGGTGTGGAAAAGCCCAAACAACCACTCACTGCCTTTGTTCCTTTGCAATACTGCACAACATGAAGCATTTCCAAACACCCCTACGTACCAGACTTAAAAGCCAATAACTATCTTTTTTGTGTTGGCACTCCAGCAGTCTGAGTGTCAAGTGCGTGATATTGTTGTATTACGTGTGCGGATTGTGTGAATCTGTTCGTGATGTCTCCTGCAAAATTATTCCAAAAGTAGAATCCTAACAGAACACATTAACTTTCCCACGCAGAAGGAACCACTGTGAAGACAAAACTGGACATGGTACTGTCGAAATACCTTGGTTACAGCACTGTGCTCAATGTAGAAAATAAGGAGAAAATGTGGCTTGCGTGAACCTGAATCTTAGAAAATTACAATTTGTACACAAACATTTTGTCAATAACTTCACTGATGTTAAACGATAATTTTTAGCATTGAAAAGTCTCAAGCTTCAAACGCTGTTTGCTGTGTTTTTTAACCCGATAAAGTAAGGCAAACAAAGAAATGAAGTGCACATATTGGATCTTGGTGCAAAATGCGTGGCATATCATTATCATTTTTTAGAATACTAGTAAACTCTAGTTAAATTGGGTTTTGCTTTTTTTTTTTTCAAATGTCTCGTTTTATTATATATACACATTTGAAGAATTAGTGTATAAACCCTGGCCTTAATTATGAGTTCATGTTTGGAAAGTCTGTCCAACCGAAGTACCAATTTAAAGGGCCACAACTCGACTCCTTTTAAACCCTAGTTCATCCTTCACATCACTACTCATCTCCCGCGCTAGGTCTTTCACCTATTCATTAGTATCACTCCTTACTAAACAAGCTTTCTGTGAGTAAGACAGTGATCCACGTCAATGTGTATAAGCTGGAAAAACACAAATAATATATAACTTGTTCCAAAATATCCGCAAATTTCATAATCTCATAAGAAATATGGAATAATAAGCAGCTACAAATAAACTAAAATTGAAAATCAACATGTTCTTATATGTATCATTTAAAATCCTTGACTCGCGTCAGGGAAAAGGGGGGTAGACTTCCGACACTTCATCTGTGCAATGGGTCGATATCAGAGCTGTGGAGGTTGATTCTCTACATTTTCAAATATATATCATATATACATTATCTTACCTGTGCAAGATGAAGGCCTACCTAGCCAGGAATAGAACAAAGTGTCGCCGCTTGTTACAACCCTATGCTCCACATACTGTGCTATCTGCACACGCACTTACACACTCTACTGTTACCGCACATTAAGTTAATTTTAACATGTACAGCATTTCAGCGTCATTTCGCAGCAAGGCCGCATTGGTCTTTGGTCCAGGGAAAATATAATACTTTGTTGTAACGAAGAGGCGGGAGTGAGTTTTTCCATAAACACGAGTATTTTCCGTAGACCAGCAGAATTAATACAAGAGGGTGGAAGCACATTATCTAGCGAAATTTGTAAGCAATATCAGTACCAATACTATTATACCACAGCGCTACAAGTTCCATTAGCCTAATTTTAATTAAAAAGGATCTCTCCGCTCCCTTAGAACCAAATTTTGCTCCTATGTTTCAGTATCA
Organism: Periplaneta americana; assembly: GCF_040183065.1. NCBI lineage: Eukaryota > Metazoa > Arthropoda > Insecta > Blattodea > Blattidae > Periplaneta > Periplaneta americana. Next base: position 152,481,975 of record NC_091124.1, on the reverse strand, counting down.
TGATTGTATTCTGCATAATCCAATAAACTATAAATTTAAGAACATTTTTCTTACAATATTATTATTATTTCCTTCAATGTTATATACGTTTTATACAAAGGCAGACATATAGGACTAATTACCTGTAATTTTAGGTAAAATGAACCATCAATGGCTTCTGAAGGTTGGTGTCGCAAAATGCTTAATTATTTTTTCTTTATAAACAATGTAGCATTTACAGTCTTCTCTCCTCTCCATAACGTATTACATATATTACACATCATATGAGTTTATGAAAATTCTAAAACAAACTGCAACAGAATCCAATCTTCGTTCAGCCAGAACTCTCATAAAAGAATCAAGTTTCTGCAAGTTTTAGGAACGTTTACAAAACTGTAGTTGACATCGAACTGAACTTTCTTGAATGTTAAGTAACCAAGATGCGATTAAAATTTTAATATCTGCGTGTCAACACAGTTTGCTGGACTTTTCTTTTTGCAAAGAATTTTATTAGATACTGTTCTCGAATTTCATGTATTTCATATTATGTTTCCTTTATGCATTTACTATTACTGATGACAAATCTGTAATCTTAGACGGTTTAATATTTCCTCAACTCTTTCTGCAAGGTATGTACGTATCAATTTCGAGAAAGCTGAAAATAAGAAGGCGGCTTTCTGCAAGATCTAATGCAGTTTGTAATTACTGCCATTATTAGGCAGTCAAATTTGTCCATTCTATGGGAGTTTCCAATTTATTTATTTATTCAGCAAATAAATAAAATTCAATTAAAATTTAATTTTCTTCAAAGAAAGGACTCATTCTCCGAAAAGAGTTATATACCGCACTTTGATTTTTGCTATCAGTGAATGCAGGAGACTTCGCGATTTACTGTGAAATATAAAACTTAAACTTCTAACTGTAGAAAAATATTTTTGGCTTGAAAATCAGAGTGAATATTCTTAAGATCAGAAAGACAACCAAATGGAATACTAAAACAAAGCCTGTTATTAACGCAAGGAGCATGTGAAGTGCTTCAATAGACTAGGTACCTATCACTACAACATTATACGGGTGTCATACCGACCAGACAGTACAGCTGGAGAGAGATTATGGGAAACACAGTGCTTTGCAAAAAAATGCCAGAAAGTGTTAGGAAACCGAATGTCTTAGCACTGAACTTGAAAGTAATTCAATTTTTCGGTTTCCTATCTGATGCCCGCCTCCAAATGTCCCATTGGGGCAAAGCGAGGTGTGTACTGATGCAGTGTCTCATTACATACGTTCACGTCCAGCACATCGTGTGCCCCAGCGTGGAGTTGTACCTCGCACTGCACGAAGAAGACTTGCTGTATATTGGCGACTGCTTCATCTTCCTGATATCTCATATAAAGGATTTCTTCAAGTTGGCAATCTTACTCGCAAACCGCAAGAAATTTCTGCAGTTATTTTACACTACTGACAACTACTTCATTCAAGGAATAGAACCGACTGAATCTGACAGGAATTTAGTTGAATGTTACAAGAACAGCTCTAGAAAAGTCCACAACTACCTTTGGATCGCCTATTTCGCAGCACAGTACACTTTCATAATCAACATGCCGCCTAGACCTGATACTGATACTCTACAAGCTTACAATGTTAGTCAATCTGAAAATGTTCACAAAGTGCGAAGACGCTCTGCGATAAAGAATTGGTTTCCTTTCCAAGCGGTAGAGTCCCCATACTTCGAACTCCTGGCGGTCTACGAGTACGTAACCATGATGACGTTCATGAGCTTCACAACAATGATGAATATCACGGTCCTGATACTCGTGATTCAAGTCACGGCCCACTTCGCTCTGCTGGCCGAAACCCTGAAGAATGCGTCACATCGCGTTGCAGAAAAACTACGTAGCACAGGTCAGAATTGCATTTCAATCGTATATGTACACTGATAACGAAAAGTATTTTAAATTTTTGAGTGGTAGTACACATTTTAAGATCTCGTGAAGTCGATTAAATTGTGTTTACGTATGTGTGTGTGTGTGTGTGTGTGTGTGAGGAAAAAAGAGAGAGAGAGACAGAGAGAATAACAGTACAAATAGGCCTATTATTTTTGTTACCATAGCAGACGTCGAAAAGAAAAAGTAGAATAGAGCACAGCATGAGTATCAATAGAGAAGGTAAATTACGGGTAGGATAAAGTAAAGTACGGGTATGGTAAAGTACGGGTAGAGGAGAGTAGGAAAGAGTAGAGCAAAGTAGGATACGAGGAGGGTAAAGCGCAGATACAATAAAATAGAGGATGCATAGATTAGAATAGAGTACAATAGAGTTAAATAGGGAACGGACACAGTACCCAGTACAGTAGAGCACAAGTACATTGAAATATAGTATGGAGAGCAAATAATGGCGCACGGTACATATTAGAACAGTTGAATTAGGATAGAGTAGAGTAACTCTACTCTACTCTATTCTAACTCAACTCTTCTCATATCTACCGTGCGCCAGGAGAGACCGATTAGAGTAATATAGAGTACACGAAGATGAGGGGAGAGTATTGGTACAGTAGAGAGAAAGCAGTGTAGTAGAGCGTAATTACAGTGGGATATGAACAGGATAGATTACGGGTGGAGCATGGTGCTAGAAGGATACGAAGAGGGTACATTAAAGCTTGAGAACAGTGCACATAAAGTAGTTAGTATATGAATAGGACGTATTACATTACTGGTAGAGTAGTGTCAGTAGTGTAGGATATAAATTGGCTAGGATAGAGTAAACTTGGGGTGAATTACGCTTAGAGCAAAATTAAGTTCGAGTAGAGGCATGGATAAAGGTGAGTAGGGGTAAGAATGAAGAAGAGTAGAATTAGTGAAGGATAGAGGTGAGTAGGATAAAAATGGAGAAGAGTACGATTAGTGAAGGATAGAGGTGAGTAGGGGCAAGATGGAGAAGGGTGGGAGTAGTGAAGGATATAGGTGAGTAGGGGTAAAAATGGAGAAGAGTAGGATTAGTGAAGGATAGAGGTGAGTAGGGGTAAAAAAGGGAGAAGAGTAGGATTAGTGAAGGATAGAGGTGAGTAGGGGCAAGAATGGAGAAGAGTAGGATCAGTGAAGGATAGAGGTGAGTAGGGGTAAGAATGAAGAAGAGTAGAATTAGTGAAGGATAGAGGTGAGTAGGATAAAAATGGAGAAGATTACGATTAGTGAAGGATAGAGGTGAGTAGGCGCAAGATGGAGAAGGGTAGGAGTAGTGAAGGATAGAGGTGAGTAGGGCTAAGAATGGAGAAGAGTAGGATTAGTGAAGGATAGAGGTGAGTAGGGGTAAAAATGGAGAAGAGTAGGATTGGTGAAGGATAGAGGTGAGTAGGGGCAAGAATGGAGAAGAGTAGGATCAGTGAAGGATAGAGGTGAGTAGGGGTAAAATGAAGAAGAGTACAATCAGTGAAGATTAAAGGTGAGTACGTTAAAAATGCAGGAAAGTAGAATTAGTGAAGGATAGAGGGGAGTAGGGATAAAAATGGAGAAGAGTAGGATTAGTGAGGGATAGAGATGAGTAGGGGTAAAAAAAGAGAAGAGTAGGATTAGAGGTGAGTAGGGGGTAAGAATGGAGAAGAGTAGGAGTAGTGAAGAATAGAGGTCAGTAGAGGCAAGAATGGAAAAGAGTAGGATTAGTGAAAGATAGAGGTGAGTAGGGGTAACAATGAAGAAGAGTAGGATTAGTGAAAGATAGAGGTGAGTAGGGGCAAGAATGGAGAAGAGCAGGATTAGTGAAGGATAGAGGTGAGTAGGAATAAGAATGGAGAAGAGTAGGATCAGTAAAGGATAGAGGTGAGTAGGAGCAAGAATGGAGAAGAGCAGGATTAGTTAAGGATAGAGGTGAGTAGGGTAAAAATGGAGAAGAGTAGGATTAGTGAAGGATAGAGGTGAGTAGGAGTAAGAATGGACAAGAGTAGGATTAGTGAAGGATAGAGGTGAGTAGGGGTAACAATGGAGAAGAGTATGATTAATGAAAGATAGAGGTGAGTAGGAGTAAGAATGGAGAAGAGTAGGATCAGTAAAGGATAGAGGTGAGTAGGAGTAACATTGGAGAAGAGCAGGATTAGTGAAGGATAGAGGTGAGTAGGGGTAACAATGGAGAAGAGCAGGATTAGTGAAAGATAGAGGTGAGTAGGGGCAAGAATGGAGAAGAGTAGGATTCGTGAAAGATAGAGGTGAGTAGGAGTAAGAATGGAGAAGAGTAGGATCAGTGAAGGAAAGAGGTGAGTAGGATCAAGAATGGAGATGAGTAGGATCAGTGAAGGATAGAGGTGAGTAGGGGCAGGAATGGAGAAGAGTAGCATTAGTGAAAGATAGAGGTGAGTAGGATGTAAGAATGGAGAAGAGTAGGATCAGTGATAGATAGAGGTGAGTAGGAGTAAGAATGGAGAAGAGTAGGATCAGTGAAGGATAGAGGTGAGTAGGATCAAGAATGGAGATGAGTAGAATTAGTAAAGGATAGACGTGAGTAGGGGCAAGATTGGAGAAAAGTAGGATTAGTGAAGGATAGAGGTGAGTAGGAGGAAGAATGGAGAAGAGTAGGATTAGTGAAAGATAGAGGTGAGTAGGAGTAAGAATGGAGACGAGTAGGATCAGTGAAGGATAGAGGTGAGTAGGAGTAAGAATGGAGAAGAGTAGGATCAGTGAAGGATAGAGGTGAGTAGGATCAAGAATGGAGATGAGTAGGATCAGTGAAGGATAGACGTGAGTAGGGGCAAGATTGGAGAAAAGTAGGAGTAGTGAAGGATAGAGGTGAGTAGGGGCAAGAATGGAAAAGAGTAGGATTAGTGAAGGATAGAGGTCAGCAGGGGCAAGAATGGAGAAGAGTAGAATCAGTGAAGGATAGAGGTGAGTAGGTTAAAAATGGAGAAGAGTAGAATTAGTGAAGGATAGAGGTGAGTAGGGGTTAAAATGAAGAAGAGTAGGATTACTGAAGGATAGAGGTGAGTAGGGGCAAGACTGAAGAAGAGTAGGATCAGTGAAGGATAGAGGAGAGTAGGTTAAAAATGGAGAAGAGTATAATTAGTGAAGGATAGAGGTGAGTAGGGGCAAGAATGGAGAAGAGTAGGATTAGTGAAGGATGGAGGTGAGTAGGGTAAAAATAGAGAAGAGTAGGATTAGTGAAGGATAGAGTTGAATAGGGGCAAGAATGGAGAAGAGTAGGATCAGTGAAGGATAGAGGTGAGTAAGGGTAAGAATGGAGAAGAGTAGGATTAGTGTTGGATAGAGGTGAGTAGGGGCAAGAATGGAGAAGAGTGGGATCAGTGAAGGATAGATGTGAGTAGGGGCAAGATTGGAGAAAAGTAGGATTAGTGAAGGATAGAGGTGAGTAGGGACAAGAATTGAGAAAATAGGATTACTGAAGGATATAGGAGAATAGAGCAGGAATGGAGAATAGTAGGATTAATCAAGGATAGAGGTGATTAGGGGCAAATATGGAGAACAGTAGGATTAGTGAAGGATAGAGGGGAGTAGGGGCAAAAATGGAGAAAAGAAGGATTACTGAAGGATAGAGGACAGTAGAGCAAGAATGAAGAAGAGTAGGATCAGTAAAGGATAGACGTGATTAGGGGCAAGATTGGAGAAAAGTAGGATTAGTGAAGGATAGAGGTGAGTAGGAGCAAGAATGGAGAAGAGTAGGATTAGTGAAAGATAGAGGTGAGTAGGAGTAAGAATGGAGAAGAGTAGGATCAGTGAAGGATAGAGGTAAGTGTAGGAATGCAGAAGGGTAGGATTATCGAAGGATAGAGATGAGTAGGGGCAAGAATGGAGAAAAGTAGGATCTGTGAAGGATTGAGTTGAGTGGGTTAAAAATGGAGAAGAGTAGAATTAATGAAGGATAGAGGTGACTAGGGGCAAGAATGGAGAAAGTTAGGATTAATGAAGGATTGAGGTGAGTAGGGTAAAAATGGAGAAGAGTAGGAATAGTGAAGGATAGAGGTGAATAGGGGCAAGAATGGAGAAGTGTAGGATCAGTGAAGGATAGAGGTGAGTAGGTGTAAGAATGCAGAAGGGTAGGATTAGTGAAGGATAGAGGTAAGTAGGGGTAAAAATGGAGAAGAGTAGGATCAGTGAAGGATAGAGGTGAGTAGGGGCAAGAATGGAGAAAAGTAGGATCAGTGAAGGATAGAGGTGAGTAGAGACAAGAATGGAGAAGAGTAGGATTATTGAAGTATAGAGGCGAGTAGGGGCAAGAATGGAGAAGAGTAGGATTAGTGAAGGATAGAGGTGAGTAGGGGTAAGAATGGAGAAGAGTAGTATTAGTGTAGGATAGAGGTGAGTAGGGGCAAGTATGGAGAAGATTAGGATTAGTGGAGGATAGGGGAGAGTAGATCAAGAATGGAGATGAGTAGGATTAATCAAGGATGGGGTGATTAGGGGCAAGATTGGAGAAAAGTAGGATTAGTGAAGGATAGAGGTGAGTAGGGGAAAGGATTGAGAAAAGTAGGATTAGTGATGGATATAGGAGAGTAGAGCAAGAATGGAGAAGAGTAGGATTAATCAAGGATAGAGGTGATTAGGGGCAAGAATGTAGAAGAGTAGGATTAGTGAAGGATAGAAGTGAGTAGGGGCAAGAATGGAGAAGATTAGGATTAGTGGAGGATAGAGGAGAGTAGAGCAAGAATGGAGATGAGTAGGATTAATCAAGGATGGGGGTGATTAGGGGCAAGATTGGAGAAAAGTGGGAATAGTGAAGGATAGAGGTGAGTAGGGGAAAGAATTGAGAAAAGTAGGATTAGTGATGGATATAGGAGAGTAGAGCTAGAATGGAGAAGAGTAGGATTAATCAAGGATAGAGGTGATTAGGGGCAAGAATGTAGAAGAGTAAGATTAGTGAAGGATAGAAGTGAGAATGGGCAAGAATGGAGAAAAGTAGGATTAGTGAAGGGTTGAGGACAGTAGAGCAAGAATGGAGAAGCGTAGGATTAATGGAGGATAGAGGAGTGTAGAGCAAGAATGGAGATGAGTAGGATTAGTGAAGATAAGAGGAGAGTAAGGGTAAATATTGAGAAGACTAGCATTAGTGAAGAATAGAAGTGAGTAGGGTTAAAAATGGAGGAGAGTAGGAATAGTGAGGAATAGATGTGAGTAGGGACATGAATGGGGAAGATTAGGATAATTGAAGGTTAGAGGTGAGTTGTGGCAAGAATGGAGAAAAGTGGGATTAGTGAAGGATAGAGGCGAGTAGAGGTAAGTATGCAGAGAAGTGGGATTAGTGGAGGATAGAGGAGAGTAGAGCAAGTATGAAGTAGAGTAGGATTAGAGAAGGATAGAGGTGAGTAGGGGAAAAATGGAGAATAGTAGGTTTAGTGAAGGATAGATGTAAGTGTAAAAATTGGAGAAGAGTAGGATTAGTGAAGGATAGAGTTGAATATGATAAAAATGGAGAAAAGTGGGATTGGTGAAGGATAGAGGTGAGTAGGGGCAAGAATGGAGAAGAGTAAGATCAGTGAAGGATGGAGTGGAGTAGGTTAAATATGGAGAAGAGTAGGATTAATGAAGGATAAAGGTGAGTAGGGGATCAAGAATGGAGAAGAGTAGGATTAGTGAAGGATAGAGGTGATTAGGGTAAAAATGGAGAAGAGTAGGATCAGTGGAGGATAGAGGTGAGTAGGGGCAAGAATGGAGAAAAAGTAGGATTAGTGAAGAATAGAGGTGTGTATGGGCAAGAATGGATAAAAGTAGGATTAGTGGAGGATAGAGGAGAGTAGAGCAAGAATGGAGAAGAGTAGGATTAGTGGAGGACAGAGGTGAGTAGGGTTAAAAATGGAGAAGAGTAGGATTAGTGAATGATAGAGTAGACTAGAGGCAAGAATGCAGAAGAGTAGGAACAGTGAAGGATAGAGGTGTGTAGGGGCAAGAATAGAGAAAATTATGATTAGTGAAAGATAGAGGACAGTTGAGCAAGGCTGGAGAAGAGTAGGATTAGTGGAGGATAGAGGAGAGTAGAGCAAGAATGGAGAAGAGTAGGATTAGTGGAGGATAGAGGAGAGTAGATCAAGAATGGAGAATAGTAGGATTAGTGAAGGATAGAGGAGAGTATGGGCAAGAATGCGAAGAATAGGATGAGTGAAGGATAGAGCAAGCCTGAGGATGAGCAGGTCTGAGCCTAAAAATACTAGAGAAGGCTAAATGGATATAGGAAATTACTTCAAAGTAATGCTTTTTATAAGCTACAATTTGTGAAGAGAGTGTAATTTTTAAATGCAGCTCGGTTTTAAGGTAAATTTACCTACTTAAAGCACACTAAGGTACCATTATTTTGATAGTTCAATTTGTGAGACAGTATTGTATATATTTACTTCCGATGCTGACGGATTTCTGCGTAAGTGGGGCGGGAATTCATGTTGGATGTACAGTTTTTTTTTTCCATAACAAACTCTCAAATTTTATATTACACCCTTGGCAGAAAAAATTCTCCCTTGCTTAGGCGCAAAAACATTCAGGTGAACTGCAGGATATCTGAAGAGTCGAGTCTACCAGTCAGGTCCGGCCAATTTGCAGCAATTTGTCATTTGTAGATAAAATGACAGCGGATGTTTCAACGTGTCATGGATAATCTAGGATAACGCTTGGAGAGGGGTTAGTGCCGTAATAGTAGACATTTTGATTATGAGATCTTTCATAATAAATTGCAAGTCTGCATTTCCACTTCATTTAAATATGAATGTTACAGTAACTGCATTAAAAATGTTCAAAAATGCATGACTGCATTGAAATTATTTCGTGGACTTTTGTTAGAGGAGATAATACCAGTACAAAATGAGGATTTAGCTACGTATTTTGTAAATTCACTTTATACCAAATTTATGCTCTAGGCAATGTGTTCTCATATTCCAGTGGTTTAGAGAAATAGATTATTCCTATTAAAATGTCTTTAATGCAAAGAAAATATCGACGCCTGTATAAATTTGTCCTGGCTACCTGTGAATGAGATTTGCGTTAACGATAAAATCAGGTATTCTCTTTCGCTGTAACAGATCACAATATCATTCCCATGATCTGGGAAATAACTTTTGGGATACTGCCTTAGAGATTATGCTGCAACTTTATTGATAGGAGACGAATTTATTCACGAAAATATCCAATAAATTATTCTGTTCTTCCTTAATGTGTCAAAACTACCCATTCCTTCTTTCCCTTCAATTTTCTCTAGCCCATAAAACTGCTTTCCGTTTCGGTAGCTGAAAAACTAAAACACAGGAAACATTTTGTATTATTCTTAAATAAATAGTAAACCAGCTTATTCTAGTCATAATAACTGCGTGGTAGGATAGACGTCGAAATCTTATTAATGGGTACATCTATAGAGGAAAATTATTGTAATAAACGAGAACAGGGTCTAATGACGCTGGTATGTACTATATTACTGGAAATCTATTTATTCGGTATATTATTCTCGACGTTTTCATTTGAAAACGTAGTTTAGGTTGCTATAGAACTTTGATTTCTACAATGAACTTAATCATTTTCACGATGCAGTAACATCTGCAGGCATGTAATTGTAATATTGTTTATTAACTAAGTTATTTTATGTTACAGAAAAGAATTCTAAGCTAGCTATATCTGGGAAACATGGAAACAGCGAAAGGTAAGGCAACAGGTCTTATTACTTCGCGTGCAGTGCAATTTAAGCGAGAACTTGTTGACTATTTTCCAATTCATGTTTAGTTGCAGTAACATTCATTGTAATTGTATTCCAAAATTGTTCTTAAATCACAGATATTACTTAAAATTGATTGCAGTGAAGTAAAAAAAAAATCACACAGTCTCAAGTAACTCATTATTTCGATTTCAAACTTTCATCTGCAATTGAGGACCGTTTTTGCAAAACTTGCTAACTGAAAAATTTGCAAAATTGAGATTTTGGTGGATTCGTTAACATAAAGCAGGCCTCTGCACTATGTTAAAGTTATCTTAGTAAAATTGAATTATTTCTCTTCATTATAGTGTGTCAAAGTGTGATGGTTGCACCTATAACCTATTTGTCTTCATTCAGTTTTTTGTCTCTCCTGTAAAATTTAGTTTTTTCATTTAGCAAGTTTTGAAAAAACGGTCCTCAATTCATCAAAGTACTATTTCCTCCCTCCCCATGATTAATTGCTACCCGTGATTCATGTTTTAGGTTATATTTTCAACGTAGCATCTGAAACTGAAGCTTTCTTTATTTACGAAATAAACGAGTTTGCAACAGTCGCCACATCTAACAATATCATAGCGCTTCAGCCTTTCATATTCGAATAGAATTTTACTACTTGACTTGAACTTACTTTCTCCAATTTTATGAACTAATTCATTGTGCGTTCCTCTAGTTAAAATTACACTAATTTTGTTGTTCGCAAGAAATTGTCCAAAACATTGACACATTAATGATTCTCTAATCAAATTTAATTCAACTTGAAACATATTGACTGATATTTGTGGCTGTATGTCTTCACTAACTGCAAATGAATTTTCAATTTCTTTACAACCATAAAGTTAAAAATAAACAGCAAAGTCACACCACTGAAACTTTTGGTAAGTACTTAATTCTGTTCGAATTCGTCTATATTTTCAAAAAAATAATTATTCATTGAGATAGGAGAAGAAATAAAGTTTCATTCCATAATATTGCAACGTAGTTTACAGTAGACTAATCTTTTAGTTTGAGAGAAAAATAATAGAGAAGCATGCCGTATGTTTAGGCAAGTCCTTAATGGAATAATTTTCAATTGAAACGTTTCATCATCATCATCATCATCATCATCATCATCATCATCATCATCATCATCGTCGTCGTCGTGTAGACCATTGGCCTGTTCCTCCAAAGTCATAGCCCCATCTTCTTCTAAGTCTTCCTGGGTTTCTTCTTCCCTTTCACTATGTGTTAGAAGTGTTCCCCTCCTCCTGGAGACAAATTTTTACTATGTTGTCAGATACATGCCTCAACTTGCCTACGTTGATACTATTTTTTTCGACTGTAACGTTTGTCCGAAGATCCTAATAGTTCCTGATCTATTTCTATGGACTCTTTACTTGAGCTAGCCCCACACAAAATAATCCGATGACATCAAGTCTGGTGACCTTGGAGACCACAAAACTTTAGAGATAACTTGGTCCTCGAAGAAGCTGCTGATGTGAATCATGGATTCATTAGTGGTGTGGCATGTAGTGTCATCCTGTAAATTCAATGTCGTCTGACTGTTCCATGAAGTCCGAGAAAATTTTCTTATACAGACCAGTATTTACAATTTCTTCAAAGAAGACTGGTCCAATGATCCTGTGACCGGATATTGCACACCACACTCCAACTTTTCTGGATGAATTGTCTTATGGTACTCATGAGGATTTTCTGACGCCCATATCTTTGTGTTTTAAGAATTTATATATCCTGAGAGATGAATAGTTATGTGACAACAATGAACATTATAACGTTGCATCGAATGCAATGTGTCATGTGTCGGTATCCACTGAAACTCCTGATTTCGTGCATTATTTCAATGTACTTACAACAATTTAAAACTTACTTATGGACGCAGAGGTACAGTTAATTAAAAAGTGGGATATCCCATGAAACACTCTGTAGTCTGCCGGAATTCAAGCACCCATACATAATTTCCGCTGTCAGTATAGAACCAATGCTCACATCCATATAAATGCATCGATACAACCATTTAATTTCCTTGCGTTGTCTTTTTATTTAACATTCCGCTTAGATAGTCATCCACGGTAGTGACATATCTTTTTTGCGTGATGATGCGGATTCCCAACCGATATTTGTGCAAAAACGGTTTAAGTAGGTTACATATTACTGTACATCACTGTAACCATTCCCAGATTGGATTGTGGTTTTAATTGTTAATTATTACATTTTTTATCTTATCTGCTTGTTCCAATGAAAGGGCAATAGGCCTACTCCTTACTTCGCTGTACAGTTGAAATGGTCAGTTAAAGTGAAAGTCATCTTTTGTAGTCTTGGTCAGTAGAGCGTCTTGATAAAATAACAATAAATTAGCATTTCAATTCTTATTTATTTACTCGTAATATTGGTGCTGATATTACAAATTTTGCTTTCCACTCTTTGAATAGACCGTCCACGTATGAATTAAATAATACCGGTCATAATCTTCGTTTCGAACACCAGTGTTTACTGTTAAAAGATTTTCACCAATGTTATTTCTCATGTGAATACATATTTCTGTTTCTGCATAAGGAATTTTAATTGCTTGTATAGGACAGAGCTGAAGGCCTTTTCGTTGAAAATATTTGATAACTGTTTGTTAAGTTTATGAAAAGCTTTTTAAAGTATATAAATAGTAAACGAGTATCTTTATTAAATTCTTGCCTCTTTTGAATGAGCTGTTTTTATTTTAAAACACAATTACTAAAGATTCTTCCTTTTCTGAACCCATTCTGTTCCTCTGAGATTAGGAATTCAAATATGCACTGCAATCTTTAGTTAAAATTCTGGCATATACCTTGTAAGCTGAATTTATTCTTCTTCTTCACTAATATCAACCTGTTACATTTCAAATGGTTGGACACACAAGCGTTTCTTCGAACATTCCGTATTTTCTCTTCCATCCTATTCATTTAGGGATTTGATCTTCATCCTCATGTTCCACATGCTACAACCAGAAGTTCCTGTATTCATAAACTGTATCATTTAGTCTATCAATATTTTAATTCTTTGCTAACGTCAGTGATCTTTCTTGTAACAATGTGTAACCCTCTGTTTATCTTAGAATCTCATCTCTGCTGCTTGCAACCTTGATGTATGTATCTGCCCGTGTCGTCCAAGCAGGCTCGTTGGTATTCCATTCCTTTGTAATATTCATTGCCGTATCTCTTCCTACTTCCTTCATCAATATTCTTCTTACTGTACCAATCAATATGTCATTTTATAGTAAATATACACTTTTCCATTACATTATACCTCACATCCAAGGAAACAGAAACGATGGACTTGCCGAATAAATTAATTTCATTTACTATATTACTATTGCTTCAACTTCTAGTAGCCTTCTGGGCTGTCAGAGCGGGCTCCTTACTATGAGAGGTCAAATAGACACGAGAGGCGTTGTCATGCCACTCAATTTGTTAGCGACTTCATGTGTTATTCACTTCTTCTTCTTCTTCTTCTTCTTCTCCCTTCAAGGATTAGGTGATATCACCTGTTCCGGTCTCTATTGTCCAGCCATCTCTTGCGAGGTCTACCCAGATCCCTTTTCCCGATCGGGAAGTGTTATTCACTTCTGTGTAAAAATTATCATTGTGCGTTTGGTTTAGAATTTATTAGTGGGTTGACGTGTTACTGAGTTCTGTGTTAAAATTGTTATCATTGTGCGTTTGGTTTACAGTTTACTAGTGGGTTGACGTGTGACTCAGTTCTGTGTTAAAATTGTTATCATTGTGCGTTTGGTTTACAGTTTACTAGTGGGTTGACGTGTGACTCAGTTCTGTGTTAAAATTGTTATCATTGTGCGTTTGGTTTACAGTTTATTAGTGGGTTGACGTGTGACTCAGTTCTGTGTTAAAATTGTTATCATTGTGCGTTTGGTTTACAGTTTACTAGTGGGTTGACGTGTGACTCAGTTCTGTGTTAAAATTGTTATCATTGTGCGTTTGGTTTACAGTTTACTAGTGGGTTGACGTGTGACTCAGTTCTGTGTTAAAATTGTTATCATTGTGCGTTTGGTTTACAGTTTATTAGTGGGTTGACGTGTGACTCAGTTCTGTGTTAAAATTGTTATCATTGTGCGTTTGGTTTACAGTTTACTAGTGGGTTGACGTGTGACTCAGTTCTGTGTTAAAATTGTTATCATTGTGCGTTTGGTTTACAGTTTACTAGTGGGTTGACGTGTGACTCAGTTCTGTGTTAAAATTGTTATCATTGTGCGTTTGGTTTACAGTTTATTAGTGGGTTGACGTGTGACTCAGTTCTGTGTTAAAATTGTTATCATTGTGCGTTTGGTTTAAAGAGTTTACGTGTTACTCACTTGTGTGTTAAAATTCTTATCATTGTGCGTTTGGTTTACAGTTTATTAGTGGGTTGACGTGTGACTCAGTTCTGTGTTAAAATTGTTATCATTGTGCGTTTGGTTTAAAGAGTTTACGTGTTACTCACTTGTGTGTTAAAATTCTTATCATTGTGCGTTTGGTTTACAGTTTATTAGTGGGTTGACGTGTTACTCAGTTCTGTGTTAAAATTGTTATCACTGTACGTTTGGTTTAAAGAGTTTACGTGTTACTCACTTGTGTGTTAAAATTCTTATCATTGTGCGTTTGGTTTACAGTTTATTAGTGGGTTGACGTGTTACTCAGTTCTGTGTTAAAATTGTTATCACTGTACGTTTGGTTTAAAGAGTTTACGTGTTACTCACTTGTGTGTTAAAATTCTTATCATTGTGCGTTTGGTTTACAGTTTATTAGTGGGTTGACGTGTTACTCAGTTCTGTGTTAAAATTGTTATCATTGTGCGTTTGGTTTAAAGAGTTTATGTGTTACTCACTTGTGTGTTAAAATTCTTATCATTGTGCGTTTGATTCAGAGTTTATTAGTAGGTTGACGTGTTACTCAGTTGTGTGTTAAATTGTTATCATAGTGTCTAAACTTACTATATTCTTCATTATTAGATAGTCATGCCACGACAATACAATAGTACAGTCTAGAACAGGGCTTGCCAAACTACGGCCCGCGGGCCGGATCAGGTCCGCGAGCTGCTTTTGTTCGGCCCATTTGCTAACTTGAAAAAAATTAAAAGTCAATAAAAGAAGGAAAAGAAGATTAATTTATTCACGAATTTCGATCGATGAAATCAAATCAGAGATCCAGATTCTTAAACAAATTGCTCATATACTGTGGTAACAATGATGTTGCTGCAATACAGGATACTGGTTGCAAGCGTTCAGCCGCCAGACGACCGTGGGTTGTCCAGCCCAAGCGCGAAGTGTGGCAACAGAACAACCAGAGATTGCACCACAGTATGCTGACAACAGCAACTTTTTTTTCTGTACAATCTCACACATCGTGACACATAACAGAGCAGTGGAAATGTGAAGTGGTAAATAATATCCAGTGAAGAATAGTATTAGCACTCTGACTTCATCTACAAGCACTTACTGGTAGTTCTTACAACCTAACGTAACTTTAATTATTGCAGGGAAAGAAAAAAAAAAAAGAGAAAATTGACAGTGAATGATATACGTTTAAACAACAATGCAGCTGGAACTATTTTATGATTCAAACTGGAAATAAAGTAATTATGCCTGATTTGTAACGAATCAGTTGCTGTCTTTAAAGAATATAATATTCGCAGGTATTATGAAATCAAATATTTTTCAAATTTTTCAAAATATACGTAGAAGTTACTGTATGGTAAATTTGAAGCGTGGACTATCATTTTAAGAGAATAAGTTATTTTCAAGAAACAGAGATCAGACAATGAAGCAGCAACAGTGGCTAGTTTCGCATGAACTGGCGATGGGGAATTTATTAAATCGTGCATGATAATAGCGGCAAAGGAAATTTTTGTCCTGAGAAAGTAGATTTATTTAATAATATTAGTCTTTCAGTACATACAGTTGCTCGTAGAGTGGAAAATATTGCCAAAAAAAAATAACTTGCCAGTTGAATGAGAAAAAGAAAACAGTTTGTAAGTGTAGGTTTTAGGTCAAGAAAACACAAAGTTCGAATACTAATGTTGTTTATGACCTTTGCTTATTAGACGTAATTTAAACTTATGTAACTTGGCCTCCGATTCTTTCTCGGATGGTTAATGTGGCCCTCGCTATGAAAAGTTTGGCAAGTCCCAACCGTTTTTCCACTTGCGAATCCCTTCCACAACGATCTGAATTGGGTGAAACACCGACTTTTAAATATACATACAGTAAACATGCATAAAATTTATTTCCAAGCAAAAGGTTTAATAACCTTAAATTAACTTAACCCTTAACCAATTAATGACAAAGATTTATAGCTTTTCTGTAACTGAAAATCAGTGAAAATTTCAAGAAGCTGCTCTTTTTCATCTACGCTTAATGTGGATTCTAAAATTGTTGACTCTTCGAAGGGATTGCGAATCCAATTGTTATTACTGGACATAGCAGGGAAATATTCTCTGAAGGTTTTTCCAAGTCCCTTCAAATGTTCTTCAACCATGTTCTTGACATTTTCGTCCAAAGGAAGATGATTTTCCACCAGGTAGTCGTGAAGAGTATCAAAGCACATGGTTTCCCAAAAATTAAGTTTTTTAATGAATGATTCGATACGATCTTGCACAATATAAACGTTTATATTTGACCCCTGGAGAGATAAGTTTAAACTGTTAATTTTTGAGAAAATGTCTGCCAAATAAGATAAAGTCTGAAGCCAGATTTCATCTTCCATGTACTTTGCTTGGTGAAAGGCATGGCTGGTGAGAAAAACGTAAACTTCGTCTTTAAGCTCATACAGCCTGGAAATAATTCTACCTCGAGGTAGCCACCTAACTTCAGTGTGAGATAATAAGCACTAATAAATGCTTCCCATTTCCTCACAAAGCACTGCAAAGATGTGGAATTTGTAAGGCGAGCCTTAATAAAATTAATTATTTTCACTGCATCGTCCAGCACACATTTCAATCCATCGGGCATGCGTTTAGAAACAAGAGCCTGTCTATGAATGCAACATTGTGTCCAAGAAGTGTTCAGCGCTACCGATTTCACTTTGCCAGCAAACCCAGCATAACACCCTGTCATAGATTTCGCACCATCTGAACAAATGCCTATACAGCGAGTCCAGTCTATTGAATTTTCGCGAAAGTATTCGTCGGTTAACTTAAATATATCTCCTCCCGTATTCTCTCTTTTAAGGTTTGCAGAATAGTAACTCCTCTTCTACAGACTCCCCAGTCCCCATTACCATAACGGACGAAAAGTAACAAAATGGCTAAATTGGCAACATCAGTCTACTCATCAAGTTAAATCGGAAAAGAAGGACTGGCACGAACTCTTTCCAAAATTTCATTTTCGACATAATTTGCCATGTCTTTAATCCGGCGGTTGATCGTATTGTCGGATAATGGTACCATATTGACTTTTTTTTGTGAAAGATTCTCCGAGAATGCACTGTGCTACATCATTTATACATGGCCGCACTAAATCTTCAGCTATTGAATGAGGTTTTGCAGTTTTAGCAATTCTGTAGCTAACGCGATAAGACGCTTCAAGAGCATTCTAATTGTCACTGTTTGCAACGGATACAAAAGTAGTTAAATCATTTTTCCATTCGTTAGTTTTCATGTAAAAAAATCAGCAGATTTGTTTACGTGGGTGGGGTGTTTAGTTTCTAAATGGCGTTTAAGTAGAGGAGGTTTCAGATTACTGTTGGCAAGAATGTCGCCACAAACAACACACTGTGGTCTTGGACAGTCCTTGTCACCTATATATGAAAATCCAGACCTAATTTAATTATCATCGTACTTTCTTTTCTTTACACACGGTTCACTTTTGTCGGATTGACACACATCACTAGAAGCTGAAT
The DNA here is from genome assembly GCF_040183065.1 of Periplaneta americana. Taxonomy (NCBI): domain Eukaryota; kingdom Metazoa; phylum Arthropoda; class Insecta; order Blattodea; family Blattidae; genus Periplaneta; species Periplaneta americana. Next base: position 152,464,474 of record NC_091124.1, on the reverse strand, counting down.
GACTTGTTGACACTACACAAACTTGCGAATTTGTTAAACCCTGTTTCCCTTTCAAACTTCACTTTTCAACGAATTATCCATTTTATTGTGAACGGAAACTATTCTGATACACAACTGACAACTTACTGCATTTGCCACAAGGAAAGAAGAAGTAGGCTATTGTTGAAAATACAAAATTAAATATAAGTTTGTTGAAATTCCACATTAACATCTGAAATGAAAGGCCTGACCGCCATGTAACCGTTCCTTAGTCGGGTCGCGGTACTGTTGTTAGTGTTGTTACAACACAAAGAAGCTGGCAGACTAAATTTCCATTGTAGCGAAATCAAATGCATTCCTAACATTGTTACATAACTGTAAATCAGGCGTTCGCGGTAATTATTAATTTATTGTGGAAATAATGTGATAAATTCTCGTTGTTACACATAATATGTAACAAGGGGCATTTATAGGGTTAATTTAATTTTAAAATAATAATAATAATAATAACAACAATAATAATAATAATAATAATAATAATAATAATATCAGACGGGAGAAGGTGAGAGCGCGTATCCGGTGCTCTTAAACCGGACATTCTGACTAAGGAAGCATACCCCTACAGAAAACAGGAAGTTTAGAGGCGTCAAGGTGGCAACCCCACCACTAAACTTACCCAACAAAGAGCTGGTTACCCATTTTAGGAAATTTAAACAAACTCGAAAACTCCAGGATGATGCAAGCCGGACGGATAGCAAGATGACAACGGAAAGGAACAAGAGGAATACACTTACTGAATTAAACATTGCTGTATGGATTGTGAGAGGGCTATGCAACAAATAAACAACATTAGAAGAATAATTAAAATTAGCAGAAATAAACATAGCAATAATTCCGGAAACAAAGAAAAAATTGAAAGGAGTAATTGGTCTCAAGAACTACATTTTATTTTATAGTGGTGTAAATAGAAAGAAGAGAGCTGCAGCTGGAATAGAAATTTTGGTTAAAAATAACACAAAAATAATATAGATTCATATAAATGCGTAAATCAAAGGATTTTGGCATTGAGATACAAAATAACAAGAGGCCTTATGACGATAGTTGGTGTTTATGTTCCTGATGGAAGTAAGAATGAAGAATTAGAACAGTTTTATTGTGAATTACAAACTGAAATAGATAAAATTTGCGAAAATGACTTCCTTACAATAGCAGGAGATTTCAACGCAAGAGTAGATAATACACCAAAACAAGGAATTTTGGGCAACAACGGCGAATCTGTAATCAACAATAGCGGATATCGCCTCATAGATTTTTGAGCAACAAATGAATTGAAAATAACAAACACTTTCTTCCGTCACGAAAATATGCACAAATACACGTGGAGTGCACGGGGCAGCAAATCGATTATTTATTATATTATGTATTATATTAGTGAACAAAAAAACATCACGACTTGTAAAGGACACCCGAGTATATAGAGGCTATGACGTAAGCACTGATCACCATATGCTCATTACTAGACTCTGTATCCCCCAAAAATGGTATAGAAATAAGAATAAAATTAACTGAACTGCAGAAGAAGAAGATGCTTACAAAATTAATCTTCTAGAGAATCATATTATTCGACAGCTGTATTAAAGCAGAATTAACACATATATTATTTCAAGCACCCATGAGTTTAAATGTAAATGAAGAATGGCAACAGATTAAAGAAGCAAAAAAAAAAAAAAAAAAAAAAAAACAAGCAGCAACAAAAGCATTACTTAGGAGGAAAAAAGAATTGCAATAGGGAAGGACTTCCCACATGGAATGAGGAGCTCTCAGATATCATAAAATCCAAGAAAGAAGCATACCTACGCTATATTAACTCTAAATCAACAGAGGATTTTATAAACTACAAAAAATTGTCAGCAATTGCCAAACGAGAAATCAGAAGAGTTAAACGACAATCTTGGGGGAAAAAAAATATTAACAACAATATTGAATACGATGTCCATGGACGACAGGCAAAAGCTTATAAGATACTAAAAGAATTCAATAAAAATGAAAAAGACAATTTACAAATTAACCCCATAGCAGAAAAAATGGTTAGATTATTATCAACAATTATGGACCAATGCTGAAGATGAGGCAGATATAGAATTAATTCAGAACAATGTTGACGTGGACCCTGTAACTATGAATGAACTAACCACAGTATTAATGAAGAGTAAACACCGGAAATCATCAGGCCCCGATGAAATAAACACCGAACTTTCCAATACTCAGATTCCTAGATCTGATCAATATTTATTGGAGATACGGAACTGTTCCTGATGAGTGGAATAAATCAATTACCGTCCCCATTTTTAAAAAAGACAGCCGCGAAGACGAACAATTATAGAGGAATAAGTCTCTTAAACGTAAGATTTATGCAAAGTTGTTAAACCAACGTTTAAATGCAATTACAGAAGCAATCCTCCTTGAAGAGCAGAATGGGTTTAGACGCAACAGATCGTGCATAGACTGTGTTTTCTCAGTTTCACAACTAATAGAAAACCATCGCGAATTCAGTGTACCCACATTTATAACATTTATACCCTAGACTATGAAAAGGCATTCGACAAAGTGAAGAGGAGAAAGCCCTGGACAGTACTACAATTGAAAGATATACCACAAAATTTAATAAGAGTAATACAAAGCCTGTATATAAATACAGAAATTAGTGTGAGAATAAAAACTAAAACGTCCAAAAATTCAAGGAAAACAACACAAGGAGTGAAACAAGGCTATCCACTATCCCCACTAATATTTATGTAGATGAGTTGACCAGGGAATGGAAAGAACAATTGAACACACATTATTTGCTAAATGATACAACCTTACACACATTACTGTTTGCAGATGACCAAATCGTAGTTGCCGACTTGATAGATAATATGCAAAGAGCAATATACAAATTAGAAAGACTTTCGAAAACATAATTTGAAAATTTTAACAAAAGAACCAAGGGTTTAGCATTCTCTGGGTCAAATTCCATCACATCAAAAATAGTTGTAGATAATCATATTATATTAGAACAAGTTAACTCTTTTCATTATTTAGGTTGCAGCCTCTCTCATATTTCCCCTAAGGATTTTGACAATAAAATGGCTAAATATCAGCAACTCATAAGCACTACTAAAAGAACACTGTTGAAGAAGGTTAGAACTGAGACTGTTTTAAAATTTTACACATTCACAACATATTAAAAATACAAAACAACTACAATTCTAGATACATACAGAAGAAGTTGGTACAGCCATGTGATCAGAATTCCTCCAGAAAGAATACCACAAAATATCCTAAACTACACACCAATAGGAAGGAGAAACATTGGCAGGCCGAAGAAGCGTTGGAGGAACCAGCTGAATCCAGGAGACGGAACAGGCCCAACGGCCTAATCCGAAGAGCAATTGATGATGATGATGATGATTATTATTATTATTACTATTATTATTATTATTATTATTATTATTATTATTATTATTATGACAAAGCAGCAGAAATGAAGAAAACAATAATAGACTTAATCTCGAAACCCGCCATTACGGAAAAGTTTTGGCGAACCCCTTGAAATATTTTGCGAACCCCGCGAACCACAGGTTGGGAAACAATGATATAGGATATTGTAGAGGCTGGCTCTCGTGGCAAGTCTTTTAACAGTTCCTGCAATGCCGTCTCATGGACCTTTACTTTGCGACGTTGCAAAGTGTCATTCAGCGCTAATTCCATAATCGTCTTCATGTAAGCAGTTATTTTTAAAATTCTTTTTGTTTTTGTAATGTGAACTTGAGCCATCGGAAAAGGAGATGATTTTTTTGATATTGTTGAATTCTTCGAATTGGAAAAAAAGTGAAAGGAATTAGTGTCATGTTTCATGCCTTCTGAGATGACAACAATACTTTTGTGACGAATTTCTGCATCTTCTTTGAAATGAGGAGCATCGTTTCAAATCGTATTAAGTCCACTGATGGACAAAATTGAGTTTAACACATTTTCGTATAGTTTCGGATGCGTTCTTTCACGTTGTGAACTCTGATTGTATCAAATCATATTCGCTAACAGTGTAAATGACTGCTTAAAACTAGCGGTTGTTTCAAATATCGTATTCAGTCCTTTATAGTGTGTTTCATATCGTATTACGTCCGATATTCATGTTATAGAATTGGTATAAATGAAATTAATTAATTACTTTCTTATGTTAGTTATACTTACAATCTGGCCCACTTTTCTCAACAATGCTACACATTCAATACGGACAGCACAGTCTTTTTCTCGTGAGCTGTGTGTAATGGAAGTTGTTTCCAGTTTGGAACAAGAAACTATTGTAGGTGACAGTTCAGGACGACGCCGGAAGAAGCGAAAGCAAGCAAACCATAAACTGAAATCTGAGGCAAGGTGCGTAAGGAACAGATTTTAATGAAGAATGCAGGGATTATGAGACCCACTACAAACATTTATCACATCTCGGCAATATTTTAATGAATGTAGAAATGCTATTAATTTCATTTAATTTAATACAATGCTAAGTCAACATTCAAATCTTCAGGTCTTCACCTCATTCTTACGCATCAGGGTATTTACCAATTCATTGCCATGGGATTGATGTCGGAGAAGGGAAATGGGCTGAAATCTACCCTCGAATTTTTAAAATGTAAAATCATTGTTTAATTTCTTTCTATGACCTATAGTAACTTTATATATATATTTCAGATTTTTAAATTGGCTATTTAAAATAGTAATTTTGCTTTGAAAAAGAAATGATTAAAAAAATTAGGCCACATTTTGAATTTATTTGTGATAGGCCTAAATTAATAAAAAGTGATATATTTAGTCTTTCAAATGCGCTAAACCGCAAATCTCAATTATATGTAGACACAGAGTTCCACGTGAGCTTATGTAACAGTGCGCGCATAATTTGCGTACGGTAATTTCAAATAGTCATAACTACACAAATATTTAATAATAATTGTGAAAATAAAACAATATGGGTCTCCTTATTTGATGTCTGGAATTCATGAAAAAAAATTAGATCATTTACAAGAAGGTCGTGTTTTATTGCTGTGCGATTTGACGTGGAATGACTCATATGGAAGAATAAAATCAAGTGATCGCCACACTTGCGTGTCAATTGTTTGTAATGATAAAACATTCCCTTTTTCCTATAAGTTATGTATGTACTTTTCTGTTACAAAACCAAATGGATCAAGATCAATTGCAGATTAGAAAGGGCAATTGAATACTGTACTGTCATCAAATGGTGAATACCTGTAATATCCTCTACATATGATAAACTTAAACCGGCTATTGCCAATAATTTTATTTCCTAATTATTCGCATTTATCATTATACTATGTATGACTCAATTATCTAAGTATATGTTCAGATACATTTGTTAAAACATTTAATGAAATTAAACCATCAGTATTACAGAAATAATTATTATCTGTGACACAAATTGAAGATTATATGTAGGATCTTACATTCCAACAAAGACAAGAAGAAATGCAAGTATAATAAAAGTATAATTTAACCCGCCAGTTACAGTCCAATATTTTTTCTTCAATTATCAAAGAAAGTAATGAAATAACAGAATGTTGAATTGTTCCAGCTTGACGGTGATCGACTTGGAAATGCCGAATGTGATTAATATAGATTCTGAGGGGAGGAATGACAAAGTGGTCATCGATGGGATCTGCTTGGGAGAAAGACTATATCACGAGGAAATGGAGCGATACTTGGGATATTGCGTAGAAAAGCATCAGAAAATATTAGAGTGAGTCATAGTACTGTAAGACGTATTATACAATCAAGGGTGTTGATGTAACATTTCAGAATAACAAACAGGGATGTTTATACAATATTTCCTGTCTAATTATGCCTATGCATAAGCAGACTGTTTAAACCTGAAAAGTCAAAGAAATTAGAACGGGACACAGTACCGAATAGTTGAGCTATCATACACGATGATATCAATTACCTGTGACTAGAAATTCGAAGTTATTTCTTTATTAATTTTTTCACAACTCTGTGGTATAAAAATAACGTATGAAAATATGTTTATTATATTGTAACTATTATTGTACTCGCTCGTTTCCTAAACACTGACACCGCCAATAAAACATAACATTATAAAATTGTTTCATAATATATCACTAAAAGGCTAACAATACTAAGTCTGAAAAAGCTCTTAAGGGTACAAAGTGCAAGAAAAGAAAACTTTAAAAAGATAAATCCGATTTAGGAGATATTTAAGTCAAAAAAAGACACAAAGAGGCAAAATTACACATCGGCTTCAGAATACAACTGTTTTTCGTGCACATACAGCCTATCACAACCTTTAAATATGTACATTCAAATAAAATAATAATTTTCCTAAATATCAGATATCTACTTTATCAGCCACTCTATTGAAACTAGTTGACCTTTCAAGAAGTAACTAGTATATGTTTGAATTACGTGTTAAGGTGGAGTGAAAAAAAAAATTGAGTTGGATTATGTAATACCCGCCAAGAATGTGACATATAGTATTAATCTGTAAAATTTCAGACATTTCAGATAATATCTTGAGGGCTTTAAATTTGAAGTACATAAAAATTTTTGAGTAAAAAAGCAGATTCCTTCAATTTTCGCAGTTGTGGACCGTTATTAATAATTAATCTGATCATGTTCATTATTGAATCTATTTGAATCCATTTCATTTTATTGTTGCGGATATAGAAAAACCAATGGGGAATGATTCACGATTGAAAAAAATTCGGATGCCGCTTTCTATTGTTTTAAAAATATGCGATCGATTTGGTGTCTCCCATTGTTGAGCTGCAGCGATTACAAAGTATAAGTTTTGTTATTGATATGAATAAATTTCGAAAGCTACTGTACGTCAAGAGAAGTTTACGAAGATATTTTAGAGTTACTACTTTAAACTGGAAGGATTGGTAGAAAAACAAAACACTGTGCGAAGGAAAAATATAAACAAATTTAATCGAAGAGTAGTAAAAGAGAACCTTATGCCGCTACAGGAAGAACCAGGATCCTAACATTTGGGACATATTACATGAGCATCGAGTTCGGGACAGAACACTGCAAAGTCTATAATTTCTTTTCTCAAGTCAGGCATAAGCTCAGCTCGGATGGTCGGCTCAGCAATTGGTTGCGATGGTAGCCTACGACAGTCGAACGACGAGTAAAAAAAAAAAAAAAAAGGCATTTAAACCCCATTTGGGTGGCTCACATACCAACTACATGATTTTAAATGAGCATCCTCTTCGTCATTTGTTTGAGATTCTTGATGGAGATATTACAGGGCCAATATAACACAATGGAAGTACAGGGAAAGAATAAGATGATAAGATAAGATAAGAATGGATATAACCCTAACATAATAGACACACTAATAAAAAAGGCAAAACAAAAGCAGAACAAACCAACACAAACACCACGTGAGAATAAATACATAACATTAACGTATCACAATACCAAAACTCACAAAATTGCAACTTCATTGTCAAAACTAAAATACAAGATAGCATACAAAACAAATAACACAACACAGAAATATCTAAATAATCACATTAAACAACCAAATAAATATAATTCAACTGGAGTTTACAAACTAAAATGCAATAGTTGCCCACATTTTTACATAAGACAGACAGGAAGATCCTTTCACACAAGATATAATGAACATATTAAAGCTATAACCAAACCCTATATCACATCAAACTATGCAGAACATATTATCAACAATAATCATGACTACAATAATATAGAAACAGATATGGAAATTTTACACATCACACCATAAAGCTCACAGTTAAACATCTTAGAACAATACGAAATATATAAACATAGAATAACATACTCACAGCATATACTTAATACACAATTACAGTTCAATACCCACACATTATTCGATGTCATGATACGTCATAACACACAAACAACCAGCCCCACCATAAGAGCAACATACCCCCACCCCTACAGCCGACAATTGCACATCGCAGAATTCAAGATCACCAGTAGTTCAGGAGACACTGATGAAGACGTAACATCACGTCGAAACGGGCCGTCTGTCCAAGGTATACACCTTTTTTTTTTTTTTTTAATTTTAACACTTTTTAATGTGTGACTAAGCAATTTTATGTTTTTAACAAACAAAGTGTTAACGTGAACTTTAATCAAATAAAGAATAAGAATCTTGTGATTCAATTTTTACTAGAAAATAAATTTACCGAATTTACGAAATATTTCTAAAATATAAGTTTAGTAGAACCCTCAAGATGTTGCCAAATCAGAAAATCAAAGCTACTACAGCATATTAAATGTCTTTGTAACACACCACTTTCCGCACTATTACAGTTTTCAAATCAAAGCCACTATATTAAATGTCTTTGTAACACACCACTTTCCGCATCAAATCAAATGAAAGTTAAATGAGCTATGTTATCGCTCCACCCTATTATGCGTGTATGAAAGCATTGAATAAAGTTGTTTTCTTAATTTAAGGATGGTGAACGACCTGGATGCAGTGCTCACTATCTATATGATGGCTCTCATGTTAAGTTCAGCTGCACTTTATGCTTTCCTTTTGATGCTGCTAGCGGTAAGTTCTATGTTGATAGCTGATGTTAAAAATGCTTATGTAGGAGAGCAGGAATATAAAAATTATACGCTTTCGTAATCAAGGGAATAGAACGAAGTGAGAAGTTTGCACACCTTTATTACAACCTGGGAACTAAGCCACACTTTACCGATGTTTACCAGCCAGCGGTTGCAAATCTTTTCAAAGTTACAGACCCCTTCTCCCTTACAGCTCATGCTTCATTTTTGAGAACACTTAAAATGTGTTTGCATAATTTGGTCTCACGACATGTTAAACTCATTTAAAATTATTTGAATCATGTAGTGAATAATTAAGCATCCTTAATAAATTGACAACTATATAAATTCAGTTTTGAATATAAACTAAAGACATATAGTATTTACAAAGTTATTTTATTACCCGACCATTCTGTTTGTGGAACAGCAGTTGCTTGTGTCCGCCGCTGTGACGTCAAATGCGCAGTTCGATCGCTCTCGTACTCTAGCCATAGACTATGTCTTTCTTTTTCTCACAGAGTAACAACATAAGATCGCAGAGACGCTGTTCACGTCCCGCATACAAAGTGGTAATCTATTACGTTTTAGCATGTCTTTGCTATAAACAATGAAACCAGTTCTTAGATTTCCTATAAGATTTTAAATGGGATGGTGATGTCATTTGCAAAGTCCAGCTCATTCTAGTCGCATGTCTGATGCACACTAAGTTTACTTCTACCTTCGTTCTTCAAGATAATCAAAGTAGGAAATTATAAAACAACTATTTATAACTAAATAATCTGCCCTCAATGAGGGCAACCATAAAGATCCAGAATAAAAGCCCTACAGAATAATTTAGAAAGACAAAAAGATTAAATACCGGAATTGTTTAGTGAAACATCCAGAGAAATTCAAACCCAATAGAATCATCAATGGCCAAAATATAAATGGTAATGTAATATTTGGATTGAATCCTTAAGAATTTTCAATAAAATTTTTTGAATTTAAAAAAATCAGAGACCGAGTGCTTTTAAAATATTCCATGTGAATTTGGGAAGTGTGCCACGAGCACCAAACAAAAGACCAGAAACACCCCACTGACTAGTGGGAAGGTTATATTTCTCACTTAGGTATGGGATGCAGAACTCATAAATGGATTTCCTCTCCTCATCAACGTGTTGTGCCTGCAGGGCATCCCTCTCAAACCGGATTGTAGGATCAAGAACTATTCCCTTAGATTGAGTCCAGTCCCTTAGACAATCTGAGACACTCTGTGTTTGAAAATTCTGAGAGCAAAATATATTCCAACAATCTGAAAAAAATCAGAGAACATGACAAATTTAAGCTTAATGAAAACACACCTTGGTTCGAGAACCACTGGTTTGGAGTAGGTTGGAAACTATTTTAATATTCTGCATATACTGTAAATCAATGAGATCGACTTTTAGCCTCAGTTGTATTGTCACTCTGAGAACAGTAACGCAATTGTTAATTATCTTGAACTAATATTCGAAGACACGCACAAATGAAATCATTTAAAAGACATAGTTATAAGAGATGGACTTTTTCCCTTGGTCAAACACAAAAAAACGTCCTTACAATCTCACAATTTGGGCATTTGACTTCATATATAAACTCTGCGAATTAATATATTGTGACAGCACGTGAGATTCGAACTCACGACCAGCGTCCCGCAAGAGAGAAGATCGCGCGGAGCACTTTGGGATGGCGCGCGGCGAAGAGGGGAAAGGGCCAACGCGGCGAGAGAGTGGAGCGAGAGTGCGCGCGCATCTGGTGTTGGTAGAGAGGAGAGGGCTCTGGCTTTTTCTGGAGTGCCATCTCTAGAGACGCGTGGAACCTTCGAGGCTACGTCGCTGTGGTTATAAATTACGGACGCGAAGGAACGACAGCAGTTTTCAGTTGATTAGTCAGCCAGTCAGTGAGAAAGCCAGAGCAAGCAAGCCAGTCTTGTGTACCGGAGTTCGACTCGAGTGTGCGTCCACGTCTGCGTCAGCATCCGAAGGCCTGAGTTCGAGTGCAGTGGACCGCAGTTGGAGGGACCTGAGTTCGAGTGCAGTGGACCGCAGTTGGAGGGACCCGAGTTCGAGTACAGTGAACTGTCTCTGAAGGTCTGTGGTTCGAGATACTGTGAACTCGAGTGACTGAGATAGAAGAACTGTGAACTGAGAACTGATAGTTCTGATTTGTAAATAGTGCTTTGTAAATATTAGTTAAGATTAACAGTTCATTGTTGTTCGTACTAGTCCAAGTAAATTGTCATTGTCGTCGGTGGAGTTTTATAACGAATATTGTGTTGAGTGAAAATCCAATTGTTGACGAGAGCGTTTAAGGCGAATTGTAGAAAGGAATTATTGTTGTGACGAATAAATTACATTGTTGTTAGTAATAAAATTCACAATATTATATCTATTTTTTACAAACATAGGCTACATCATGTATCTGTATGTAATATAATTATGTGTAATATCATTCTATTTGCTAAACCAGCATTTAAAAAACAAACGTTAAAATATATTACACTTTGCTTTGGTTCACTCACGCGTTGAAAATATGGGCTTGTAACATGGAATGTTAATCCTATAACAAAGTTTGGATAGTGACTTCCTGATTTGACCTAATAAAATTCGCAACGAAAAATAGACATAAGTTTGCATATAATTTTTTTTTTCAAAACATAGCAGTCTGATAAAATACTAAGCAGTTCACTTAATTTTATGCAAAAAAAGAAAAGCATTAAATTATATTCAGTTTATGGTCATGGCGTATTTTTGTTAAGAAATGTACTTGATTTCTGCAATAGAGCTAGGCATGTAATGGATTCACAGTCAATAGAAACCGAGCGAGTTGTCTCAGACGGTAGCTGGGTTCAAACCCCGTGGCTGACAAATCTGACTGAACAATAGTAAAAAACGGCCTACTGATATACCCACAGATTCCAAACACGTGATATGACCACAGGTGTTAACAAAAATATACAATAGAATAAATAACACAAAATAAACCAAAAATAATTCAATTAAATAATACAATAATAAGAAAGAAATCAATAGAATGATATAAAAAGAAATAAAAAGCTATTAAATATAAACAAGACATACAGTAGAAAGACATCTCTATAAAAATGAAGTAGTGTAGATTATAATATGGTTCAAATCTTTAATATTTTTTGGATCTAGGTATTATCCCAGATATATTTTATTAAGACATTTTTAAATTTGGTATGAGAATAACCAAAATCAAAACTCGAAATCTTACACAACTCATGATGTGTGTAACACATTCTCAAAACAGGCGAATGTTTATGATATGAAGTGTGTGGAGTTGTAAAAAAACAGCAATTCTCTTTCTTAAGTTTGGTATTTCCGCAATAACTAGTATTTGGTCAGGTTATAAAGAAGCCTGTTGAATGTTTTATCACGGGATAATTGTCCAGCTATTAACCTACGCGCGTGAGTGATGGTAATTTTAAATCAGAATGTAAATTGCTATACGAAACTTTATACTGTAAAGATGAATGATTACACTTTTTAAATAAATCTCAGGAAATGTTTTTAACTTTTCGACTGTCGTCTATGCGATTTACAACAAGGAGACCAAATTATCTAGCGTACTCAATTAAAGAGTGATATCGGAGTAAGAATGTTTTAAAAACCTTAAAAATTCCGTTACAAAAAGCCTAGATATTTTAAATCTCTGATTTGTTATATTGACTATATGCTGATTAAATGAAAGGTTATTATTGAGTGTAATTCATACTGTACAAATGTTTCAATAACTGACCACTCACGTGTAATTTGCTTCTAGTTGGGACGCATTTGAGTGCCAGTCATGGAATAGCATTTCTTAATATTAAAATGTAAGTTGTTAAGCTCCACTTGTAAACGATGTCAATATCTAAACGTAATTTTGCTTTGCCATTTTTATTTGTTATCAACTTAAATAGCTTAAGATCATCAGCATAGAGTAAACATTCTCAATATTTAATCGCTGATAAATAATAATGGTTCAAGTTTAATATTCAGTCTATGACTTGCGAAACTTCTCTGTACACAGACTAAGGGTCTGCGATGGCCAAAATCTTTAAGTCTAGCTCATCTCTAACCCGACCAGAACCGCAGATTGTTTCACAAAGTGTTGTCTAAGTCCGCCCGAAATTTCGAAGTATACAAAGAGCGAGAAGAAGACTAAAATTGAGATATTAATATTCAGACTTCTGGGTATCCCACCGCGTCCTGGAACTTTGCATTTCCAACGTTTCGTCACTATACGGTATACAGATTATATCACCAGAACCTACTCCGCTGGCATACTTACGTCTGGCTACGTAGCTATATTCTTGAGCGGAGAAGCAAGGCCATCACTAAACAATGAGTAAAGTGAGACTGAGAACTCACTGGTCACTGCTCACTCTTACTGTGTAATACTCCCTCTGTCCCATAATAATTGTCCGGTACTCTTTTATTTCTTGTCCCATAATAATTGTCCGATGTCCGTAATTTTACACTGGCGTTTACATAGGAGCAAAATGAAACACATGAATGAGTAATACAACTGTATTACTCCAGAATCAGTACAAAATTGTCACTCAATTAGCAAAAGATAAAAATTATTAGTCCGGGATCTGTATAAATTGGCCAATCATAGAGCCAAAAAAGAACATGAATACTACTTGTGCAACTTTATAACTCCAGGATCAGTACAAATTGGCTAGTCATTGAGCCGAAAATAAAAATACTCCTATGAGTGCAGCTTTATTAACTCCAAGAGTAGTACAAATTGACCAAGAAGTGAAACAAAGAAAAACATTCTCCTACGAGTAAAGACGAAAAAACTCCCAGTTAGACCGGGAAGGTTGTCATTCTAACAGTTTGCCCAGAACCACAGACCTACTGCTGCAGTGCTACTGTAGCCTCGTCGTAAATGTTCCGAGGACACTCCAAGCGAGATGGCAGGATGTTGAGGTGGTCCAGGTGCCCCTTTTGCATATGGGGAATCTTGTTGTTCCCCTCACTGACTTTCATTACTTCAGTGATATTGGACTGCAAAGTGAGGAAGACATTGTTGAGCCTGTCGCGTGTCAGCGGAGAGAAAGCTGTTTCAATGGCGGGGATCAACTCATCAATAATTTGTGGAGCTGACTGATGCTGGAGAGACTGAATTGCCCGGAAGTAACCCAAATTTAAACATTCATATCCAGATAGTTTGGCGGTTGGCACACAAGTTCCAAAGTGATTCCACTGGCTGCAGCAGCGTCCATCCAGTTGCGGTCATTGGAAGCGATATGCGGACGCGCATTGTCCTGCTGAACTGACACTTGAATTCTCCCTGTGCGCGGTCCAGGAGGCCATTTTGCATTCATTGCTGGGATTAACTTGGTGATGAGCATGGATCCACTTTCCAAAGATTGCCGCCCCCGTTGCTAAATTCAGCGTGCTCTTCTTTTACTGATATGAAATTTCTCGGCCGCACCTGTTATGGCACCTTTTTTCACTACGTCAGCCGTAGTGTTTTTCAACAAAAACTTCTATACCGCCTGCCGTTTACTGTCTGTAAGGTTCTTGCTATCCCTGTCATTCACTACCGCCAGTTGTGTTCCCAGGATGTCCATGTCTGTTCAAACATACGTACTCACTGCAGGAGTATGCTCTACTAACGATTTCCAGCTTGCTTTGCTACTCTGGTTTGTATACAGTGCCACACCGGTGAGTTGAAAACCAATACCCACTTTCGGTAATCTTCTGGGTGGTGTGTGTTGCTTGTCTCAATAAGATCACGTTATTGCTCTGCATAACCTTGTGCACTGATCTACTGCGCTTCTCCTCATGCGTGCACTTCTCATTTGCCCCGTCGTCTGTAATAATTAGTGTAATACCATTTCGGAGTACCGGGCAATTATTATGGGACAGAGCAAGTAATCAAAATGATTTAATTTGATGTAAGCTACTGTTGCTCTCAATGTGTTATTATATTAAAAATAAATTGAAAAGAAAACGTGCACCTCCTATATTTTCCATGTGGAGACGTAAACAAAAAATTTCCATTTCTTCTTTTATTTTCTTGTTTTCGAAGAAAATGTAACAGAAAGAATACCACAAAATATCCTAAACTACACACCAAGAGGAAGGAGAAACATCGGCAGACCGATGAAGCGTTGGAGGGACCAGCTGAATTCAGGAGACGGAACAGGACCAACGGCCTAATCCGAAGAGCATTTGATGACGAAGTAACATGTAGTCCTATTTTATTAAGAAGAGAAGAAAACGTTATCACGACTCGGGAAAAGACCCGTAAAATATTTACTTTTTGTTGTAATTTCCAAAGCCAGAAAACTCCTTAAGAATTTTAGTCCGAACTCAACCCACGGGCAACTCACGGAATGTTCCAAGTAACTTTTTTCGGCACCAGAGTCTTTGATAATTCCGTGAAAATCTCAAAACCAATTTTAACAATGTAACAGTCTCTATTTTTAGGAAGAAAATAAAATGTTAAAAGTATAATAGGTTTTCTGAAAATTCTATTAAATTTCAACTTGAAAATATATTGCTTTAAGTACAATACCGGGACGATTAATGAACACAGCTAACTGAAGCCAGAGTTTCATTGAAGGCTACACGACTGTGACAGGAGCAGCAGTTTCCTCATCAGAGAATATCTTTCGAGTAGAGGAGCCGTGATTAAGGGAGCGACCTTCACTATTCAACAACACGGATACTAACAGAGGGAGTTGGGTGTACTGAAATAACAATCCTGAGATTCAAGGATTATACAAGATGTCTAAAAAGTAACGAGACTGGTACGGCACTGTAAATTTTCTTAGCGACTTTACTCCAAGTCAACTGTTCCCTTTGGAAACCACACACTGCCGAAAACGTTTCCATTCCCGGTAGCAGTGCTGCAAGTCTGTTCAGTTGGTCGGTCCCAACCTTTTGAATGTCATCCACATTCCCAACATGACAACCTTTGAGGTGGAATTCGACTTTCGAGAAAAGAAAGAAGTCACACGGACTTAGATCTGGGGAGCAGGGAGACTGTGGGACAACTGAAATGCCCAAGAATTGAGCGAGTGCAGAGCCAGCATTCTCCGGCTAGGTAGAAATGTCACAAATTGTTTGATGACTGGAATGCAGCTCATTTGCGATCATTCTGACCATTCTGACTGTCAAACGTCGATCTACCTCACGAGATCTTCACTTTGGTCACATTTTTGTCCGTTTTCGACGTGCGGTTCACATTCATATTCCTCGTTTTCACGATATTCCAAAGATTTTTATACCATATACCAACTTGTGCTCATGATAGAGTATGCCCTCCAGAGGCCCTGTACGATATTTTCGTAAGTTGTTCTTGCGTTTTCATTAAGTTTCATGTAAAACTTCATCGCACTACACTGCTCGAGATTTTCTTCCATTTAATAACGCGGCACACTTACACAAGTTAGGCATGATATCGCTATCAAGGTGAACATTGCACTAAGCATCTAAGATGAACGTACGGTAAGTCTCGGCTTATGTTGTCAGTTTCCAGGCCACTCGTCCGGTCTCTCTACTTTCCAGACACACTCTGAACGGGACATTAAATGTGAAATCGGACATCAGAAACCTTACAAATGTGTAATTCCTCAAAAAATTATAGAATATACTTTCTATGCTCGTTTAAGTCCATTAACTTTCTTGCTTTAATGCATTAAATTTATCGCAAATCCGTAAAAATCGCCAGTTACAAAGGGCATACGACAGACAATCGAACAAAGTTCATGTTATAGCTGAGAATACGATTTTCATAACTATCCATGCATCATACAGGTGCGTCAGAAAGAACGGATGGATTTCAAACTATCGATACGCAACGAGGAGAGAGATATAGTGAGGGGGACCACGACTGTTGGGTCAGCCATAGAATGCAGTTTCAGTTGAGAATATGGTGTTGGTCTGGTGTACAACGTGCTTTCATCGTAGAGACATTTTTGAAAAATGAAGAGTCTGTGATCGCCACTCAGGACTCATGTCGACATCGGATGTCACGCTAGGATTCCAACTCGGAATACAATTTTGCGGTGGGTGGCTTCATTTCGTATCACAGGTTCAACATTAAAGAAGAAATCACCTGGACGAAATTCTATTGCACTGAGATTGTCCGAGGCTACGGTAAGATCTCGCTCCCTGCGACTTCTTTCTTTGGGACCATTTGAAGACGTAAGTTTGTAAACATCGATCACATACACTGGACGAACTGAAGACGGCGATTCGTGAAGAAATCGTGGCAATCCCACCAGCTATGACTGTGAAAGTGATGGCGAACATCAGAAAACGCCTCGATGCCTATATTGAAAGCCAAGGACATCATATGGATAATGTTGTTTTCCATAAATAAACTGCATGTATTGGTGAATATGTTGATAACAATAAATTTTTGATGTGATGAATCTTTACAATTTTCTTGCCATGTGAAATCCATCCGTTCTTTCTGACGCTGTGCTTCATAGACATCCCCATGGAGAACAGTAAAATATAAATATCAACTGACATACAGTAGGTGTATATGTGTGTATGTATGTATGTATGTATGTATGTATGTATGTATGTATGTATGTATGTATGTATGTATGTATGTATGTATGTATGTGTGTATATAAATATATTATATCCCTCTCTCCCCCTCCCCTCTCCCCCTCTCAGAAGAAATTGCATCAATTTTAATTTCTGCGGTGAATAAAGAAGTGTTCCTGTAAAAAAAAAAATAATTTCCTTAAATCCGATATTAGCTACGCGCGACCCAAGCATTTTGTTTTTTTTTTTTTCACGTTATAGGGAGGTCAAAGAAAGATAATTAATGAGAAAGAATGGATATTAGTTTAAAAGTTATTGGTGCTCAAAATCTCTACTGGTTACAGAGTTACGGCGAGTTAATAGTGAAGACTTAATCAAACGCGTATAGTTTAAAATGAAATACAAATTTGTGTAAATTGAAAAGCACGAATACTTCAGTAAAGTTTCAAATAACTAATAAAAGTCGTTTCTACTAATAAGGAAAGTCACCACTAATCTGGTCCACAATCACCTTTCCAACGTCATTCTGAAACAAGCCGAGACTTGCGCTGCATAACCTTGACATTCGTGCAAGCTGTATCGGGGCATCAAATATTTTATTTCTTTGCATGCATACTTCGAATAAAAAATCTGAAAGCTGCATTAATTAGTCCTTAAAGTTTGCAATATTATCATATTCGTAGTTTCAATTTTATTTATGGCGAAATAATTCAAATACGAATTAAATCGAACGTGTTCTAATCTCATACAACAATACATATTTTACAAATCACTATGTTCGGGAAAATAAGAGATTTAAAATGAGTTATTGTTGACATTTGAATTTTGAAGCGTTTGACAGCTATGGCTGCATAAAGAATGTAAGTTTCTTCATATACGGTAAATTTGGCGAATTTTTGTAAGAAAACTATTAGACCTAGGGATGTAATATTTCGCAAAAACATTCATTTCTCAGTATTCTAATTGTATAAAAAATAATGAGAATTAAACATTTTTTCGATACATTTTCTTAATATTTTCTTCCTATTTCACTTAGAATCGCCCTACATACTGTAACTTTTTAAACAACAAATTAAAGTAGAATGAAGCATTTTAATTAGAAATGTATGAACAACTAGGAATAGCATTCAGATTAAACTTATGCAAGTTGTACAAAGTTGATTAGAATTCAGAAAATTGGAAAAGAGATATGAAAAACAAACATTTGAGAAAATGTGTTTGAAGTATGCACAATATATAAATGAGCTAGGAGCAGAAGTTGTGTACTTACACTACTCATAATTAGTGCATGTGAAATGTTGCTTGCAGTCTGCTGCTGACAGCACAGTGATCATAATGGCCGTCAGTTCCCTGACATACTGCGTGATGCTTTCGGGGCTTGTTTGCTGGGTCGCTGATGATCTCACTGTGCAGGTATGCATGGCTTTCAAAATGTGATCTTATGTACCTAAGCATATTGCTTGATGAAATATACTGAATATGCTAGTTCCCAATCTGGTATGTCATAATAATCCTGGCTCTCTGTTTTAAAGAGCGAGATGGTGGGACAAGCTGCTTACAACAGCTGCTGGTACGATGCGTCCAAGAAGTTCAACACTTCAATTTCCCTCATCATTATGAGGGCACAGCGTCCCGCGCAGCTTTCTGTGGGCCCGTTCGGCACATTGTCTTTAGAGCTATTTAGCAAGGTTTGTATTTATACGTGCTCTCTTGCTTGAAATAACCATAGGCCTAATAAATACACTCAGGGACAAAAAAAAACCGGACACTTTAATATTTGCTGGTATTTTGCAAAACATTATCTTCTCATGCAATATTATGGTAGCCATCTGTTGTTATGGAGACGTGTATACATTGTTGATTGTTTTTTGTTTTATAAACAAGCCATTACAACCAAATATTCCAATTTTGCTTTCGGAGTCTCAGCTATAACAATTTTGTTTCAACCACTTTGTGCTTCATTATCGTTATCATTCGTTATTTCTTTATTTTTACATTTTCTGAGTTTAAGTGGGGTTGTAACATTTGTCTTAAAACAAGATGCGACCTGAAGATGTGGCTCGAGCTGTAGCCCTTTACGATGATGGACGCAGTGTACGTTACATTGCAAATGTTATGAATATGGCTAGAAGCACAACCCATGATGTCATAAAACGGTATAGAGAGACCCTAGAATATACCAGAATACCAGGTTCGGGTCGTCCAAGAGCTACAAATCCAAATGAAGACAGGTATATGGTGTTGAGAGTTTTTAGGGAGCGCAACCTGCCAGCTACTAGTGTAGCCCAGCAATTTGTTAACATGCATGGACGCCCAATTTCGGCCAAAACAGTTAGAAGGAGGTTGAAAGCAAGTGGACTGATATCAAGTAGACCTGCAACTGGTCCCAGACTTCTCAGGATGCATCGAGTTGAACGACTGCTTTTGCAAATGATCACAGGGATTGGAGAAATGGACAGTGGAGCTGTGTTCTGTTCACCGATGAGTCCCGTTTCAATCTGTGCTCACCTGATGGACGTGAAAGAGTTTGGAGAAGGAGGGGAGAACGATTTTCATAGTGTTGCATTTCCGAAAATGTGCCGTATGGAGGTGGTGAAGTGACGGTTTGGGCAGGAGTGTGTACGGATGCTCGTACAGAGTTGGTTTTTGTTGAAAATGGAAGACTAACAGCTGATAGGTATATAAATGAATGTTTGGCTGATCATGTTGTGCCATTTGGCCAATTTGTAGGCGATAAGTTTGTTTTAATGCATGATAATGCACGGCCGCATATTGCCCATGCGGTCGGAGATTATCTCCAAGAAGTGGGAATCCATGTTCTTCCATGGCCAGCAAGGAGTCCAGACATGAACCCAATTGAACACGTGTGGGACATGCTGGGACGGCGTGTTAAAAATAGACGACCGAGACCAGAATCGTTACAAGAGTTGAGGCGAGCACTTGGCGAAGAATGGGAACTTATTCCTCAAGAAGACATTGCTAACCAAACTGAGAGCATGCCAAGACGTATGGATGCAGTTATTCAAGCCAGAGGGGGTAATACCCGTTACTAAAAAGAGTTTTTAATGTTTAAGGCACCATAAAATGAAAAAACACTTAGACCAAACGATGCCATAGTTATACGCCCTTTGTAATTTTTTGTAAATTTTCTCATCAGATTTTTTTTTCAAATGCTGTCGTATAAAGTGCTAAATGAAAGATTATATTGTTTAAATGGGTTTTGTTTCATTTTGAAATAATTGGCAACAAAATACAAGCAAATATAGAAGTGTCCGGTTTTTTTTGTCCCTGAGTGTATATTCTGCAGCAATGTAACAACACAGTCTACTATATACAGTCGCGAAGCTTGAGGTGTTTTTTTGCAAATCTCGTGATAAAGCACTCCAAGCGGTTAGCAACTAGAAACAATAGACTATCCATGGTCGACTTTGGACTGTGTCGTATTTTTATCGAGTGCTAGCTCGTTGCGTATTTCACACTGATGCTTGTGAAATGTTCGTTATTGGTTGTAATGAAAATGTTAATGGCTAAAATATAATAATTTGAATAATAATATGGGACAAGGAGGAGACGTTTGTTGTGCTATAAATTGTAGCAACAGTAAGAGAAAGAGGCCAGAGTTATCCTTTTTCCGATTTCCGAAAGATTCAGAAAGGTTCCTGGGTTTCCACAAGAATGCTGTGCAGAAACAAAACGCTTAATTTTGAAGTTCTTTGTGACTGTTAGAATACATTATATCCTTAAATTTCACAATTAAATGTTTCAGTCTAACTGAAAGGACATTAGATACCGGTTAAAGTTCTGTCACTTAGGCTGCTAAATTTCCAGAGAAACAAAGGTTAAGTCTACTTTTTTTTCAGAGGATATATTTTTAATTGTGGCTATTGAAAAAGTCCAAACCCCTCACCTAAACATTAATAATAATAATAATAATAATAATAATAATAATAATAATATAGTATTAATAATAATTATAATATAATAATTATAATGCACTAATAATATAATAATATACTACTACTACTACAACAACTACTACTACTACTACTACTACTAATAATAATAATAATAATAATAATAATAATAATATACTATTAACAATAACGATGTCTCGCTTATTTACCACATCTCATCTTTATTTTGGGAGGTGTTTTTAAGTGGTTAAATAATTTGTGAAAGAGAGTAGGCCTATATTTATCTCCTGGATCTCTCGCACATTATATTGGAAATTGGTAGATTAATATGATCGGTTATTTACAAGAAGTCGTCGCTGAACGATTCACATTATTTCCAGGTGAGTTGAATCAACTCATCTAGTGAACGATATAAATCTTTAAAATACTAGGCATCTCTCTCCCTTCTCTTGTTACTTGTGAGCCATCCCAAACCCCGACCTCCACCCTTAAGAGCGCCGGTCCTTATATACCAGTCAGTCAAGGCCTTCTGACAAATAAAAGCAATTGACAATAGATATCTCAGTCATGACAACTTCATAAAATATCCTATCAATTGAATAATCGATCTTGATACGTACAACATAATTATATTATATTATTACCAGGGAACGGATTTATATGGACTAAAAATATATGAAATATGTAAATATATATGTAGTTATTTTTACCAAAATATGGAATTAAATATGGATTTTTACCAAAATATGGAATTAAATATGGACTTAAAATTATAAAAAAATGACTATGTACGTTAAATATTGGTACATTTTAATCAAACTAAACAAAAAATATAATGGACGTACCTTATCTTCCAATGTAGTTTCAACAAAACACAATTTTTATTGTCTGTTACCATAACAATAGGTTACAAACATTTCTTTCAAGTGCTGAAAAGTGAATCTTCTTCTATTGTCTCTGAGGATAGATTTATACTGACTAAAAGAGCGTTCGACGTCACAAGAAGTAACTGGTACATAATTCAATTTCACAATGTCTGCTGGGGATAAGTCCAAGTTAATCTTCACTGTTGATTCACCACTCATCACAGCAACAACCTTTTGTAGTTCTTCATATCCAGGGTTTTTTGAAAGTACAGTGTCCACCTTAGCTCTTACTGCATCTGCAACTTTACCTCTACCACGATTCAGTTGTTCCACAGTACTATTTATAATTTCAAAACTTTCAGATAGTGAAAGGTGCCTATTTTGGAGACTTTTGAGCGTTTTTATGATGCATGAAAATGTATGCTGAATGTGAGCTAAGTCATTCTTCACACTTATGTCACAGGTAACTGTTTTCGCAGTATCAATTGAGACTGCATCTTCAGAGTCCAATGCAAGGAGAACATTGTTAATAGAGTCTATATGTTCGGCATAATATTCAACTGCTTCTAGCCATGTACCCCATCTAGTTAAAATTGGCTTTGGTGGCAATGGAATTTCAGGGTACATTTCTTTCAACACGTTAACTCTACTGGGAGCTTTGAGAAATACTTTTTTCACTGATGAAATCAACAAATCTACTTTAGGGAAATTGTCTCTGACCACTTCTGCCACACGATGAAATGCATGCGCCACACAAGTAAAATGAGTCAATTTAGGATATACAACAGATAATGCTTGTCCAGCTTTGACCATATAAGGGGCAGCATCGCTAATAAAGAATAACACATTATCGTACATAATACCCTTTGGCCACAGGATACCCATAGCTTCGTTGAACAGTTTAACTATAGTTTTGTTATTGCACTTTTCTAGAACATCACAATGTAAAAGAATTCGTTCAGAATATTGTTCACTTAACAAACCGATAACTACATTACCAACAAGTCTACCTTCTTTGTCGGGAGTCTCATCAATGGAAACCCAAATTGAACTATCTTTAATTTCATCTCTTATCTTCTGTATTGTCTCATCGTAGATGGATGGAGCATACGTCTTCCTAAGTGTTGACTCATCCGGGATTGTATGTTGAGTATATTTTTCAAGGAATTTCCTGAAGACCTTATTCTTTAGTTTGTAGAGAGGAATATCAGCAGAGATGAGAGAACGGCACAGGTCGATGTTAAACTCAGATCTTACATTCGATGTTGTTGGTTGTGTTAAAAACAATTGTCTCTGCTTGGAATTTAGTTGTTTGTTGGCCTGATGTTTACTAGTTGTAATGTGTTGTTGCACCAGGAACTTTTGTGTAGATGATACTGCACACTGACACAAATTACAAAATAATATTTTATTGTCAGTTGATAAACCATCTTCTTTAAATTCTGAAATGTAACTTGTTAGTTTTGATTTTAAATTGACTGAATGACGTACTTTTGGCATATTTACCGTCTTTATAGTATGATTTACAAAACTGAACCTATGTGTACTCTGACTGGCATTTAACTGTTGAGCTGCACAACTGAAGTCTGTTAAAAATTTTAAATTAAATTAATACAGTTTTGTAACTTACTTTCCCATTGTTGATAGGACTGCTAATTTTCAAATAACTCTGATGTTAAAGGGATTACTGAACATGTGTTTAAATCTCTATTGTTGAAATGTATTTTTAAAAGTTAATGGAATTTTGTTTTGTTTTATTGTTAAACCTAATATAATATGGACTGTTTTATATGAAATATGGAAAATATATGGAAATTAACGAAAATATGTACTAAACTCTAAAATATGGAAAAATATGGAAAATAAAAGTAGGATTTTTCAACCCTACACATTGTGAAACATAAAGATAATGCAAAATATAAATTATATTAGCTTTATAAGTAAATATGTATTTACATATAAATCCTTTCCCTGATTATTACCCATTTCAGCGAGCATTGACTACCACTGCAAAATACGATAATTTGGTCCAGGAAGCATCATCGTCTTTTGGCACAAGGATGATTTATGTAAAATGTTTCTAAATTATTAGTCTTTTAAATACCGGTACATTCTTTAATAAATCACTGGAAAACAAATGTGAATATAGGAAGTGGAGTGAGTACGAAATTATTATTATTTTTTGGCGCATCATTTTTACGTAAGTAACGAAAAATAAAAAGGGATTATTAGAAAGTACGTACACTGCGTTTGTCAAATGCGCATCACCATGCTTTCGAAAAGGCACTTTTAAGTGCCCGACACCCCGCTTTTTTTCATCATGTGCTACAAGTCAGCTCATCATTGGGGCTTGCAGCCCCGATACCCCGCTTTTTTCATCATGTGCTACATGTCGGATCATCATCGGGGCTTGCAGCCCCGATACCCCGCTTTTTTTCATCATGTGCTACACGTCGGATTATCATCGGGGCTTGCAGCCCCGATACCCCGCTTTTTGCATCATGTACTACACGTCGGATCATCATCGGGGCTTGCAGCCCCGATACCCCGCTTATTACATCATGTGCTACACGTCGGATCATCATCGGCTAGCCCCGATACCCCGCCTTTTTTCATCATGTGCTACACGTCGGATCATCATCGGGGCTTGCAGCCCCGATACCCCGCTTTTTACATCATGTGCTACACGTCGGATCATCATAAAGCCCCGATACCCCGCTTGCTACGTGCAACACAATTATATTATATTATTACCCATTTCAGCGAGTACTGACGACCACTGCAAAATACGATAATTTGGTCCAGGGAGCATTCTCTTTTGGCACAAGGATGATTTATGTAACATGATTCTAAATGCTACGTACAACATAATTTTATTATATTATTATTACCCATTTCAGCGAGTACTGACGACCACTGCAAAATACGACAATTTGGTCCAGGGAGCATTCTATTTTGGCACAAGGATGATTTATGTAACATGTTTCTAAATTTAATGGCCCGGTTGCAGAAACGCAAATCAAATCAGTCCCTGATCGCCAATCAGTTGATGTCTGATTTATTTGATTGTTCATTGCGTTGCACAAACGTGAATCTCCAATCAACTTGTTTCAATTTACTAATTGCTGATTTGAGAAAGAAATACATTTGACAACAGCGCTATTTAGCAACCACAGCCAATTTGATGCTCTTTAAAAGATGTGAAACGAATGCATCAAGTGGGCGGTGACTAGGAAAACAAGAGAATGTTTTGCTGTTTTGTTGCTTTTTGTAGAAAGGAAACAGGCGGATTCTATTTGTATATTGACTACAATATAGTGAAAAAAATGAAGCAAAAAAAAAAAAACGTGAGGGGGCTTCTGTTGTGGGATTTGCTAGGGGAGTCGACAAGAAATTGGAATATGCATAGCCTCCATAACCCAAAATGATTCCATTTCCCATCTCTCTGTTTACAAATGGAGCTCGTAACCTACTCATTAAAAATATTGTGTTGTCATGTGTAGAACCCTGCCAACGGGCTACAACATTCCAGAATTTCAATGATGGTGTAGACTACATATTGCCTGTATATTCACAGAAAAGAAACCTTTTCTATTTCGATAAAGTTCGGCATCATTTCAACTAGGTGATTGGATGGGGATGTGAGCAGTCTATACAACCAATATTAGGCTACTCTTGGAAATCCTGACATGGCTGAAAATTCTCTCTGGATTTCAAATCATTCCCTGCTTGAAGTTTGGGGATTTATGAGACCCTGCCATAACAAAGCAATTTCATACGTAACATTCCTAACTAGCCTACTCGGCAAATAGTTGATTTGTGGACCCTAAAAAGATAACCCAAGACCGCCTCAAAAATTCCAACAGCATAAAATCTCAGCATTATTAGAACTTGGTTCATAGGAGAAAGTGGAAGGTTTCGATTTGTCTGTCTGCATATATTTGAGTAACTTAATATCAAAGACGGACATCTGACCTCAATCAAAATTTAGATAGCTGTGGTTTTTTATACAATTTTTCATGCTATTTCCAGTTGTAGTGAAACCATATGCAAACTCTATAACACTATATTTATAAAATAAATTGTGTTAAATATTACAAAGAACACTGTGAATTAAAAAATTGCCTCTAGATCGAAACTATGGAGACGACAGATGTCCGTCTTTGATATTAAGCTACTCATTTGTTTCAATTTTTGAAAGTAACAAAACACATGAATCCTTACTTAACCTAAATCTTTGCTCAAATTCTCTATCATTATATATAAAAACAATTCATGTCTATCACGGAAACGCCTTCTTCTTAATAATATTTTTTTCATTCTAAAATTTCTTCATCAGAAGAATCCATTATGTCGAAAACAATATTGTTATGCTATAACTATTTACTATATACATTACAGTAACTGCATTATAAACAGAACAACATAAATAGCCTACTTGATCGATGATCAGTGACTTAACCAGCAAAAATCTGTTGATCAAATCTGATGGAAGACTGATCTCCGATCAAACACTGATTGTTCTTTCTGCAACAGAAATAGAACTGATGGCCAATCAAACCCTCCTTGATTGCCAATTATATTTTGATCGGTGTTTCTGCAACCGGGCCTAAATTTTTTAACTGGATCCTAAACAAGTTCAGGACGGAAAAATTGACACGTCACAATTTTTTTTTTCATACGAAGCTTGGTTTCGAGTTCACTGAAGGGTAATTTCGCAAAATAACTTATTGGAATTCTGAGAAATCCAATATTCACCACGAAGTTCCACCTTATGGTGTGCTGTTGTAGGTTAAATAATAATTACGGAACCGATATTTTATTGTAAAATTGTAATTGGGCTTATGTACAGAACTAACATCCTTCAACGATTTTTCGTCGAAATGACAAGAAACGATTGTAAGTATTCTTTGTTAATTCTGCCACTGCGAATGCAATCAATTAATATTATTGCAATGTACCGAAGTATGTATGATATTATCGTACAGGAATTGTGCGTTATCATGTGATGAAGGATCGGTGGAGCGGAGAAAAATTCTCTACAGCACCGGGATTCGAACCCGAACTAAGCCACACCGGATTCCAATTCCGATGCCGGATTGAATCCTCTCAGTTTAAGTTCTATTCTTCACCAGACTTAATTAGGAACATTAAATCCAGACGTTTGAGATGGGCAGAACATATAGCACATATGGGTGAATCCAGAAATGAGGATAGAGTGTTAGCTGGGAGACCTGAGGGGAAAAGGCAGCACCATCGGTCTCTTTCCTAAGCAAGATTAATCCAGTCCCTACTATCATATCCCACCTCCGTCAAATCTATTTTAATATTATCCTTCCATCTATGTCTCGATTATTTTTTATTTTTTGGCGCATCATTTTTACGTAAATAACGACAAATAAAAACTAAAATGCACATAACATTATTTTAAGAAACACAGGAAACAAGCATGAACAATATTCACCATTCTTAATGATCGGGGGATAGAAAAAAACGTATGGAATAGAAATTACATACAAATGTGCGTGTAATAAACAATAAGCAAACCATCTTCGATTAATAATTCCAAAACAACGTGAATATAGCGTGGATTGTGTAGGAAAATAATTTCTTATATGTTGCTTCCAATGTGCATCATTGTTAACTTATGAAAACAAATGAAAATTAACATGGCATATAAACACTATTTGAAGAAAGATAGACATATTAAGTAATATTCATCGTTCTTAATGATCTTTGGATGGAAAATAACAATGAAATATGTATAAAATAGAAATTACATACAAGTGAGCATATAAAAAACAGTAAGTAGAATCATTTATTTGATTAATAAGGTTAAATTACTCCAGGTTTAGTGTAAGAGTGGCCTATATATCTGACGATGCCTCCCAGCAAATTACTTAATTTAAAAACAAAAAAATTGTGTTAGAAGATTGAATTTGTGTATTTTCTCTCAAACTTTCCAAATATTTGTAGGCAGTCTTTTACATTAGATTGCCGAAAATTGGTTTATAGCGCAACATTAGCATTAGCATCCATCTTGAAAATGTTGTGTAACAATAGATAATGGAATCGTTCACAGAAGTGAACTATAAATGATGTGAATCGTTCAGTGCATCCATCTTGTTGTGTAACAATAGAAGTGAACTATAAACGATGTGAATCGTTCAGCGACGACTTCTATGATCTAATATTAAAATGTATTTTGTCTGACAACATGAAATTCAATGCTTTGACTAAACAGTTCACGATTCACGGGACCTAACCTAAATAGGTATTTTCTTTGATAACGTGAAATGATTAGTACAAACTCCGATAACCGAATGCCACTTTGAAATGTATGCTTAAGAACACTTACTTACGTCTAATAACTTTGCTATTCTAGTTATAATTGCTATCTCCGTACGGATATTCTATCGATCACCCAAGTGCATGTATCACACCGTATGTTATATTTACTTATATTTTTCTGACTATAATCTTGAATTGTAACCACAACGTAATGGAACACATAAAATAACTCTTATGTAATAATATTAATACTGATATTAATTAATTATTAGTATGTTCGAATTTCACTACCTCCCAGTAATCGGCTCAGAAATCTAGAACAAATGAATTTTCAGAATTTGCACTGCCGACAACAGCTGTTCCTGCTCCCAACATAACAGTTAAAAATTACTAGCAGTTATACTTCTCAGTATCGAAATTCGAAACGAAGTTGCCAAAGAAAATTCAACCTTCAAAGTAGGAAATCACCATAATGCATTAGCATATGTAGTAATGGGAAAAAATTTGTAGGTTTCACCTTTAGGGTATTAAGTAAGCTGATACCTTACAAGTTAGTTTCCTTTCTTTCTAACATTATATAAACGAAGAGAAACGTGCACGTTTCTCATACTGGGATGCTTTCTTCCTGCACTGACCTACCGGCTGTAGCTAACTTCAATGCATAATTATTTTCAAAGTTTTTTTATACTTTGGTATGTTGTATTGTTTACATTCAAGCAGTACAAGAATAAATAATTATCTGGTTTGAATTACTGCGTCACTGATAACGCGAGATATGGACCCGTTTATGTCATATCGTGCAATATGTTAAATAAGGAAATATACTGGGGAACGGAACAATGCTATGTAGACAATTTAAATGTAAATAGTTAATTACTCTTAACAGAATTTTCCTCTCATTTCAGATCATGAATTCCGCTTACTCTTACTTCACTTTACTGAAAAACGCCAATGCTAATTAACAAGATTCCTTAAACATTCGTATTTGGTGAACAACTATTCGTCGTAGCACATATTTCAATATACGGTGTAATTCATCACTACAGAAGAAAATTCAGGGAAACTTCCTTGAAGATGCACTGCAGTTGTATTGCATGTAAATGCGTATGATCCTTGAAAATCAAAGCTGCACCATGAAAAGGTAGAATTGAAGTCCTCTTTAATCGGAAGTGGAAATAGAGTTTTTATGATTTCTTGACCGCGTCAAAAGAAAGTGGTGATGTGATCATCACCACGCAACTAATTTATTTTATCCCAAGAAGAGTTTTGCACTACAATGAACACTGGCTAGAAATTATGACGAGATGAAAACTCGTGTGGGCTTGAAGCCGTCCTCTCCGAGTTTGTAGCCTATTTTTATGTTTACATAGTCACTCCTAGACCACATTGCTTCAATATGTATCAATATCACATTTTTTTTGGCAAATATAAAATGTTTCAATGTTAATACTGTAGTTATTGTATAGTAGAGTTGGGCAACACGATTCTTTTTCAAAAGTCAATTCCAACGATTCAGTCATACATTACGAATCGATTCTAACGACTCGTTCACGATTCTTCTCAGTCTGCGATTCCAACTATTCTTTTGAATCGTCAACAAGTTTACGATTCTTCCCAGTCTGCGATTCCAACTATTCTTTCGAATCGTCAACGAACGACTCGCAGGACACTTTCCTTTGCAAACCACGCGTAGAACAAAAACGTTCTACATCTCTCGCATAGATGGCATAAGAGGCGAGACATTGGATTGTCTCTTTCTCATTGGCTGGAACCATTCAGCATGATCTCCATTAGTCTACAAAATTACCCAAGATAATGTCTCTAAATTATAACTTATTAACTGAACTTTATTATGAAGTACATTTTTTTGCATTACATCTCTATTTAACCATGCAAATTTCAGGTTCGTGTTCATTATTTTCCATACTTAACAAATGCAGTATTTTGATTTCACTCTCGCTCGGGAGCATTCGGCACGGTTCGGAAATGTCCGTTGACAGGTTACATCAAACAAGTAAATAGAATCGCGGGTTACGATACCATGTCAATTCGTTACTATTCTTTTGAACGACGATTCGTTACGATTCTTTTGAATGACGATTCGTTGATACCACGAATCGATTCTTACGATTCTTTATTATTAGTCGTTCGAATGAACGATTCGTTCACGAATCGACCCAACTCTATTGTATAGTAGTGGCAAAAAAAAAAAAAAAAAAAAAACGAACCGACCCTTGTAGCTGATTTCAGAGCCTTGTTCACAGTGACAGCACGATAGACTGGTAACTGAGACTTTCGTGGTTCGAATCCTGCCTGGGAGGAAATTTTTTTCTTCTTCCTTATTCAGATTCATCCCCTCTACTTTCCGATTGCAGCGATATGGTACAAATTAATTAACTTATTATTTCCAGAACATGAATTTTACCAGCTTATTTTCTAATGGCTTTTGAAATGGGCTATATTGACAATCGAAACTACAGTAAACAACTTGAATAGATTACTCAATATCTTGTGAATGCGGGCGTGGCATGCGCAGTGGCTCATTAAGGGGACTTTGATTATTCCGTCGGTCCGGTTTTTTTTGCCACTATTGTACCTAATTTATAATATTATTTAACTATTAACTAGACATCGATCGTGTGTTTTAAGCCGCGTTTCCACTTTTGCAACTGCGCAGGAATAATGAGAGGCAAACAACAGTTGCCAGTTAAAACGTCGTTTCCACTTTTGCAACTGCGTAGGAATAATGAGAGGCAAACAACAGTTACCAGTTAAAACGTCGTTTCCACTTTTGCAACTGCGCAGGAATAATGAGAGGTAAACAACAGTTGCCAGTTAAAACGTCGTTTCCACTTTTGCCACTGAGCAGGAATAACGAGAGGCAAACAACAGTTGCCAGTTAAAACGTCGTTTCCACTTTTGCAACTGCGCAGGAATAACGAGAAGCAAACAACAGTTGCCAGTTAGGCAGATAAGTGCAAGGCTAGATGCAGGAATAAACTTTGTGCGCCCAATCTTGGGCAAGTATGCGCTAGTCTCCCGCTCTGGGACCAGGTGACATTGGCAACTATCTGCTTCTTCACCAGCTGATTTCAGGTCTTCCGTAGGAGCTGCTGTTTTCATTCCAAACATTTGTATAGATTCGGTGCATTCGACTAGTTTGTTGTGTATTTTTTCATAGGCTATCTGTATGTTTGAGAGTGTGATGAACTGGTCTAATGTGAAAAGCGTAAAGTTTACTGAAGAATACAGGAATTATCCTTGTCTTTGGCGAGCCTCAGATCCGAATTATAAGGACCGTAAGAAAAGGGAGGATGTCCATCAATTTTTAGCAGAAAAATATGAGGTGGGATTTAGAAAAGCAGTCAACAACAAAATTAAAAGTTTCAAATGCTACTTTCAACACTATATCACTTCTGAATATAAAATATATACAGAATGAGTAAAAAGTATAAAACTTTATTTCTAATTTTATGAAGAAACGTTATACAAAAGTTGTAGGGTATCAAAGAAGGAATATTTTGAACATGTTTTCAAATAGCCTACTATGCGTTTCATTTATAAATAGTGTGTCAGTGGGTCTGTTTTTTTTTAAATGACATCTTGTACTTATTTCCCCATTTTTGTATTCTTCAGGTCTCAGTACGTACAAATTCATATTTTTTGCTATTTATAAACTGTTGTTTTGTAAAAAAAATATCTCTTTTGATAATGTATGTGCACTGAACAAAGGGAAATTTTAATGCTTCAGTACATCAATTTGAGGAGGCTTTAGATTAAACAATTGTAAACAAAAGCTAATAAAACAATTGAATAACAATGGTTCTTTCATTCAAATATCCTCCTGAAAGTAATTAATCAAAGCAAATCTTACAGAAAGACAACGAATTGAAATACTAATGATGATCGGCTATGGCGATAGAAGGAGAACCCAAGAAGAGGTTTGTATCTTATTTAATGAAATACATCCAGAAAGAAGCATTACTCATTCTACGGTATGTAATATTTTAAGAAAGTTCAATGAAACTAAAAGTGTTAAAAATAAACCAAAGTCTTGAAGGCCAAACCAAATTACAGATGGTGAAAAAGCTCTTGATGTTGTATTAGAAATAGAAGAAAATCCTCATTTATCGATTGCCAGCTTGCAGTTGGCCATGACGTCAGCCAAGATCTCATGATCTGAACCCATTAGATTTTTTCTTATGGAGATATTTGAAATGGAGGATCTACCAGGACCGACCACGAGACTTGGAAGACTTAAAACGAAGAATTAGGAATGAAATACAGCCGATCAGTCGAAAAGTATTGTTGAGAACATTAAATAATTTCACAGACAGATTTATGCATTGCTTGGCAGTAAATGGGGGCCATTTTGAGCACCTTTTGTGAACTGAAATAAACACATTATACAACACAACAATGCTAATTTTGGTTTTAATAAGTTTTCTTGCTTTAAATTCCATGTATTGTATTACTATTACAGTTAAATTTCAATGGTGCATATACTACATTGCTTTTTTTATTAATTATTATTTTAAATAAAATTAGTATTAATATTCAATGTTTTTATTCGCTTCATTCACTTGTTTCTATTAGCTTTTGTCTGCAATTGTTTAATCCAAAGCCTCCTCAGATTGATGTATTGAAGCATTAAAATTTCCTATTGTTCAGTACACATAAATTGTCATCAAAAGAGGTACTTTTACTAAACAGTAGTTTATAAATGGCAAAAAAAAAAAAAAAAAAAAAAAGATTTTGTACGTACTGAGACCTGAAGAATCCAAAAATTGGGAAATAAGTACATGGTGTCATTAAAAAAATAGACTCGTTGGCACACTCATTATAAATGAAAAGCATATTATTTGAAAACATGTTAAACTATTCCTTCTTTGATACCGTACAAATGTTGTATAAATAGTTTCTTCATAAATTTTGAAATACGAGAGTTACAAGCATTGATCCATACTTTTTATTCAGCCTGTATATACTTTCACGTGTTAATTAACTACGTTACCTTGTTGACTAGTTTCAGCCTTTTGTACGCTATCCTCAGAACTCGGTGGTCTACACTCTTTTTGATTGAGTTTCCTGTGGGGGTGTGTTTGTGTAGTGTGGAGTCAAAAAGTGTGTGTGTTCTGAAATTGAGTTGTGTTGAGAATTTGATGCGAGTGTTTTTGTGTGTCTGTATTATTTCGTATTGTTCTAGTGTGTTTAGTTTCGGTTGGAGATGTAGAATTTTCATGTCTGTGTAT
Organism: Periplaneta americana; assembly: GCF_040183065.1. Taxonomy (NCBI): domain Eukaryota; kingdom Metazoa; phylum Arthropoda; class Insecta; order Blattodea; family Blattidae; genus Periplaneta; species Periplaneta americana. Next base: position 152,431,004 of record NC_091124.1, on the reverse strand, counting down.
ATGTTGCTGTAGGTGTGATTGGCGTTTGTGATGTGTTCTGCGTATGTGGAAGTGTTTTGTGATTTGGTTATGGCTGTGATGTGTTCTTTGTATTGTGCTTGAAATGATCTGTTTGTCTCTGTCCTATGTAGAAGTTTTTGCAGGTATTGCATTTGAGTTTGCATACATCTGTCTGGTTGTTAATTTATTCATATATATATATATATATATATATATATATATATATATATATATGTACCCTTATCTCCTTATATGTATTCCCTTATGTACTTATCTGGGTGCTTGAGGGACAGAATGGCAATGGTAAATATTTTGGTGCATTGGGTGCTTAAGTGATACAAAAGCAATGGTAAATATTTTACAGCACTGGATATCCTACGGACATGAATGGAATTTATTTTACAGAACTGGGTGCTTGAGGGTCGAAATAGCAAAGACAAATATTTATAGGACTTGGTGCCCTATGGACACATTAATGGGATTTATTTTACAGAGCTGTGGGAAATATCTCGCTTCCGTGCATGAGACAAATTTAAAGCAAATACTCATTAAAAAGAAAACAATTATTTTCCGAGAAAAGTGTTTGCTCGTTCAAACTTTGTGCAAACTTTCAAGGGCAGTTTCGATTCATGGAAATATCGTTTTTAAGGATTAGTGGATTTATGGTTTTCTAGACGTACGATTTCTCTTAAGAAATTATATTCCTTTAGAGATTAATATTGTACTCTTTCTAATTAATAACATACAATATCTGAAGTTTTACCTGCATTGTAATTATGTATTTGCTGTCTCCTCCAATTCACTTGAGCTGTTGCCATCAAAATCTAAAAAACAAACTAATATACCTTCAATTGTAATACTATTTGAGACACTGAACTAGAGAGAATAAAAGAATTGGGAAATTCCAAACCTTTGATAGCAAAAAAATGAACTTTTACTGCCAGTGATTTATATTGATATTCAGTTTTAAATGGAGTAAATTGCTGTAGCAAACGGACGCGGTGTAGACTGTCACTTCTCTGCGTAAATGTCATAGAGGTTTCTTCGAATGCCATTGAATAACTGTTGGAACCATATTTCCTACAAACTGGACCCATATTACAGTAACTTTATACTTTCAAAAATACAAGCAACTACAAAGTATTCAACAAGAAAGTTAGTTCACAACTATAATATTGAAAACTATGTCCCGGATTTCTGGAACTTAAAAGTAATGATTTTCACAAAGTGACGAGTACGTTCTCATAGTACTCTGAGAGGTAATGCCAGAAGATAATGTCCCAAACAATTTCTTGGCGAATATTTAATAATGATATAAATGGTGACGTTTATGACAATAATATTTGTAGTTGTAATACCAACTGCAACAGCAGCAGTGTTAACAGCAGCAATGATTAAGGACGTATTGCGTGGATACAGTTCAATACAGATTTTTCGAAAAAAAAAAATTACGACACTGAGTCGAGATTATAAAATAATTATATTCTTCTTAACTCTGTGAACTTTATGTATGAGAATGATATGGTTATTAATAAGACTCTAACAAGTATTTATATTATTATTTCCTAATTGAAGAATATATATTTTTAGTATAATGAATGTTTTGCTGTTATTTTAAGACCTAGGTAGAGGCTAATTCTCTGAGGAAACCACGACGCCATTTCTGCCTGCGACTTTGACTGACATGGCTCCACAAAGAGAAAGAGGTGCAGGAACGAATGAAAGTATAATACGGGCTGTGGTTCATCTTGGTTTTTCGGTATCCGAGGCAGGTAGGCGTTTCAACGTTCCAGAAACGACAGCCCAGAGATGGGTGCAGAATTATCAACGCTCGGCAATTTTTGGCCGAAAAGCTGGGAGTGGTAGAAGGAAAATTTCAACACCACAACAGGACGCCAGATTAGTGACAGAGGTTGAAAGAAATCCCTTTCATACAGCTGCTACTTTGAAGGCAGTTGTTAATTTCCCTGCCCACGACCAGACCGTGAGAAATCGTTTAAGGGCCGCCAATTTGAGATCTCGACGTGCCATTCCTAGGGAAGTTCATAAAGAAGAGCATATAGAGGAGCGTTCAGTCTTTGCAGTTCGGGATTGGAAAAGAGTAATCTTTTCTGATGAAGTCACCTTTTCTACTACAAAGGAAGGGCCCACTCTTGTATATCGTCCTCCTGGTACCCGATTCGACCACAGATACGCTGCCATGCGTGCCCGCAGTGGCAGAGTATCTGTGTCGTGTTGGAATTCTTCACTTTCAGCAGGATAATCATCCAGTCCACACACCTCAATTGATTCGGGACTGGTTTGCGAGGAGTCAGGATATTGAATTGATAGACTGGCCTCGTCGCTCTCCGGACTTGAACCCTTTAGAGAATATGTGGGACCAAGTAAAGAAGCATATGCGGAAAAATTGGCCCAATCCCCCTCAAAGACGCCCTGATGATTTGTGGAAGCACGTCCATGGTCCCTGGGATGCCGTGACTGAGAAAAGTCGGTATTTGAAAACACTAATCGATTCCATGCCCACTCGACTGCAATATGTGATCGAGGTGGGAGGAAGGTGGACTAAATATTGAATCGTGGCCTTTTGTTTTTTTTGTTGCTTTTTTTAAACTTTTAATTGTTTTAATTTTTTAAGGCAGACGCCTGTAAGTTTGTTTTGTTTATACCACGAAAGATATTTTTGTTGAGAATATAATCTTTCTTTCCATTTGCAGCCATAATGTCATAATAAATAATGACACAGTCATGGCATAATACATTCATGAACCTGATGATAATTACTAAAAGAGTCATAAAAGAAACAGAAACAATTATATTTTCTCTCTCTCCTAAAAAAAAAAAACAAAAAGCAGTAGGTTGTGTTCAAACGCACGACCTTACGAACACTTGCCCGAAACGCTACCATTACGCTACAGATTACCACGGAAAAACTTTAATTCTGACTGTAGATATCAGGTCACGTGGTCCAAAAACATGTAACATCACCTGTCTCCGAATTGTAGCGGAAATACCCGAAGGGGACTTTGTGTCTAGAGAGCGGCCACTTTTTCTTTTGACAACTGTACATCATAACACTCCATTCAAGCTTATTAATGGATAAAAATTCGTTCCGGCACCGGAAATCGAACCCAGGACCCTCAGCTCAATGCTCTTATCTGAGCTATGCCGAGACCCGATCCACAGTGCCGGCCAAACTCTCCTCATTTGTATCAGCAATGGCCTACTACCTGCATTTAGACGTGCAAGTCATTATGCAGGAGCGTGTATTATTTTAATGACTCTAAGGTCATTTCAACAACAGTTTTTGAGTCACTGTTAACACTGATATATATATATATATATATATATATATATATATATATATATATATATATATATATACAGTGCAGTCCTCATATGTATATATATATATATATATATGTATATGTATATATATACATATACATATGAGGACTGTGCTGTGCAAGAATATAATTATACTCCATTCAAGAACTCTATTACTTTCTTACCCCGATTATTTCTATTGCAAATATTATAATTACAATTTCCTGTATTGTTAAGTATGGATCCATGTACGGGTATTTTAATTGATCATATCCTTTAATAAAAACATAAGATCCAACCTCCGGGTAACGAGAAGTGTAGTTCTTTAAAGTAATATGTTGTGTCTCGTCATAATCCTGGGCACTTATCAAATTGTCTTCGGTGAAAAGTAATTTACGGACAATTATCATGCCTTTCAATAGCAATGCCTGTACTGTATAATTAAGATACCATTTCCTTGATGTTTTATCTTAAGACTTCGTACTTCCATTTTCGACTGAGAAAGACCTCCTCCACGTTCTACGTTTGTTGCTGTTGTCCGAAGATTAAGGTTAACCCTTCAGTACTCGCTTGGATTACAATAGTAATCCATAGATATTTAATCCTGTATTACGTCACCGCCTGCAGCACTGCGTAGTTGAGCGTCAATGCAATTTCTCGTCACAGCCTGAGCGAGGCATTACTGGTGCTTAGACGTATTTGTCGCAACGCTTTGCAAAGTTATACGGAGTTTTATCAAGTGTAATCCACGCGAGTACTGACGTTATCAGATAAGTGAAATAGTTTTTATATGGTTTTAAGTGATACAATGCAGTAACTTTATGAAAAAATTGTGTGATATCGTTCCATCCTCTTTGTAGTTGGCTGCAATGGGTACGGAAAATACAAGCAATATTTGCAAGTGGCTAGATGAAGATCTGGATGATGGCATAGAAAATGAAAGTGATGATGAAAGCAACAGAGAAGATCTTTTGAATGAAGTTCATGATTCTAATTCAGAACAAGACAATGAGGAGGAGGATGATGATAATGGTGATGATGATGATGATGATGCAAGACTAATGTCTATAAATGATGGAAACTGCTATACGGGCAGAGACAACACGACAATTTGGCAGAAAGAACCAGTAGCTCAACGAGGGAGAAGAAGAGCACAAAATATAGTAATTCATTTACCGGGCTGTAAAAGAGCTGCAAAAATTGCGCGGACACACAGAGTGTTTTGACTGCTTCATTGATCAGACAATAATCAATGTAATAGTAAGGTGTACTAATATTTATATTGAAAAAGTGAAGTGTAATTACGGACGTGACAGAGGTTGCAAATTGACAAATGACGATGAAATTCGAGCACTCTTGGGTATTTTGTATCTTGCTGGCGCTTTGAAATCAGGAAGACTGAACATAAGAGAACTATGAGATAAAAATGTCACAGGCATAGAGTCAATTTATCTGACTATGACCTACAATAGATTCCAATTTTTGTTACGATGTCTACGCTTTGATAACATTCATGACAGGCAGGAAAGGAAAGAAATTGATAAACTAGCTGCTGTACGTGAAGTGTTCGAGTTATTTGTTCAGAAGTCACAAAGGTGCTACATTCCAAGCGAATATGTAACTATAGACGAGCAGTTGGTTGCATTCAGAGGACGATGTCCCATGAAAGTGTATATACCTACTAAACCAGCAAAATATGGGATCAAAATTTTTGCTATGGTGGATATGAAAACATATTACACTCATAACTTGGAAATTTATGCTGGTATTCAACCAGATGGTCCATTTCACCAAAGTAACAGTGCACATGCAGTGGTGAAGAGGCTGGTTCATCCCATCAAAGGAACAGGAAGAAATGTGACCACCGATAACTGGTTCACGAGCATACCTCTGTGTTTAGATCTTCTAGAAAATGACAAAATTACACTTGTAGGAACCTTGAAAAAAAAAAAAAAAAAACAAAAGAGAAATTCCTCCCCATTTCACAACTAGTCAAGACAGGCAAGTTAACTGTACAGTACATTGTTTGGGTTCAATGAAAGCTGCACAATTATTTCGTATGTACCAAAGAAAAACAAAACAGTGTTAGCATTATCAACCATCCATTATGATAAGGCTATGCATGAGGAAACGGGAGGAAGCCAGAAACCTGAAATAATATCATTCTATAATAGAACTAAATGTGCTGTGGATGTCCTGGACCAGTTATGCTCAGCCTATGATGTAAGCAGAAATTCACGCTGCTGGCCTCTGACTATTTTCTTTGACTTACTAAACATAACAGGTGTCTATGCTCTTGTTGTTTATTCTGCAAACAAAAAAAAAAAAATCTACTGAAAAACTTCCTAAAAACCCTTGCTCTGGACCTAATGAAGCCACTAATTTTCGAGCGTATCACCCAACAGACAATTTCAAGACAAATAAAGAGAAGAGGAGAGCAACTTTCAGGCATTCCACAAACAAGTCAAGAAGAAGGAACACGGCCAGAAGGTATTGGTAGGTGCTACATATGTGATAGAACAAGAAGCAAGAGCACAAGACAATCTTGTTTCCAGTGCTTGAAAAGAATTTGTCCTACTCATTCAGATGTAATTTGTTTGAACTGTGTAGAAGAAATTAGAGTCGGGCAAACAGCCTCTTACTCCCGCTCGTTCTCGTAGGCGAGACTAGCTGGCCGATAATGCCAGTTCCGAGAATCGTATTCTCGAGATTGGCACTCTCGGGAACGAGGAATACCGGGTCCCGGCCTGTTATCGCACGGCCGAATTATCGTTATGAAATGCGTACACTGACTGCCGGCTTAATTGCCGCTCATCACTGCAATTCGTGACTCTTTCTGAAATATTAATGTTCATAAAGTAATTTAAGAAGGCACAGCAGTGTGGTATGCAATAATACAGCACATTATGATTGTCGACATTCTTACAGAAGTCACACTATTTTAATGAACTATTTATTGCCTTTCTGGAGAAGCAAAATAATGCAGCACTTTCAGTCGTTACCTAATCCTAAGCTAATCTAAAGCAACAACAAGTTATGGTTGGAGCTATGATATATTTTCTCGCTATCAGCATTTCGTTGACATTCCATATTTAATCATTCGATAGTGTTTTGTATACGCTAAAGTAATGGATATCACACGACTGTATTATTATATTGCGCGTTCACATCTGGACGTTTCGTTGTTATTGCGCTGTGTAAGGACGAAATAAATTAATTAATACTTATTTATATTATTATAAGGGACCAAAGACTCTGACAAAAGATATTTTTGTTTCCCAACTGATAAAATGCTGAATGTGAAATGGAAACACTTTTGCAAGGGGAAGGACAGAATTACGAAATAGAGTAGATCCTTTCACAAATTGATCATAATTACTTACAAACGCGTTTTAAGGAACTCGGAGGTTCATTGCCGCTCTCACATAAGCCTTCCATCGGTCTCTACCCTGAGCAAGATTAATCCAATCTCTACCATCATATCCATTTTTATATTATCTTTGCATCTACGTCTCTGCCTCTACAAACGTCTTTTCCCTCCAACTATCCAACTAACACTCTATATGCATTTCTGGATTCGCCCATACCTGCTAGATGTTCTGCCCATCTCATACCTCTGAATTTCATATTCCTAATAATGTCAAGTGAGGAGTACAATGCGTGTAGTTCTACGTTGTGCAACTTCATCCATTCTCTATCCCTCTTAGCCCCAAATATCTTCCTAAGGATCTTATTCTCGAACAGCCTTAAGCTCTGTTCCTCTCTCAAAGTGAGAGTCCAAATTTCACAACCATACAGAACAATCGGTAATATAACTGTTTTATAAATTCTAACTTTCAAGTTTTTTGAGAGCAGGGTGGATGACAAAAGCTTCTCGACCGAATAATAACAGACATTTCTCCCCATATTTATTCTGCGTTTCCTCCCGAGTGTCATTTATATTTGCTATATCATAACAGAGAATAAAAGAGGGAACGGTTATTATTATTATTATTATTATTATTATTATTATTATTATTATTATTATTATTATTATTATTAAATTAGTTACTTTACGACGCTTTATCAACTGCTATCGCTATCTAGCATCTGAATGAGATGATGGTAATGCCAGTGAAATGAGTCCAGGGTCCAGCGCCGAAAGTTACCCAGCATTTGCTCTTAATGGTTGAGGCGAGAAGACTCAGCCAGGTAAAGGCTGGTTCACAATAAACCGGGAACGGAAACGACAACGAGAAATAATGTTAAAATAAATGCATTTAAATGTGAGCATTCACAATTAACGAGAAGATTGCCGGAGCCCGGGAACGGGAACGTGAAAGTTAATTGTGAATGCTCACATTTAAATGCATTTATTTTAAGAATATTTCCGTTATCGTTGTCGTCTCCGTTCCCGGTTTATTGTGAACCAGTGTTAACTTGTCCCAACCAAGATTCGAACCGGAACCCGATCGTTTCACAGTCAGGTGTGCTAACCGTTACTCTACAGCGATGGATTATTATTATTCTTCTTATTGTTATTAATTGTTATTAATTATTATATTATTATTATATTATTATTATTATTATTATTATCACTGTTATCATTATCATTATCGTAATCATTAGGATGACCAAGATTATGATTATCAGGATTATTATGATGGTTATTATTTATTATTGTCCTGTAAGTTACCATTAGGTACAACGAATTAGAAATCTTATTAATTCTTAATTTGTTATTCTCGTTCCTATAACATATAGGATAATTATTGTAAACCATATAGGCCTATGTCATTTTATATTGCAACATGGCTGCAATACAATAAGGATTGTTCTGTAACAATACTTTATAACGTGCACACCAGTAGAAAGTGTAGTTTTCTATAGTATAGGCTGGTTCACAATAAACCGGGAACAGAAAGGAGAACGGAAATAACGTTAAAATAAATGTAGCCTACAGTATTTAAATGTGAGCATTCAGAATAGTTAATTGTGAATGCTTACATTTAAATACATTTATTTTAACAATATTTCCGTTCTAGTTCTCGTTGCCGTTTCCGTTCCCGGTTTATTGTGAACCAGCTTTTAATATTTTCATGTTTCACATCATTGTGTTACAAACTATTTTTTTATTTAGTTGCTATAAAAGATAGCCTAATTACTGTAAAGTGTAAACCATCTTGGACTATATAGCCTCATTTTCAACTACCTGTATTAAAATATCATTTAATACTATCCGTACAATAACGGGTTTTCATGCGTTGAAGGGTTCCGTACAAATTTTACGGAACAAACGTTTGAGTCATGAGTCTTTCGCAAACAGCTCTTTGGTTAACTCGCCGTTATTCGAGAACCAGTAAAGATTTTGAGTGGCCATCACTTTTAAAATTAATTCCCATCCTTTCTCAACATTTCTCTCGCTTTGACCCCCCATCTGACGTGAAAAACAAAAAAGTTTTCAGCCTACAAAGGTGAAGTTGCAAATGTCTATTCTGAACACTTCAATCTCCATCGAAGTTAATATTTTTTTTTCTCGCTTTCCAAAAAATATTTTCAGTTCCATTTTTTTTCCTATGTTTTCCTTAGATATTGAACTATCAATCCAAAAAATTACAGCGCGATTGATTAAGTATTATAGGAGCTACGACATGATATATATTTAAAGAACCGGGAAGTGTATAAGCCAATGCTTCCTATAGGAGCACGGCCCGAGCGATATCGCTTGCTTATCAGTACTACAGTCCCGCCTAGACTCCGAGACTGTCGGGAATGACCTAGTATCGGTAATCCCGGGACCAAGAGAATCTCGTGTTCTCTATCAATGAGTCATTTGGCTACGTTAGGTACTCGCGCACCGAGCGAGACTACGATGATTGCGCAACCGAGAACGGGCGATAATATGAGGCAGTCTGCCCGACTCTAGAAGAAATGCATAGGTCTACTCAGATAATTGAATCAGATGTAGATTAGACTCACGTGTGTAAAGTGTGAACAGCAAACATAAAAATGAAAGTGCATCAATATCCTTCTTACAATACACAAACACTTCTGTAAAATATTACAAGTGAAGTGAGAATGATTGTTACATCCCTGAATATTTTCATTGCTACACCCCTGAGTGAAGTATTTAGTTATCAAATATGACGTAACAAAGGTCAGCAGTAGTGAACTTGCGTTTCCTGCGGGAGAGATTACATGAAGAGTTCAGGTGACCTTCAAACATCGAGTGAGCAACAATGCTAGATATCCTACATAATTATGATGATAGTGAACTAACTCATAACCATGGTGCAGCAATAAATTATGACTCAAAGACACGTCCAGTGTGGAAATATTATGCAAATATGTCACTTGAATGCAATTTGTGTACTATAATATATTTCATTATTAATATTTATATTTAATACGTTCCGTTATGCGTAACATCCATTCTCATTACTGTGATAACTGAAAACAATATATTTCTTAACATTTAAATCTAATTGCAATGTTTAAACCTAGTCTGTAAACAAAAACAAATGTGGATTACCGTTGTAATCCAGGTGAGTACTGGTGTTACGAAATTTAACTCGAGTAACGAAGGGTTTTAAGATAAAAGCGATGAGTGGCTTTATACTATATATCATACAATTGTTATCATATTAATATAGAAAAGAATGAGAGAAAAGAAAACTTTATTAAACTTCTTGTTCATTGAATTGTCACTTTAAATGTTACTGAAGTACTAAAGCAAAGATGTGAGCTTTCACCTACTCTTTTACTTTTTTTTTTCTTGCCATGACAAAGTGATTAGTATTCACAGCCTCTAATGGATGGTATCAGAGGCTCTAATGGATACTTTGCTTTTCTCCTCATCTAGGACGATAAATTACGACTTCTGTTTTAATTAATGATTTTTGCATATAAACTTTGTAGACTGACTTTGCGTCCTGCGATAGAATTCCATTATGAAGCTCAAGAAGGAGTATAATCTTATGTCTTTTTATCAACAGTAATCTCACTAGACGTTTTGATTTATCTAGAGAAAATCAAAACTCGAGTGGGATTTAATTGACTATTATACGATTAGAAGAAAGTATATAACGATTAGAAGTAACGAAGTACTCCAATACAATAAAATATTAATTGACTTACAAAAATACAACTGTCTTCAAATGTATTATTGTACCATCTCAACATTACAAATATTACGCTAGATGCATGCTAGATGGCAGTAGTATGCCTTCTCGTCGATATGTTCTCGATCTATACCAATCTATACACGATGGTCAAGAAGGCTTTGTTGATTCAGTTTCATTTTTATTAAAACAGTTGCATTCCACTTCAATTATCCGAATCCCAGTAATCAACGTCACTTAACAGATGATTTTCAATAAATCTTAATATTAAACAATCTCTGATACGTGACTATCCATAATATCATATAGCAGAGCTATAACATAACCTAACTAATATACACAAGTGTTAGAAAAGTATTTATTAACGACGATGACATAAAAAATAAACATGAATAATTTTAAAAGGAATAATTATTGAATGTACAATTTTCAAATTTGAATGTGGTTGGTGGTTCAATTAATGTTATATTGGACGTGTGCGTAATAGAAGTTGAACTCGTTGATTTAGGCCTACATGGTGTATTCAACTTATTCAGGATTTCCGAATGGTGCTCTTCATTTATTTGTAAATAGGATTTCACAAGATGCATAGGTATGATCAGTGATTTTTAATAATTCTTGTTCTTGAATGCCAATGCGAGTCATATTTGAAACTGCTGTGCATAGTAGACTGGAGTGGTTTGTAATTTTATATATTTTTTTTTGACGTCCAGACTAGCGCAGTTTCAAATGTTGGCAAACAAAGAAACAAATGCTAGGGACGCGATAAAATTAAACAAATGCTAGGAACGCGATAAAATTGTGCGATAAGCAGCCATGATTGGTTGAAATACATCCTTTCGTACTGTTTTATTGGTCAAAAGTAGTATGACGTAGTAAGAGTGTAATATCCACATAAATTCCAACTGTATAATATGTTAGATCAGTCTCAGAAATTAATAACTACAAATCCATTTACTGCCGGATACTGGATTATGACAAAGCACAACATACCACTTTAAGAAACTGCACTTCTCGTGTTCTGGAGGTTTGCTCCTGCGTTCTAGATTAAAATGCTGAAAGTTGTTTCATAATATTTTAGCCTGTGTGACCGAATTGACATAAGTGAGCGGATTATAAAAACCAATAGGCCTACAAGCAAAACTGCGAAGCCTATTTGTGAACACATTTTTCATTGCTGACGCTATTAAAGTAAATTCTGCTGTTATCTATACTAATAATAAATCTGTAGCCGAAATTTTTCTGGTAATTTCCGATTTTCCAAAAATAATTGGTCCTAACATATATAATTAACCACCCTGAAACCGAAAATCGCTTTTTTGAAATTTTTGTTTTTATGTCTGTCTGTCTGTCTGTCTGTATGTTTGTTACCTTTTCACGCGATAATAGCTGAACGGATTTCGATGAAAATTGGAATATAAGTTATGTTCGTTGTAACTTAGATTTTAGGCTATATGGCACTCAAAATACATTATTGAAAAGGGGGGTTATAAGGGGGCCTGAATTAAATAAATCAAAATATCTCGCTTATTATTGATTTTTGTGAAAAATATTGCATAACAAAAGTTTCTTTAGAACTAATTTGCGATACGTTTTATTCCTTGAAAAATTTTGATAGGACTGATATTTAATGAGATAAATGAGTTTTAAAATTAAAATAACTGCCATCTAAGGCCGTATAATGAAATAAAAAACAAATGACTTCGTCTATAAGGGGCCTTGGACAGCAACAATCGAAAGCTATGAAAGATAGCCTACAGAGAATGTTTCTGTGTTTTGTATGAAGTAATATCGGAAGCTAAATTAACCGATTTGTATAATTAATTATTATTTCACCATTGGAAAGTCTAGTTTCTCTAGATAATGCTATAATGTTATTACAGTAACTTCTGATATAATATAATATAATATAATATAATATAATATAATATAATATATGTAATGTAATATTATATAATATAATTTAAATTATTTGAAGGGTTCAGAACGATAATGGGCCAAACGCCATTTACTGAATATGTAGAAAACAAGGGTTAAAATTAAGTTATTACCATAATTCAATGGAAACCTATAACAAGTAAAATAAAGTATACACATTAAATCTAAATGATGTCAATCTTCATTAAACTATGGTTGCATGTAATAAAAATTAGAAACACGTTAAAGTAATTGTCATTGCACCAATGAGTGGTCTCTGGACCAAAATGATCGCATTTTAATTATTTGGATGCAATTTAAATTAAGTAACATATTAAACGATTTATCCTTCTATCAAACACGAATGTTCCCTGGATCAAATGTCCTATTTTAATTATGTAATTACTTTATATTTATTTCTAACGGGTGCAGCGGAGCGCACGGGTACTGCTAGTTTAAAAATAAATAATGAGAAACATTCAGTACTTTTGACCTTCAAGACTTCGAAGTATTATATTAACATTAACAAAAGTAAAGGTATCCCCTTCACATGCAATGAAGGCATTTGGGGGAAATGGTGGTAGAGCCTCATGATTTCTTGACCTCGGCTCTAGAATGAGCTGGTGTGGTCGGCACCACGCTCCGACCACCTTTTACCCTCGAGAAAGACCCGGTACTCAATTTTATAGGAGGCTGAGTGAACCTCGGGGCCGTTCTGAAAGTTTGACAACGAGAAAATCCGTCACCACCTGGGATCGAACCTTCCAGTCCGTATCAACTGCTCTATTATTAACATTCTAGAAATTGTGAGTTGCATATAGATTTAAATCATTAATGCAAGAGATCTGAAGTAATCTGATAATAAGGAATTGTACCGGTTACATAATGATTGACGAATAATAAGAAATTGTATCGGTTATATAATGCCAAAAATAGTACGCGAATTGTTACCGTTTGTGAAATAAATTATTAGAAGTCTTCAGACGCCTGTAGGTAGCCAAGTTTCTAAAAGAGAATCTTAAAAGTGAATTATTGTCGCATAAACCGTAAGGTATAAAATATTTACAATGCCATGAGCTGTGGAAAGCAATACAATTTCTCTGATTGCCAATGTAGTTACTATATTGATGAATTTTTTTAAGAATCCGTACCGTCTGTTTCTGTACTTTAAAATTACTCTATGTCACGCACCATGTTAAGATTTTATGATGCTTTAAATTCTGTTAGTTCTATTTCGAGCAAACCTTAATAATGCTTTATTTTAAGCCTTTGTATTGCTTCATCAATATCAATTCTACTTTGCTTTCATTAATACTAGCTGTAGTAGACTAGTGTTTATTGGACACTAGCAGTGGCGTAGCGTGAAATTTTGAGTAGGGGAAGCTAACTCAAGTTGTCTTTCATGCAATATGAGAAAACGTATTACAAATATACAGTCTTAAAATAAATAGTACCCGGTAGTCAATTTCAAGTCAGCAGTCGAAGATTGGTTGAACATCGTAAGTAACACCAATAAGGCATGACCTCAAATGATACGTAATAAAATATGATTTCACGGTTTACACATATCTCTTAACAAATAGACACGTATACGTATAACATTAGCTCACTCCCTGTCATACTTAGAGAAATCACAATATATTAGTATCATTACGTAAGTATGCGTCTGTCTTTTGGTTGTGTCCTTCATTCACAGCAAGGGAGTCGGTCATTTGTTTTTTAAATTACACTTTTGTTCGTAAGTCAGTTTTGATAATACAATTGTCCTAAAAAAATTCAAGTAAATTAGTGTCAGGAACTGTTATTTCGCTCATTATTTATTATATTAGCCACAATGCACACTAACACTTCAACTGAACACAACTGACGAAAAGGGAAAACGCGGAAACTACTTATTTTAAATGTTAAAGCTAGCTTCTTTGCGAGCCTTGCGTCTAGGGTAGCTTAGGAAGGGATGGAAAATCTGCGGGGTGGATTACACAGAAGAAACCGGTCTGCTTGGAAGCTGGTGTGTGCAGGCTTCTTGTTTACTGCTGCATCACAAATCATCCTGAGCTGCCGCATCACAATATTTAATGCGTAAATATAAATTCTATTAAAATTAATAAATAATTTTCTTCATAAACTGCAGTTTTATTATGAAATTATTATTAACTGGGGAGGCTAAGCTTTTTAGCTTACTTTGACGCTACGCCACTGGACACTAGTTAATACATACTATATAAATGTAACTTTATTCCTTGCTTTGTCGTCAACTGAAGGTCCGCTCGGCTTCTTATTTTGAGATTTTCCAGTAATTAAAATGTTCCCTGAATGGGTTACGAGCCCAGAGCAGAGTAAGTCCAGTGATGGGGTTGCCACCTTAAATTATATCTCAAAATCAATATAAACACAGTATTGCGTCAAGGAAGTACGTTGTCACCGACATTATTCAATATATACTTACATGATATCATTTCAACTGTTAAAAGAGTGTTACAATTATTATATTGTATTACGTTATTTGTTG